>NW_026947494.1:47862745-48257745 GCF_034190915.1 Cavia porcellus
CTTCAAAAATTTAAAATAACACGTGGGAGAGTTTGAAAATCAGTAAAATAATAACTAATGTGTCTACCAAGTACTCTCTGTTTTTGGCACATGGTAAAACTGCCCTTACCCTCCCCTTTGATGTTAGTTGTGTGACAGATATATTTGACCGAATGGATGTGAGGAAAAGTAACATGTGTTACATCTGAGTGAAGGCTCACATAACTTGTGACTGATTCATTACTCCTTTTCCTTGGTTAGGAAGCCTGAGTTGATCTCTTGCATAAACTACCTTAGATCCCAGACTGAATACAATAAGCAGAGTCTCTTGCCTATCATGTTAGGGTATCACAAAAGAATGTAGTTAGTATAGTTTTGCTATACTAAGTTACTGAGTTTGGATCAGTGCAAAAAAACCTAGCCTATGATGACTTGTATAATAATTAACCAAAATAATAAAATATTCATAACTGAAGCCATGGAGAATTTTATGCAAAAATTTATTATGAATAGCATTTATGAAGTTTAAAGAATGAAAAACAATTAAGAATTGACTCAGTTATAATCATCAAATATGAAAACAGTGTTTGCTCTCTTTGACTAGCATTTCATAGAGAAATATAACTCTTTTTAATAAGAAGAATCTAATGGGAACCACTGTTGGAACAAAGAGAAAATAAACTAATCTTCACATTGAGAATTAAGACAATAAAACCAAGAAGATTTAAAAATAAAAAAGTCTCCTTTGGATTGCTGCAAAATGGGACATACATTTATCACTTTCATGTTGTTTCCATTGATTTACTTTAGAATTTAGAATAAACCTGATTTTAGTAAGCCTCGTGAATAGCTTGAAATACATTACTTGTACAATCTAAGCTGGGCATATGAATATTTTTGTTGAGGGCTTTACATTTGGACACGGAACTGAATGTATTCAAACTTGCTCCCATTGGAATTACTTTCTTCTGACAGTTTTCTGTAAGTTGTAGCAAGAGACAGAAAAGGCTTTGGCTGGCAGATTCATGGGCGACACCATCTTGAACAAAGCAATGCCCATCTGGTATTGCATTTGCTTTGAATTTGGTTTTGGGTTATATACTTTGGAAACTACATTACATGTGGCTGAATGTCCATCTCCTCACCTACCACTCCAACCAGGTTCATGACTGAAAAAAGGAGAAGATTCTGTAATCTATTTTTTCTATTCATTACAAAATAAATAACGTGTGTTGTATTGTAAGCAGACAAAACATTTTAAAAAATCTCTTGTAAACTACACTTAATAGCATAAAACATAAAAGTAAATCATTTTAGAAAGTAATTGAATTGAATCTCATAATAACTTTCAACAGTTTATAGATAAACGTTCAGAGATAACAGTAACACATGAAGAACAATAGAAACGTCTATAAATACAACTAAGGGAATACAAAAATCACACAATTATCAAATACAAGAATTTGAATTTCTATTCACAATTGACAGTCTATCTCAAGCTAGCTGTAAAAACCACCTACAGAAAATTAAAATGAGAATATTAATTCTGCTTTTGATAAGAAGAGTCAGATAATAATGTTGAGATAAACATTTCTAATGCTTGCTTCATTTCACAGATTGAATGATGGCTATTAAATTGATTTTACTATTATAAAACAAGAACATGTATATGATTTATACACTTTATTCTTGGAAAAATCAAAGGGACATATGGTATTTCAAAGCTCTTTGCAAACAATATACTCACTTGTATATTCAATGAATTAGATCAGTGAAAGCTAAAGTGTAATTCACAGACACAAAGAGATAGGCAGGTTAGTTTTAGATAACAAACTTTTAAAGAATTATAAAATACTGCATCTACTTGATACCATTCAGTGATAGTAGTGGTATCAAGTAGATTGTAACTTATTATTTTCGGTATTCGTAACTTTTGCTGGATTATTATCTAATTATAAACAGTAACTGTCTATAAACCTAGAGTTGAGATTTATGGCTACATTACTTTTTTTCCAGATACAGTAAACAGATCTAAGTTTAGAAATAAGATTGCAGAAGAAGTATTGAAATTATATAAAAGTACAACCTGTTTTTAAAACTAAAATGATGTTTTACATGGAAAAAATGGATATTCTAATTGCAAATCACTTTATCTTCTTATATTGGTTTGGAGAGCTCTTCTGTTTGTCAATAATTTAAATATTGAAATTACCTTAGTAAGTACTCAAGACATGTTTGGATAACAGTTCTGTAATTCCAGACTAGAGATAATTTATGTATGTAAGTGCGTATGTGCGTCAGGTTTAATTAAAATCTATGACAAAATTATAGAGTTTAGTTTTGAAAGACAATAGATAAAACAACAGGATTATTTGGGTGTATTACTTAAATACATATAAGTATACAAAACTCTCTATTTTACTTAATTAATTTTCTCCCAAGCTATATTCAACAAATAACATAGTACTTAATATATGAATTGCTCCTAATAGATTCTTTATGAACTTTTTAATAAACAAATTACAGATATACTACTTTAATATTAAGTGTCAAGATGTAAAATCTGACAATATGTTAATTGTTTCCTTAATCTAATGGCCTCAGAATTGTTGATAATGTGGATCCTAGCTTCATATTAGAATTACCTAGGAAGTTTCATAAACATAGTAATGCCAGGGCCTATGATCCAAGAATATAATTCTATCAGCCTGAATTCTGCAGGCCTTTCATATTCTTTCCAGGGTTCCCCAGATAATTTCAAAGCACTGTCATAGCACTCAGGCCACTGAAGTTCAGGGAGAGACTGTACAAAGGCCATCATCTGGCCATCCTAGCCAGCTATGGTTAAATCAAAACAATTCCACAAAATGAACTGTATTTTAGACTACTAATCTTTGTCTATTTTCAGAGGAAAAAGCAGAAACAGTGCAAATTTTCTATTTACTAACTTTTTTATCCTTGATACTAATTCTAAATTTCACCCTTTACATTCTTATCAGTTTAAACTAAACTATAGATTAATATCAATTGGAGGGTTATAAAACAAATTTGACGTACTGAGGACATGATGTACATATATCCTACAAATGTATATTGTAGGGAGGAAAGTGTACCAATTAATGCCTAATTTCTGTTAATGTGATTCTTTCAGAATATTTTACTAATATCTTACATATACAGATTACCTACCTACTTGTAGAAGACATTTTTGAGGCTATTGTGTTTATTAGTTTTTTTTCATCTAGGGGTGGAGGGCACAGCTCCGTGGTAGAGCACTTGCCTAAGCAAGTTTGAGGCCCCAAGTTTGATTCTCAGTGCTACAGGGGAAAAAATGAAAAATTTTACAGATGTGAACTTCATTTAAGGCAAAACTCTCCAAAATTTGTACTTATGGTTACTTCATACTCAGAAGCTTATGATTTTCTTAAAAATTCTAACTACATAGTAATGGTTTTCAGCTTGTAAAGTTCTCAAAAAAGGTAGAATAATTTACATAATGTAAGATGATGCTTCTTTTTATAATTTCATTATTCATGTAATAGAAAATATGTATTTCCCTTTGACAAACCATCTTTTAGAAAAAGCTGTAAAATATAACAGTGGGAATGGTAATCCTATTTATTGTCTAAATGGTCTAAGATTTAATAAGAGAAGACTTCCCTGCTTACTTTATCTCCCACTATCACCCAAGAAGCAGATTCCGGTCCAGTCCAGGCTACTCAAGAATGCGTCTACCTCTCTTCATTTGTGATCTGCCTAAAGCTGAATCTCCACGGCCTGTGGCCAGGTGGGCTCCCCGAGACGAGTCAGCAGAGGCTGATGGAGCCAACATGCCAGGATGGGGAAGAGGTGGCTGCTTTTCAGCACTCATTTCATTTAAATTACTGTATATTCTTTCAATAAGTATCTTTGTACTTAAGCTAATTTTAGGAGATTTCTATTTACTCAGTTACTCCTTGAGCACTTACTTACTGTGTGCCAGATAGGTCATAACAATCCACAGGAGAGCATGGTTTCTGACTTTATGGGGTACACTGCCTCACAGCCAAACTTGCCCTCTTTAAAATAATCTATCTCATTATCGTCTCTGAAAGGGACCTTGAGCCAAGGCCCAGAGGTTTTAGTGTGTGCAGAGTAGCTAGGACAGCTGTGACCACACAGTACCACACACTTGTAATGCAGCAAGTAGGTGGTTGCCCATGTACTAGGATATTACGAGGGGCTCTTTCTGGTTTCAGCAAAGCTCTTTTAAAGGTCAAAGACACAGTGATGGATGGTGAATAATCCTACATTGGGGAACTGATCGGTCATCTCCTAGAGCTTGCAAAAGTGAAGTTACTCTAACTTTTAGCTGATATCGCAGACCCACAGCTTTTGAAATGGGCAGAGGCATGAAAAAAAGCCAGATAAAAAAATAAGAGAGTATTTCTTTAGAGAACACTGTTGGCATGTTAAGTCTCACCTTTTATTATATCTTAAAGGCAGTAGAAAGGCACATTCTTCCTACTGGGCTCCTGAGTCCTACTTGTTTAACACATCAGTTATACTTCCTAATAGACTGAGAAATAGTATTATAATAAAAATTGTTTTTTAGGAAGGCTATTCCAGGATTGGACCTTACCTAGCTGTGTGCTTCTGCGTGCATTCTCACTTCTCTGACACTGAGCAACCTTTTCTCTGAAACAAGAATTGAGTTAGGGCCCTGGATCCTTTAAACAGAAATCTCCACTATTCAGGGTCCCTCTTCAGTCCTCTCATGAAGTTAGACTAACCGGAAAGGTTGTATGAAGACAGTTTTAAAATGTCTAACCTTCTTGAGTCCCTGAGCCTCTTCTAAAATTTAGCTTACGTGATTTGACTTTTTGTTTTAAAGTCAAATCTTTGGCTACTTTGGGGTTCCCACAAATATCATTATTAACCACACTCTCTATGTTGAAACTACTCCTTACTTAGCAGGCACGATTTTTAACTTTATATCTCTTGTTTATAAAAAACTTATTTTTTTCAGGAAAAAATTAAGCAAAATTGCCCCCCCCCGTCAACATTCACAATTCAAGTCCATGCACCAGACTTTAAAAAGTCCATGCACTTGTCCTCAACATGCCCTTTGTTGTAACTATGTCTAGATGGCTCCTCAAAGCCTCATGTGATCATAGGTGGGGATTTTTCAGAAAAGGCTGGATCCAGAGTATATGATGCTGAGATTAAGTGTACTATGCTGAGTCCAAGGGTGTGTGATTACTAAATTAGTCTACTGATTGGTTTAGCTTAGTTCTGGGAATATATTATTGGAAGGCCCTATTGGAAGCGTTACCTGCTCTGAAGATGGGCAGCCTGGATACACTAGCAGGGACAGAAAGAGCCGCTGCAGCCACTGGCTGCTTGATATTTGCTACTTCAATGCTTTTGCCTTCTTGCCATCTGCCTGCCATGAACTGCTGCTCCTCCGTGATGTGCCTCTGCCATACCAGCCTGCCTTGGAGCCAGCCAACTATGAAGTGAAATCTTACAAGCTGTGAGCTACAATAAACCCTCCGTCTTCAGCTTTGGGTGTTAGGTATTTTATCTCAGCAAGGAGAAAAGCCATTAAGATACCTTTAATGGTCATACTCTCTCTAGTCTATCAAAAAACACAATGGTACACATTCTTTCATGGGTGAAGCTTCTCCTACTCTTTACTGCTTCATGTAAAGATTAAAAATAATCCTGGAATATTGTGTTAGTTAACTGAATGATGGTGTGTGTGTTGGTTGACAAGTGCTGGTGCAATCATTGTCTGCTGGCCTGTTCTTTCTAAGGAATGACTGACTATAAGAGCAAAGAGAGGAACCATTTATGTTGATTTTGCAAATATCCTCTTTAAAATGACCTTTTTTTACATCGATAATCACTAAAAAGAATCATCTTGCATTGCTATTTTAAACATTGAGCTAAAAAAATCATCCCAGTAGTAATAAAAATAAGCCCTTGCAAATTCAGGATTTTTTTTTATAAAAAAATATTAGTGTGAGTCAAATAAATGAAATGAAGAAAAGTGCTACTTTTTAAAAAGTCACTCTTTTAAAATTAATCTTCCTAATCAAAATGCCAAGCGAATTCTTCACAGAGATAGAGAAAACAATCCTAAAATTTATATGAAACCAGAAGAGACCCAGGGTAGCAAAGCAATCTTGGCCAACAAGAACAAAGCAGGAGGTATTGTAATGCCTGACATAAAAGCACAAAAACAGACATATGGATCAATCGACTAGAGGATGCAGAACCTCCTCAGACACATTCAGGTATTTGATCTTCAACAATGAGATCAAAGACATACATAGGAAAGATACATAGGGAAACATACAAAGAAAACAGAACCTATTTAAACAATGTTGCTGTGGAAATTGGCTATTTTCAAAAGATTGAAGATGGATCCATATTTCTCACTGTGTGCTAAACTAAAACCAAATTGGAACAAAGGCCTAAACAGTAAAACAGAAACATTGAACCTACAGAAGATAAAATAGTTAAAATACTTTAAGTCATAGGTGCACAGAACTCTAATTGCACAAGAAATAACAGCAAGAATGAACAAATAGGATTATACCAAACTAAAACATAGATAACTATACTAGTAATCTCTGTCAGTTCCACAGAAAGAACAATTTGGGCTTCATTGTTTGAAAGGTCATTTTTTCATGCCCAAATCTTATAATCTAAACAACTATTTTGAAGATAACAATGTGCACTATATTCATTGGTATTAATTTTCTATTATTTTTTCTGAAATTCTGTACCATTGTTTTTATTTTCTGTTTTTAAAATTTAAAAGTTTCTGCACATCAAAGTAATCAAAGTAGAGTAAAAATACAGCCTATATATGCTGAGTGAAATAATCCAGACATTCAAGCTCAAAGAACATGCATATTTCATTTGAATAAGGCAAAGTACAAACAAAGAGAAAAATAAAGAATGGCTAGAAGGAAACAAGGGGGTAAATCTCTTGCAAATGGGAAGGAGTTCAGAGACTAAGGGTCAGGTGAAAATTGAAGGGAAAAGGGAGCTAAGAGGATTTACGATATATCATACATAGCTACCAAATACCCACAGTGAACATAAGCATTATATGGCATTACCATGAAATAATAATAATAACAAGAATGAAAGCGGGGAAGGTTATTTAGGGATGGAGGGAAGGAGGGAGCAGAGAAGGTAAAGGGAAGCCGAAAAGAAAGAGCCTGCATTGTGTACATACACTTACTACCCAGGATGGATGTGAACTTCATGAACTGCAAATATGTACTAATCCAATTAAAATGGAAAATAAAATCCATAGAAGTTACTGTGATGTCCCAGGAAATAAAGATTGTTTTTAGAATCATATATGCATCATTATTAAAACATTGTAGAAATTTTTGACTCTTACCCAATGGTCAGCAGCAATTGAGGCTACTTATCGCAAATTAACTTTTTTCTCATCTCTCATAATAATTTTCCCATATTCTATGCAAATTGACTTTTACACATAAATAAACATGAGTTATGATGTTTATTAATTATGTGCCCATTTTATGAGCTCACTGGTTGCACTGTGTGTCTGTGTGTTTTTGATGAGAGGAACATTTGAATAGATAGACTAAGTAAAGCAAATTGGTCTCTCTAAACTGGGGGAGACACCTCAGATCAACTGAAGGCCTGAACACAACACAGAGGGTGACCATGCCCACAAAAGGGGATTCCTTATGCCTGACTGAGCTGGACTTCAGGTTTTTTCTCTCCTTTGGATGTAAACTGAAACCTTAGCTTTTCTTGGATATTAAATTTGTCTGCTTTTGGAGTAGAGCTAACACTATCGGCCCTCCTGGGCCTCCCTCTTGCTGACTACAGATGTTGAAATATCTTAGACTCCATAATTGTATGAGCAAATTCCTTAAAATAAATCTTGCAATGCACATAAACATCCTATTGGTTGTTCTCTTTTTCTTTCCTGATGAACCCTAGTTTATATGAAAATAAAAAGTTCAGTCTTCTAAATAAGCAATACAGGAACATCTCATAAATGAACACTTGAACTAATCCCATTTCTAGTAGAAAAAAGTATTTGTAGATTCTAAAATCTCCCACTAGCCAAGAATTATCTAGGACAAACCAACATTTTTCTTTTTTCTTTCTATAATTTCGTGTGTGTGTGTGTGTGTGTGTGTGTGTGTGTAGAAGAAGGTACTAGCAAAACTGTAGCAAACCCCTAGAGTTTTGCTAAAGGTAAGCAATCATTATTGACTTTCTTTACTGGTTGAGTGGCTCATACCAAACAAGGTTTGAAAGTGGCGGAGGACAGGTAAGAAATCAAGAGTCAACTCTGGACACTGCCAAAATAACTGTGTAAAAAGCTTATCTGCATATACAACATGCTAAGGCTGGTTGCTTGGCAACAAAAGCATCCACTTAATGCTCAGGATGCAAGTTGCTTTTTAATGACACCCCTGTCATTGCCATTCCCTTTACCTTTAAGTCTGATGCTCACAGTTTTTGAAAGCAGTATGCCCTCTTCTTCCTTACTAAAGTTAACCTCAATGGCCATTAATTAATTAGCAACATCAGTATCCCAAATGCAAGCTAAACTGGTGTAGAAAATATTACTATGGTCTCTTTTTAAGGGACAAGGTAAACACTTCTTAATGGGACATAATTTACTGGGACCTGGGGCCAGGCTTAGTATGGTTTTTGAGTTAACCTCTTTCTCAAGTGTGGCAGTACCAATGCGCAATGCGTGGTTCTCTGTGTACTCTAAAGCTTTGCTTCTCAATAACATCAATTACTGAGAAACTGAATATATCTAGGAAACTCTGCTGGGGCCAGGCTTCCCCAGAGTGGGAAAGTCCTCAGGCAGCAAGTCAAAACTACAAATAGCCAGGGGCTTCTCACTTCTGTACTTCACACCAAATACTTCAACTTACTAATGAGGTATTATCTGATGAATAATGCTTATGTTCTTATGCCCAGTGTGGAATGGACTGTGATTGTCTAAATCTAACCACTCAGCTTACCTTTATCCTTCCAGTCTAGCCTTATGAATGTCAGATCCTTGTCACAGTCTGTACCTATGTAGTTCCTGAAGAAATCCTAGGTAATCTTACAGTCACCACCAAGACAGTCTGTGGAGCCAGATCCTATTTCCTTATTTTTCAAAGCCCACCATCTCCCTCTTAGAACAAATAAGGGAAGCAGAGACACTAGAGATGCGTGTGCTGTTTCCTTCAGTTCACTCTTGATGGGAGAAAAAAACTTAAATTATTACAACCTCATTCCTGTGATACCACTTTTAATCTCACTACCATATTTCTGAGATGAGGTAACATATATATTAGAAAGAGTAGCAAGGAAAAGTTAGTTCTGACACTACTTGTCTACCTGTGGTGAAGTCATGTGTTTCATGTTTTTTTCACCTTTAAAATGTAACTTGGATCAGATCTGAGTGTTCTAAAATTCTATGGTTTCATCAACCAACACTTGACAAGCAGTAATACTTAGCATAATGCATGGAATTCAAGATGATAAAAGAGTTAGTTAAGCAATTATCATGACAAAATTAGCTCCAGTTTTGGATATTTTAAAAAAATAATTCTTAGAATCTCTGGAAATCCCACAGTACCCTAGGTAAGATTAGAAGACAACAGGTCTTAAAAATAGTAGAGATAAAAATCGAATAATATTATGATAATATATGGTGAGTTTTTATAAACCACCCAGGGACTAGCACATGGCTCATGGAAACTTAGAACTTACTTGTTATTTGATTGATGAGTAGATAAAAAGCTAAATACTCATTCAAATACCAGTATTGAATAAACTGAGGAATGATTCCACAGTACATCCAATGATTTGTGCAATGTGCCAGCCATCTGGGCTCTATTTTCACTGGATGTTGTATTATTTATTAAAGCATATGAATGATTAACACAGAGATATCTGGCCCTGCATATATGCCCACACTGTAAATTAAAAAAAAAAAAAAAACCAAGAAGATTAATATTTATGTCTAGACATAAAAGCCTGGCTTAATTTGTTTGAGTAATTACCATCAACACAGTTTTACAAAATAATCTGTCTTCCTGAGAATTGTGCTTTGAAACAAGGTTCTACCAAAATCTGAAGCTATATATTTTAGGTTTATGGTACAGGTACACATATTTATTGTACAACTATATACATTCTTGTTGCAGGATAGTTTTTCTAGGAGAAATGTCCTGGCTGAAAACCAACAAGGTAGATTTTCTAAACGCCTTCCTGTTGCATAAGTTCAGAGACAACACTGTCAAAGAATGATTAATACTCAGAAATTCTCACTGCTGTCAGAATGCTGCACACTGAGGTGGAATGCAAGATCGCCTTGGGCATTCCCCGCCCCCTGACTTCAACTCAGATCAGATTCAGATAACTTGCTGTGCTATGCCAGCTGCTTCATTCTCCTGGGCTCTGTGAAAATCCAGTTCTATTTAAAAGGAGGTTGCTATCTAAATACCATCAAAGCTACTTTGAAAAAATTGGCAAAAGGATTTAAGCTTTTAAAAAAAAAAATGTCTTTTACCATCCTACAATGGGAAGCCTCTAGGAAGAGATCAATGCTCTGATTCCTTTCAATTGTGATCCTGACTATGATATAAAATATTGTTTCTGAGCTGTACAGTTTGATGTAAAGTGAAAGGCAATATGCATACTGTTATATTTTGACTCATATAGGTTCTGGATGGGATTGGTTGCAGGCTCTGTAACACATGTACCACTCTCGGGCTTTGGAAAGCAATGTTACCTAGGAAACCATATAATTTGATATGTTTGCTCCCCTCCTACCAACCCCCATCCTCACCTTTCCTGGGCTTTACCCTCTGTTGTGCTCTAATGTTATCATAGACTTTCAAGGTTGCTCTTTGGAAACAGAAAAGGCTTTCAAATATTGGGCATAAATATTACCTTAGTTATTTCTTTTCAGACAGGGTAAACTTCTTGATTAACGTAACTGTTTACTGTTCCATTTTATAAAAATTTTTCACAAATAATACCTAATAGTTATAAATATTTATTATGTACCATACTGCATATATATGCACAAATATTCAGTTTACCATCACAACAGCTTAATGAGACAAATAACATTATTATCTCTACTTCACAAGTGAAAATATGTAGATCCATACCTGCTACATGACTGTGCCCAGTGTCACACAGATTGAAGGTGGTGAAGCTGATGTTTAACCATGTTTTCAGGTAAAAATGCTCTCATTTTTTACCATTAGTATATGTGACTTCTCCAGAGCATAAAAAATATGTAACAGAAATCACCCATGGATCTTTAAAAATTAAATACTCTTGACTGACCTAAAAACACTATGGTATTATTAAGCATTTATTGTAAGTCAATACTTGACACATTTGTGTTTTAGTAGGACATTAAAAAGAAAATAAAATATTTGCTCCTTTCATCAAGAACTTAACTTCATAAATACAATTTCATTTTACAAAAATAGTAAAGACGGCATCTTGTATTACTTTTCAGACCAAGAGCTGTCCAAATCAGGATAGTTAGAAGAAAAAGTAAAATAATAGGGATTGTGGCCCATTATTTAAAGTTTTAAGAATGTTTAGTACTTTTAATGAAAACTGAAACAAATAAAATTGCAGGCAGTATGTGCAAAAAACAGAAAACGGTGCTCTTCTGAATCAAGAAATGTTTCATGGGAAGGAATTTCCACTATCTGTGGGAAGGCAGCTAGAGCTACCAGTAACAAACAGGCGAATGGAATTTCAAGCTAAGCAATGCTCCAGTAAAAAGAAATGGAAATGACAAAAACAAATAATACTTTAAATTCTTCATTTGTTCTCAGTTAGAAGAGAAAATGAGTGAGAATGGTTGGTATAAATTAGAAGCCAAAAAGCTAGGTTCATAGTCCCCCACCTCCAAATTTCCAGAATGACTTTGGACAAGCTCCTCAAGCTCTGCTTCCTCATGGGTAACATTAGCTATCAGCCACAACATGATTTTCTAGTTAGTTACTGGTTTACTTAAATATCCACATTCTTGTTCCAGAAAGCTTTTCAAATCCTTTATAAGGACATGTAAGCTGGTTTAAGTAACAAGGAAGGAAAATTGTCAGAAAAGTATAAGAAATGAGGCTAATAAATAAAGGCACTTCATGGAGACCTGTTTCTTGGTTGAGAACTCTGCTGCTCTAAAGCAACCACTGAACAATTGAAACTTGAGGAATTATGCCACTCAAGAGGGGAACTACATGTCTTATGCTACTGTAAGTTTCTAGGGGGATCCCATGTGTGACACACAGGGGAAGGGGCACACAGATATTCCCTTTAGGAAATATCACAAATGGCCTCTGCCACTTCACTATTTCCCAGTCCTCTTCACTGTCAGCACATTGCACACACAGCGTGCTCACACACAGGGAACACCACTCCATCTCCCCACACTGTGGGAAGGAGATGTGAGCCAGCTACTTAGACAAGGCCTCCCTGCTTCCTTGTTTGCTCTGGTTTCAACAGGCTGCCATTTGCCAGTGGGCAACTGTCTCAGGTTTTCTGATATCAGCACGAGCAAAAAAATGGTTTAATAGTTGAAGCCAAGTAAAATATAATGGAATTTAAAATGTTACAATTCTTAAGGCCGGTAGGTCATCCAGTCTATAGCTTTCATTTGCTTTTTTTAATCTCACATTTTCACACTTTACTAGTTTCAAATAATTTGAGCTATTCAGCTGATGCAAGCTGAGAAAAACAGCAGACAGATGTGCATCTTGTAAGACGTGGAGCACAGCTATTTAATCTATCATAAATGAGTTTAGGGTAAATACGCTGTGTTAATACACATTTGAAATACCATTAATGGGAACAACTCTTTGCTCTGTATTGCAGTTTTCGAAAAACAAACTTGGCAAAGGTGGTATTATGGTATGCATGGCTGTGCACACTGTGCATACCAAACAGTTACTTAATGCCAAGATACTCATTCATATGAAAAAAAAACACTAGATATTTATTCAACAGAAAAATAAATTCTAATGAAATGTAGCTGTTAAGAACTATCTTTGAGGTAAGGGAAGAGACTCTCCAATGAGCTTTCAAAGCAGCTGAAATATTTCTTAATTATAAAGTTCAATGTATTGCCACGATGAATTTATTTTTGGATGTATTAGAATTGATGATTTAGCTGGTAAGTAAACTTTAAGAGCGAGTGGGAAAGAGGCAGATGCAGAAAACATATCTGTGCTTTCCAACTGAGGTGAGTCAAAAAAGTAGAAAAATAACAAAATGTGTGTGGCAGATAAGCTTTGAACTGTTTCCTAGCCAAGTTAATTTTATTGTAATGTTAATAAAAACTATTGCTCTACCCCCAATCATACCACTCCCCTCATGGGATTTGTGCTTATTGAGGTTCTTTTGTTTCTGATAGAACATTAGACAAGAAAATATTAAATAGTCTTTCCATAAATGGGAACTATTACTTAATTAAATGCAATTTAAGTTAATAAATGGAATCCCTTTGATTTTTAGACCTGCATATTTCTAGGGAGAAACATGTTACAAAATCTAACATTCATGTCTTAAGGAATTCTACTTGGAAAATAGAAAGTTGTTTGGTTTAAGAATCTGAGATATTTATTATTTTAATGAAAATAGATATATGGCATTGCAGTGCTGTTTGCTTCAATACTCTCAAATTTTCAATTAATAAAATTTGAGTGCCTTAACAGTGTTAGTTCTTCTTTCTTTGTTCCCATGTTATGAGTTTTAACATGACTCATGAATGAGAAAGAAGACTGAAAACAAAAGAGCTGTTTTGAGGCTGAGTCTTAAGGGAGACTAGATAATATCATGCAGTTTTCTCCGTATTTCTTTATATTTTAATAACCTGTTTCAGAGGAACCCATCTTTCCCCATGCAGCTGTTTTCTCATAGCTACATAATGGGAATTGTTATCTAAGACTTCAACTTTTTAAAACTATGTGTTTAATAAAACTCCTGATATTTCTCTAGAGATGATGAAATTACAATAATAACATTACCTTAATACAACAAAATTTTAATTGGTTTTACCACAAGTATGAGAAAAATATACTATCTAAAATATTTTTTTCTTTCTTTGGACTCTTTATCTCAGTAAAAAAGAGATATCTTTAGAAACAAGTAAATTGATATTCCTCTAAAGCAGCTATGCAGTAAAGTGTCCTCTCAAAATGGGTATCAAAATATACAACAATTTTCTAAAAAACAAATCACTGATCTCAAATAAAAAACACTTAAAAATGTTTAATATACTGGCTGTTTCCAAATACATTTAATCAGACACAACATAGCTTGCTTTTCTGAGTGATCATAACAAATGAACTTTGAGTAGCTCCTTTACGCCAATTTTTCTATCAAATACTTCCACATACATCATCTCACCTCTTTTATAGGAGTCTCATGAGACACATATTATGACATACACTTTGTAGGTGAGGTTAGAAAGATAAATAACAAAATGGAAAAGAAACAAAGTCAGCTAGAAATAGCACTGTAAAAAAATAGTTCTGAACTGTAAAAAAATTTCCATTCATTGAAAACATGCTCATGAACAGAATTTAAACCACCTAGAAATGCAGTAAGGCTTATTTGGTACACTCAACTTCTGTCACGTTTGCACATTCATTTATGTACACCTGCCTGTTGTACTCTAAAGACTAGTTATAGTAAATTGAGGTAAATTGAACTATTATAATCAAATTTGCCTGTTTCAATATGATATGGAAAATAATTAAACGAGTGAGAATTTATATTATTATGTGCCAAAATTAATTGGCAGTTGATATGGTACCACAAACACAAAAGGTTCAGTTACCTCCTCTACCATAAACCAACTCTACAAAATAGTCTACAAGGACTATAGGCTTCCTACGGAAGTAGGGGAAAAAGTCTGCACACTAAAGGAAAAGGACATGAGCTATATAGCCTCTGGCTCTACTCACAAACCAAGCAATGTTGGCCAAATTCGTCTTTCTCCATGAACTTACATATCCTCAATTGAAGCTAAAATGTACTTGAAATGCATTGATAATGTTATGTTTATAAATTATGAATTTGACTTATGTTAAGGTGTTTAGCATTAGACATTTGGGCAATAGTTATACATGAGCTTATTTTTTCTTGCTCTCTGCTCTGGCTATATGTTTATAATATTTCAGTGTTGCTTAAAAATGAATAAAACAAATAGCATGACAGTTGATAAATCCATCCTTTGAGGGGAACAGTCCAGATGAAATTTTAATCAGATGTTGTAAATGAAGTAGATAATGTACAGTAGGTACTACTCAAAAATTAGCTGTCTTTTTCGCATATACTGTAATTTTCTTGGCAATATAACTACCTTCTACCTGACAAATTTAGTTCACAAGGTTGAGCAATGCCTTTCTGGTAGAGCAAGTTGTAGCAGTTGACATCAGTAGTGGTTGATGAAATGGTTTATATCTGCTACCCAGGAAAATCACATAAAATTGTGACTTCATTGAAAGAAAATTTTGTTTAAAATTTTTAGAGAAAATTTCTCGTTTTGTATGGCAACTGATAAGCAGATTCAAAAAATTCAATATTTTTCTTAGAAAAATATTTTTCCATAGAAAAAAGGTATAAAAATGCATGAGACTATTAATATCACTGTTTACATGTATAGTGACACAGGTTTCAAAAGGTCTTGCATGTATTGTTTCATTATAATTT
Source organism: Cavia porcellus (assembly GCF_034190915.1). Taxonomy (NCBI): domain Eukaryota; kingdom Metazoa; phylum Chordata; class Mammalia; order Rodentia; family Caviidae; genus Cavia; species Cavia porcellus. The sequence goes on from NW_026947494.1 coordinate 47,878,466, forward strand.
AACCAAAACAGTAAGTGTTAAGTATTATGAGTAAGATATAGAAGTTAGCCTTTATTATTATAGTAATAAAATGGGACATAATGAATGAATTTTAGGTTGCCCAGATGAGAAGATCCAAGAAATAAGAAAAAGTTGTTGTATTATTTATTAAAATTACAATATATGAAATGGACTCTTAAATGTACAAGTCAGATGCCTATTCATGACACAGACATTCATTTTCCCAGTAGCTGGATATGTCAGCAACTAAGCCCTTCTCTTGGACACATTTTCATCTGAAAAGTGCCAAATTTTGGTTCCTTCTTTCCTCCATAAATGCTGATCTTAAAACAAAATTCTTTTCTTTTGGCTGTGTTCCAACAAAACCTGATTGACATAAAGATCCACAATGCATATAAGCAAATGTAGCTGTGCACCAATATGACTTAGAAAACTAGGCAGGGAAGGTTTGGCCTATGTGACATAGTGCTGCTTCTCAAACCTTTGACACTCAATCTCCTTCACATTCTCTCCACTCCCATTAAGTGGTTTATGTGGTTTCTATCTATTAATATTTACTACTTAGAAATTGAAAGTGAAAAATATAGAAACTGTTAAGTCATTTAAAATAAAAATACTGAAACCATGGCATAAATAAAATTCTTGCACCCAAAGCTTTGTCTCCAAATGTTTTCCAAAGAATCTGACTTACAATATATCATATTATTTCTTTTTTCTGGAAATGTCTTTGAAGATCTTCAGTATAAATATCAGTGTCCCTGGATATGCATTTGACTTTTATAAAAATTTACTGAGAAAATAGATACCCTTGGTACTACTTCTGAAAATGTTTATTGTTTTATTGAGAAAATTCAGGTTTTTAGGTCATCAGAGAACTCAAGATGAATTGCTCAAATAACATATGAGGTTATAAATAACATAAGAAATGCTATTTGTCTAGTGAGAATAAGATTGTCTGCTCTCAACACATGACTGACCACATTTCTAAATTTTGCTTATGCATATATGTCTGTTTTTAAAAACAGCATGACTCATTTATGTTTATTTGGAAGACCTATTAAGAAAACATTTTACTTTTGCTTTTACAGATAGCTAAAATGCTTTGAGATTCAAAAATTAATGTAAATTTATGGAGATCCAAGAAAGCTTCATTTTACTTTTATTTCTCAAGTAAAATTGCCTATTAATTGACCAGCATCTCATCTGTCTTAGTTAAGTTTCTCTTGTTGTTGGGACAAAATACCTGGTGCCCAACATGAAAGGAGGAAAGATTTATTTCTCACTCTTTGTGGAGGTTTCAGTTCATACTCAGCTGGTTCCAATGCAGGATGGCATGGTGGGGAAGCCATTCATGGCCACCATAAAAGCAAGAGCAAACAGAACAAAAGAGCAAAGACATGCCTTTTTCCTGCCCTTACACTGTATGCCAGCTCCACCCCTCTGTGGGTGCAGCACTCACACCACCAATCCCAGTGCCAGACAACAAACCAATCATGAATGCCAGACTCAGTTGTATCCATGATTGCCTGAGGCCTAGGGAGACTATGCCAACATAAACCATAACATCATCCTATAACAAATAAAAAAATAAGCAATGTTTATCTCTGAAAACAACACAGTTCTAAGGCTAAATGATAGATGTTCTGATGATTTAAATGTAATAATTGCTATGTTATAATGTGTGAGTAAATTACTGGGACAGCAACTAAATGCAAAACTAGAGGTTGATATGGTTGATATGGTTTAGTATTTTAGGATGGACCCTCATAGAGTGATTTCTAGTATTCATGAAAAAATATATTACTGCTTAAATTAGATTCTTGAAACCACACCATCCAGAATGATGTGCACAACACCAACATATTTGCAAAGTGGAAGGTGGGACATATGTCTGTGTATAAAAGTTATCTGATCACATCTCGCCATGTTACAAAACTGTTCTCTTTCCCAAGTTATAAAAAAGGCCACTTCAAAAATTACATGTCTTATTGTAAATGCATGGTAGGATAATTAGAAACAACAGAAGCTCAGTAAGCTTGCTTTGGCACTAATAATAATCCCAATTAAAATTAGAGAAGTACTTCTGCTAACAGTTTTCTGTTAACAGCATCAAAATTCAGTGTGAACCAGGAAAACAGACAATGTAATGTTATGAGGTTTCCTATCTAAAGAGTTCAGTCCATTAAAAATAGAGAAAATAACCTCCAAGCATCTAGAATGATTGGTGAAGAGTCAATATCACAATGTGTCAGATATTCAAGGAAGGAGCTATGGAGAGACTGTATAGCCATTAAACTTCTGAGTCACTACTATGTTAGTATAGTGATAAATTATAGTCCTCAAAAGTAAATACTTGGTAGAATTAGGATACAAATTGAGCTCCTGAACATCTGTTAGAGAAAGTCTGTGTCCTAATTTGACATGAAAATCAGATCTGTTAAACCAAGCAGAAAACCTGGAAATATTTTGCTTGGTCCACATAAACTCTTACTAGAAGTGAGACAATAAAGTTGAAATGTTGCTTATAGCATTTTTATTTTGGTGTCTTAAATTCCAGTATGTTCAAATTCTCGCAAAATTGTTCCTTGTGGTTTTCATTCATTATTACAAAGAAATATAACTAAGGCTGTATAATAATCCTTTAAACTATACTATTCATAATAGCCATATTTCAAAGTATCTTACAAAGTTCTAAATGCTCATTAACCGATCTGCTGCCCCTGCTGCAGGTAGTAGATGCAGCCTCAATAGCAGCCTTCCTCTCCATCCCAGAAAAATATTACTCAGTGATTTCAGAAGACTTGAAAGTGTTCCCAAACCAGATTTCTTACTTGTTGCTTTGGAAGAGATACATTTCTTCTATGTAGTTCTAACAGAGGTCCCTGCATTCAAGTGCCTTCCAGGTAACTTTATAATTCCCTAGCTAAGGATAAATCCCTTCACCACTATTTTTAAAAATATGTTCTTTCCACCTTCTTCAGCCTGCTTAATTGCCACCAATCATTACCTTCCAAGGAGTGTCCCTTAAGTCCTCTTCTAGACTTGCTGCTACTGTGAACAAACTTACCTAACATCTGTAAGCAGTACTGAATATAACTTGTTCAGCAACTCTACGCACCACACTGAAACCCAGCTTTCTCCTGAAGGCACTGACTTTCCAAGTGCTTCCTGTCAGAAGTGGCATCTTCAATAGGGCTTCCCCTTTGCAAGCTGATCAGCAGTACTGTCTCTCTCATTCATCAACATCCAGACCTGATTCTTTCATGGTAGAATGTATCACTAAATTTCAAGTCTCATCACAAATATTCAATCTTTTCCTCTCCATTTCATTTCATCCTTCAGAAATAAACGTAACTCTACCACACTGCAGGGTCTTATCAGTACCTCACTTCCTGTGATGAGTTTGCAAGTTTTATCAGGCCATTTCTCCTTTTTCTGATCCCTTGCGATCTCTTTTCCCACAGTCACTTTCAGCTTTTTCCTGATTTTCCACATTATAGTCACACACAGTAGGACAACCCATTTTCTTCCTTATTTAATTTAGAATCTAGAACTAAATTTTCTAACAATAATCACATTAGTACTTTTGAATCTCTTATATTTGGTCTTCAGAAGTCCCACCTTGTGAAACCCAAACTTTTATTCCATCACCTTTTTTTCCCAAACAATAATAAAAGTGTATATTTGAATAATTATCATATGTATCTATCTTCCTTAATCTATTTTATATCTAATTTTGAATTTCTTTGATTAATTTTGTTTATTTTTAGTTTTTGGGTAGCATAATACACCAGGCTTTTACAGACTAAAAGCCTATTCAGTAGCTTATATCTGTGCTGAGACACTGATCTCAGAACTGAATTAGGAGTTCAAACTGGTTCTGTTCAACAAACATTTATTAAGCACAACTATACTAGGTAGAAAGGTTACATTAAAGAATAGTCCTTTACAGAGGTCACAGTGTCTGGAGAATTCTAACACATAAGCCAATACTTTCAATATACTGTAGCAAATACAAGGGGAGATACACATCAGCATATGAGTACAGAAGGAGGTGTTAAAGGCATCTTGAAAGGCAGGAAAATCAGGTAATACTCTCACAGGTAGAGAGTGTTTCTGAGTTAAAAGAAGAGGTTGGTATAGCAAGCTGTGAATCACAAAATGAAAGCAGCTACATAGGTGAATAAAGTAGGGTGATCAGATGCTCAAAACTCTTTTGAACTTCTATTCCCATCATAACTAGGAGGTCCCTCATTTACTCTCAATAGGTCCTCTTTCAACAATATGTTACATTATTTTAAAAGTGATTTAGCTTCAAGGGAAAAAAGCTGAAAGAAAGGAGTTTGGGGATGTTACTACAGATCTTTTTGCAGTCTCTGGAAATCACTGAAGAGTTTCAAGTAGGCATTACAAAGTATGGTTCAGCCTTTTACAGGCTTCTCTAGTGGCCACATGAGCAATGAGTTCAAGTGAAAATAAAATTACAGGAAGAAAAACAAGTTAGGAAATTACAATGGCTCAGTGAGTGCTGATGCCAATACAAATTACTGCAGTTATAACAAAATGGAGAAGAGTGGAAAATAAAAGGGGAAGACTTGAGAAATGTTCAGAATACCAGCTCAGTACACCTTTGTGGTTCATTGGATGCATAATCCAGCTGTACTGTGGAAATACTGTACTGGGCAGCACAAGGTCAGGGAAGTGGCATGAATTTAGAGTATGATGGGTTGAAGATGCTAATAAAGCATAGCATAAAGTCTACATTTTAAGGGATAATTTAGTAATAGAGATAAAACCAGAAGATGTAGGAACATGTTTGTGGCAGCAACCATTCTGAACCTACTAGCAGCTTCCTGGAAATTTTAAAATGCCTTTGGAGACCCAAAGAAGTTGTTTGGGTCTATTGATCCTTCTGTCTCCTTTCATCGATGTCACCCTCTAAGCAATAATCTCCCTAAACTCAGGCTGTGCTCGTTCTGCCGCTACATCACTCACGTCTCAGGAGACAATGTACCACTTTTAGAAGAGAGCAATCACTCAGTAAATGCTTATTAAATTAAAAGGACCTTAACAAAACAAACATATTATTAATGGATGGGTGAAGTTTATGCAGAATGCCAGAGCTCAGCAAAAGGCCCATGTGCATATGTTCTATGAATCTTTAAGTCCTTCGTGACCGTAAACCAAAGCGAAGAGAAAGAGATCAGGCATTTATGACAAGATTTGCCCAGGTGAAACACTCAGTTGCCTGAAAGAATCAGCTTCACTTCTAGTGGGGTCAGGTCTGTCTTGAAAAATATGACTCACATTCAGAAAGCTGTAAACATAGTGTCTGAGCATTATGAGATTCTTCTATATACTTCCACCCAATCAAAACTGGAATGAATGTATAAACATAGCCATTCTTGGGAACAAGATAAATAAGACATGGATAATTTTTTGAGTTCCATTAGGAAAGCTGAAAGCATCATTATTTTTTATTTAGATAACTTCTTTTTTCCTAAGGGTAGCTTTTTTCTTTCTGCCCTTGTAAAACCCTTCTTAGATTATATACTTGTTTTTCTTTACATTGACATAAAAACTAAAGTATGCAGATGTTCCAGCAGGAAGGTGTAGCTAATGTCCAATTCTACACTATTCCTAATATTAAATCATAATGCGTTGATGGCATGGAAGTGTTTCATAGCAGATTAAAAATTCCTGATTTTATTGCATTGGCAGAGTTGATTGCATTTTATTAACATTTAAATGTGATGTAAATTATATGTTAGGAGTAAAAAATCTAGCAAAGTGGTTACAACCTCAAGTAAACAACCAGGAAGTATGGTTCAAAGAGACTCTACTGTGGAAGACACCTCAGCTCAATACATTCAGGGTAGCAGGGATAAGGTCAGACAATGCTCCTGAAAGTCATTTTATGCTCTGGCACTCAGGTAATTTTTCAGGACATGACAAAATGCTGCACGTGTAACAAGCACATCACTCCACTTAAATCCTTAAAACTTTTACTTTTAAGGAAAGGGCAATGAAAACAACAAAATAACTCCATGTAAACAACAAAGATCGAGATGAAGTCTCATTCAATGATATTGCTACTCTTGGTACACGTCAACGGTTCCCATGAAACCCAAGACAGTGCAGGACAGAGGTGGTGCTGTCTACCCAGAGATATAAGTAGATACGAGGCATGTAGTCTAAAGGACTGAGGTACTATGATCCACATCTGACTATAAACAACTGCAGAACAGAATTGAATGCACACAAGGAGGATTATTTCAAGCACAATGAACTTGAAATTTATTTCTTTGCAGTTGAAAACCTGAGAATATATGTTTTCCTCAGTACGTTTCACTGTTTTTCAAGTATCTTTCCTTATGACCTCGCAGTGAGCCAGAGCAGCCCTGTGGACCTGTGTATGGAAGGTACATGCCCTCCAAAAATGGAACATTACTTATTCTTTTGAAAGGAGGAAAGGCCTCCTCTAGCTCAGCACTGTCTAGAGCAGTATGGGATGGAGAGTAAGACAAGCTAATATAGGACAGCCCCTACCACCATGATGTGCCTTCCCTGCTATAATGGCATTTAAAAAGAATCTGGAGGTCTAAAGCAACATGGCTAGGTTGCTGAACACATTTTCTCCGGATCTTAGTATAAGACATGCTCTGGGAAATATATCATGTCATGATTTTGTCACTGTGAACATTATAGAATGTACTATTTATTTATTTATTTATTGACTTTTTTGAGACAGGGCCTCACTATGCAGTTCAGGCTGGCTTTGAGTTCATTTTGTAGCCCAGGCTGGTCTCAACCTTTCAGTGATCTCCTTCCCCTCACAGAGTTTACTTACACAAGGTAAGGCAGCCACAGTGCCACTAGATAATACAATCTCACCATGCAGCCAGCATCATACATGCAGCCTTTCACTAACCAAAATGTCATTTAGTAGCACACGACTGTGTTACATATCTATTATTACTCAGTTTTTCTATTTCCCTTCAAATATTTGGAAATTTTTAAAGCAAGGATAAAATTCATTTTTAAATATTTGGTCTGAGATGAGTTGGGAAAAGAATTAAATACTGAGATAAACTAGTAAAACAAGAAAAAATAAGAACTCAATGCATCAAACTAGATGCAGTGGGTACTAGGTTTGACATTGGGCCATGAGAGAAAGAATAACATAGAACCTCTTTGAGCACTAATGCTGGTCACTGATTCCTCATTTTGCTTAAGAAAATTATATACCCCCCCCCAAAAAAAAGAAAATTATATACCATGTTATTTCATGATATAATTGGACTAAATAGTAGTCATATGTGTGTGTGTATATATATATATAATATATATATAATGTATATATATATTATATATGCACTTTTAACCACAATGTTTTGCATTTGTTAGTAAGAAACAGTATATACTTAAAGCTAACTAGACTCTTTGCATTTGTAAAATTGAGACTCAAAAAGAAAACCCAGCAGCTAAATTTGATTAAAAAGTACATTTTGTTGCATAGCCAACCAATACAATCATATGCTTTATAAAAGTGAAACTATTTCTCATTCCTGGGAAACATTGCTTCTATAAGTGCTGCTCGCTGTTCTTAAACACATTGGCTCTGTAACAGCAAGTCTGCCTTTCATTTGTTATTGTTTGATTGCTTAGAGCTTTTAAGCCTCTTCCCTCTTTTGCCTAATGCCTCTCATCTGGGCAAACTGAGAAGGTCCAGGTATTCTCTCCTGTGCCGCTGGGAGATTCATACCATGAAAGCCCTCTGCCCTTACAGATTCTAATCTTGGCCCCATTCTCTAAAAACCAGAAAACCCTAAGTCAGTTGCCTTTTGCTGCCCCTTAAACCATTTCAGAACTTGGCAAGCCTGCCCTATTCGTCTCGATCCTCCCCTCTATACACTAACTTCATAAGTAATGAATATTTTCATATCCTCTCAGTGTATCCTGGAGGGGACACACATTTGTCTACACCCAAGCTAACTTTTGGATGGAGGATCATCTGAATGAACACACTGACCTCAAGAATCCAGTCTCCTAAACGCAGGCTATTTGTTTCTACTCTTGTGCTATGTCCTGAAGAGGGGATATAAAAAGCTGAAATTATTTATGAGGTTCCAGGTCACATATGGAACCTACCCCAAGGTAACTGCAGATTTAATAGGGTGAGGAGAACTTAGCAGAGAATGAAGCGATATTATTATGAGAAGCTGAACATGGCTAGTTGCCTAATTCTGAGTTAGCTCTGGCATCAACAATCTTCGAAGAATATGTTCAAACAGCCCTATTAGCAGAGGGTGTGAGAAGAGCAGGAAATTACTTTTTATATCTACATTTGATTGGCTTCTTGCAATACGGGTGGCACCACTTCCAAAATACGAAGAGAATGAATACCAGGGAAAAGTAGATTTTTAAAGAAAGATGAGGGGCTGGGGATTTAGCTCAGCAGCATAAGCACCTGCCTTGCAAGCAGGCAGTCGTGGGTTCGATCCCCGGTACCAATAAAAAAAAAAAAAAAAAAAGAAAGATGCCAACCCAAGGCATATTCATAACACAATAGCTATTTAAAATACAGTTAAGAATTTATTACATGGCAAGCACTGTGTATTTCACAAACATTGCATTTATTATTATAAAACATTACAGATTATATATTATCAATATTTTACTGATAAAAAAGCAAAAAACGGTCAGAGATAAAATTTTTAGGTTACTTATTTTTAATTAAAACAATATTTGTAGATATTTCTGTGATACAATCTAGTCATTCAATACATGTATATACAGTGTGTAATGATTATAAATTAGAATTTTCCTTTCTTCAAAATTATAAGATCTAGGTATGAAGTACTTCAGACTCTCTTTTCCTAGCTCAAACCTATTCTTATTCAAAGTCTACACTCTGATTCATTCAATCTATGGTCACAAACCTACATTGTTAAGGCTATGAAATTCTTGCTTCCTGATACTATTTGGAAGCATAATAGGCCTTTGTGAAGCTAATCCGCTGGCAAGACTAGGAAATGAACCTTTTTCTACTGGAATGTAGGGAGACAATGTCTGTCCAAGTTGATTAAACAGATGAAGTATATAACCCCACCCTACGGTGTATTTTATTCATTGGACCTATATTGCCCTGAAGAAATGTAACCTATGAATATAGAGATAGCAGAACCTATAACAACAATGTTTATAATTTTGTCAATGGTTAATTAGTGAACTCTGTTAAAGTAAATATTCTGGGAACAATAAGACAGTAGAAAGACTTGGAGGTCATGTTTCTACCTTAAAATGCTTATACCTGAGAAGAACATATGATAACTCAGAAGTTTATCTAGTTTGAATCAATAACTCATCATACTAGTACAAATGAATTTATATGTGATGAATATAAGTATTCAGAGGTAGTAGCTTTTAATCCATTATTTTTAGAGCAACACTGATTCACAGTAAAATGAAGAAGGTATATAGATTTTCCAGATATCATTTGCTTGGTTTTAATTATTGGATTTAATATTTCTTTTCTCCCGAGAGTCTAAACTGATTTTCCATATTTAACCTTTGGGAAAATCGAGATGCTTCTATTTAATATAGCTTATCATTTAAGAATCAATCATTTTAAAGCTAAGAATGTGTAGTCAACCAGTATAAAATTTACATGGAGAACAGCAGGGGGAGCCCAAAGACAGGTTGAATAGAATAAAGGTTGACCAGGAGGGTTCCTTAATTTAATACACCTTTGAAGAGACAAAATGTGTAAGAAAAGAATTACACAGTAAAAGTGTTATATGATATTTAATTATTAAATTAGAACTGCATCAGTAAGACATTTAATACATCAGATGATTATCAGCTATTTAATTCTCAGCAAAACACGTAGTTATAATTTATAACACAGTACATGATAGCACAGAACTTGTCCAAAGACCAGATAAGTTTTTAATGCACAAAATTGCTAGAAATCAGGAAAACACAAATTAATCCTATGAAGAAATGTCACTATATACTCAGGAAATAGTTAAAATTCAAAAGACACATTAATACAGTCTTGGCATAGATAGAAAACTGTTACATGGAATTACAAATGTAACGACTACTTGAAAAAACTTTGATAGCGTTAAAAAATACATGCATCATGACTAAGCAGTCCTATCTTTGCCTATACAGTCAATGTAAATGTATATTTATGAAAATAGCGAGGTACATACAATGATGTTCATGGTAGCATGACTTGTAATAACTTCAAATAAAAACAAAAATATGTATCAGTAAAAATAGAAAACTAATTTCTGGCCTATTATAGGAAGATAATAGTGAACTAAAATTAATTATTTAAAACAGATGATTTTCTTTTCTCAAATATACAACCAAGAAAAGTAGACAGACACTAAAAAACTTTTTATCCTTTGTGAGTGATACAACTGTGGTACTTGAGGTCCGGATTGAGTTATTCTAGTGGCAATGTCAAGAAGGGGACACAAAACAATGTTCTGCTTCTGAATGTAGTTTCTGGTTACATGAGTATGTTTTCTCAGTAGAAAATCACCATGTTGCATATTTAGGATTTTGTGCTTTTCTCTATTCTGAAAGAATTCAAAAAAATCTAATCCAAAAATTACACTGGATGATTGTTTCAAAGCACTAAATATAATTTGTTTCTTAAAGTTAAGACGGTATTATTTTGTAAGGATAAAGTATTATAGACTGTGTTTTCCTAGAGGCATTTGCCAACTTCTATGTGCCAGGGAGAGAATCAAAGCAAGGAGCCCAAATAGAGAAGAAACTCGTACTGAAGCTCCCTAGAAAGTCTGATACTAAAAAGTCAATACCCACCATGGGTTCCCTCTGAAATCATTCACATAGAACAAGATTTGCCTTGGTTCCATGTATCATACTAAATAAAAAACTCCCCAAAATCTATCATCACAAGTATATATTCATGGGCTGGGGATTTAGCTCAGTGGCATAAGCACCTGTCTGGTAAGCACAAGGTCATGAGTTTGATCCCCAGTGCCGCTAAAAAACACACAAAAAAACAAGTATATATTCATGCATTCATATGAGATTCAATACTTGCATAGCCTAAATACTGAGCATTTAATTTATAGTAGATCTCCAGTTGCCAGATCATAGAGTTATCTGTTATCATACAGTTATCTCAATTATATGTAAAGTGTCTCTGAAAAAATACACATACAAGTAATTTCCACAGATAAAATACTAAGAAGCATGAGCTCACATATATGGCAAAACATCATAAAATGTAAGTTTCCATGAAATATGTTCAATAGAAATAATAAACTGTAGAAGTTGACCAAAAGAATTATAGATACTGGAACTATCAAATAACTAAAATTCAACAATACTTAATCTATTTAAAGATTAACAGGCGAATAAAAAGTAGGACAAAATGAAAATTTAGAGGCATAATTTACATGAAAAAAGTATAGAAACAGGAAATATAAATGAAAGGATCATTATATATATATATATATATATATATACATATATATATATATATATATATATATATATATACATGAAGAAAACAGAAAAATGCAATTTATCTGGAGAAAGTATGCAGGTTTCTGTGAAAAGTATGCACTTAAATTAGGCAAAAGGAAGCCCAGCGAAAAGTGCACACCACTAATGCCAGGGGGCACGATGGCATGTCTGAAAACATACCCTTCTCCCTATTATTTAAGACTTTTTTTCCAGTTTTCTACAAAACATAAAGCTAAGTCCTAAACAATTACAGTAAGATTTAGTCACAAGAAAATATAGACTTATTTGTGATGGAAGAACACGTAAAATAAGATTAAAAAGTAACAGTAAGTAGGTCATTCAAATAAACAGCAATGTTTTGGTTACCAAATAACAAAAGACAGAATTTATCCTAAAAAGTTTAAGATGAAATAAACTTCTAAAGATGTTTCTAGAATTAACATTCTACTACTAATAAATGAGGAAAAGAGATTCAACACTAAAAATGCAGAGATTTTTTAATCAAGTCAGAATATAATGATATATAATTATATATCATTCACACATATCAATTATGATACATGTGAAGATTACATCAGAAAACTGAAATGTGTTTAAAGAATAATGTGAGTTTAAACAGAACTACAAAAACGTATGTGACTATCACCATAGCTACATGACATATGTATACTAATCATCAACATTTAGAAAGAAAAGAAATAAATACTATTTATTGGCTATAATTATAATTAATCATTTTTAAATGTGTGGCATATAGCAGGTCTAGTAAAAATTTTAAGATCTTACTTGTACATATTGACTAGCATGCACGGCAGTAATACATTAGACCTTTAATGTGATTTTGTGAATTCATAGGAAAATAAAAAACTCATTAAAAGGAAAGCTAAAAGTACAATGATTACATTAGTTTCCAATTTCACTTAAGTATGAAAATGAATAGCAATTTTCAAAATATGTAGCCAAATGCAGATTACTAGGAAGTAATTGATGTGGATTTATACATGAACAGAGTGTTCAATCAATTCAATTTTCATAGATGACATAATACAGGCTGGGTTACAGCCATGACTTCGGAAACTTTCCTACATTCCTAATTTCCCACATTAACAATACAGAAACTGAATTTCTCCTTGTGGGCTCAGCACTCCATGAGACATTTCCAAAAAAATTTTAATGTGGTAATTTGAGGTCTGAATTAGATTCAAAAATGCAAGAAAGTTTTGGTGCCTAAGATTATAAACATAACAGAAGATGGGTGTGAATGACTAAACTCACATATATCCACCTTGCTTTGTACTTTGTATGCTCTATTGTGTAGTCTATAAATTATCTGAAACTTTAATGACTCAGTAGTAAGAAAACACAAAAGTAAGCTTCAATGGAAATTTGATCCCTCTCTGCCATCCTATGTGGAAATCAGCTCAAAATGGATCAAAAACTAAAAGTAAGACCTAAATTCTGAAAGTGCTAACAGGAAACACAAGGAAAATGCATCAAGATATTGGTGTAGGCAGGGATTGTTTTGGATGGAACTACAAAACCACAGGAAATGAAAGAAAAACTGACAAATGGGAGTAAATCAAAGTCTAACTTCCTGCACAGCAAGGGAGGGCTGGTGGTGGAAGGGAGCTGGAAAATCCAGGCTAAATATGATCAATGCACGCTGCAGGCATGTATAGAAAAGTCACCCCAAAGCCATTAATACGTAGGGTCAACACTTTTTAAAAATAAGAGCAAAGAACTGAGGATTTAGCTCTGTGGCATAAGTGTCTGCCTGACAAGCACAAGGCCATGAGTTTGATTCCCGGTACCAAAAAATAAAAAATAAATAAGAACAGCAGATTACAAAATCTTCAGAGTTTCTATGCATATAGAGACAATCAGCCGTTTTTCAGAACATGTGACTAATTATCTCCGGGAAGGAGAGGGCAGGGTTGAACGACTGCAGAGTGCCCTGACACTCACACACTCACTCTGCCTGTTCAATTAAGGCTGCCTTCTATTAGACTCACAGCACGCATGGATAATGCAGTCACACATTTATCAACACACTCTTGTCTGCTGAGTCTCAGGGCTGGGAATATCTCATCATCTAAAAAGATCTACTCAAGAAAACTACTACATGTCAGTGAGCTATTTTTCAAGCAGATCTAATTAAAAAGATGAGGGATGAAAGAACAAAAGATAAAGGTTTTGAAGTATCTCTTCAATTTTACTGCAAGAACTTCAACTTCAATGAACTGATAAAAACCAAAATGCTAGACACACAGAGGCAGGCCTCATCTGAGGTAAAGGGCTTAACACTGAATTTCCCACTTCAAAGGAATGGAAGGTGAGAAAGCAATATTCACTGGGAAATCAGTTGATGCAAGTTAGATCAAGGAACATTTGTTTAAAAGACATTAGGTTAATATTCAACACCGAGAGGGATATTTTCTCTAATAAAAGTCTTATTCTTGTAGAATAACAGTACCATTGGATATACAAGCAGGAGGCAGTATTCTACTTCTATTTTTTGGAAAGAAATTAGAAGATGTCCAGTTTAAAAACAAAAATATGTCAAAATATAAATTCAGACATTGTATTTGATTTTGCAGTTTAGATTGCTTTTCTCATTAATGTTCAACCATACTATATGTAGTATTCAAAGCATAAATGGTTTTTGAAAAAAATGATAAGTATGAAGGGCAAAATATTCATCTTATATAATACATTCATCTAGACTGGTTACCCATGCCCATATTTTTTAGTAATCAATGACTGAACTGTTAGTGTAGCTGTTTACTTCATTTACTTGTTATTAAATGCATTTAATGTGATTCTTTTATTTTCTTGACTAAATATTTCCTTACAAAATTTTTGACAGGAATATACTCAAAAGAATAATTTCCAAACTCAAAAGTTTGGAAATATTTTGCAACTCCATACCATATTAATATGGGAATTAAAAATGAACTCAGCGATATTATTAACAAAAATAGTTTAGCATACTATTGAGATACTGAATTTCTTGACTTCCTAGGAAAACAACAGATAATATTGTCTACATGTCCTTACTACAGTGAGAAAATATTGTGTAAAGATGAATAAAAGCCTTTAAAATCAGAGCCAGTGAGAAGGTAAGAGATTATATAATTCTACCTTTTTTCATGGATAAGAAAACTTGAATCTTTAAGACATTAAATGAATGTCATACACATCATGCATCATGACCAGGGTAATGTCCCCTGCATTTTCCTCTGTACTGTCACATGTCTGTAGCAAAGCAAAAATTCCCGAGAGTTAGTAAAACAGAAAGTCTTCTACTGAAAGACACTGCTCCAATGTGTCAACAAAAATGGGAAAATCTAGGAAACATATGAAGAGGAAATGGTGGGGAAGGGAATAGCTTACTGAGTGGTCGCAAAATGAAACATCTCAGTGTACGCTACAAGATTTTATGAAAGGGAATGACAGTATTTTCCATTTTCCAGAAGTGAGCTCTGAAATGGTGAGGTTAAGACTCTATAAGACAGACTGAGATTCAGCTGTAAAGGAAAACTCACTAAAAATCAGTTCACTAGACGTAAACAGTTTCCAGAAAGTTTATGAAACAAGGATGTGAATCTGCCTAGTATTTAATTACACTGACAAATTCATCAAAGGATCTATTATATGTTAAATGAAATCACTGGGTAAATCAAGCTTTTGGCACAGGCTCTTAAGTCACAAAATGAGGAAAGCATTTATATTTTTCAATCCAGAATCCAGAGTCTACCAGCTCCTCCTACAGGAGGTGGAAACCTTTAAGAGTTTCCAACGTCACTAACTTTGCTGGTGGCTAGAGAAACATTATTTTTACCCCATCAAGAAGTGGCATTGAAAACAGTGTCTAAAGCTGAATTACTCAGTTCAATTAAAGACGGACTTGGTAGCTGTAGACGAAAGAACTTTAAAAAAATCCTCCTTTTCACTGTTCAGTAGACACTATCATTTACTAGCTCTGTGACTACTGGCATGTAGTCACATCTTTATACATCTCAATTTCGTCATCATCAAAATGCTGATAATAATATGTATCTCAAGATATAAAAAATGAATTAAAGGTAAACAGTTTGGGTAAAGGGTAAGCACGAGGGCAAGGAGTGTAGTTCGGTTGTAGAGCGTTTGCCAGCATGTGTGAGGTCCTTGATTAAATACTTGGCACTGGAGATAAAACAAGAGGAACAAAAACAAAAAGCTAGAAATATAATCTATTTTATAATGATACTCATCAACTGCCCAAGACTAAAGCAGAATTTTTATACAAGAAACATGAATTACTAATAATTATATTTTTAATGTTCAAACTTACTAATTATCAAGATAACTAAAATGAACAATCAAAATAAGGATCATTTTATAATCACTTAATTAAAAATAATTGCCTGACAAAGCATCACTTAAAAGAACTTTTTACAAACTACGTATGTTCATAAGTCCCGTTTTGTTCAACATTCACTGAGAAATGCTAAAACTTACACACACACACACACCACCATAAATAATTCCTACGTAAATTCTTCATGTAAAACACTAAATTCTTTTGTAATGTTAGAACTCAAAAATTGTTGGGAAATGAGAAAAGTTACTGACATTCTTGGTTTAATACAATTAATTTTGTTTACAAAGAAAAGAAACAAGACTGGCAACAAGATTGTCCTACTTTAGTACGTATTCCATGAACTAAAATGTTATAAAAAATGTATTTCACCTCCATTTCACCAGCTTTAACGTTTTACAAAATGCATGCCACCCTCTTTAAAAGTCATTTGTGTGTATGTATACTAAAGAATGAAGTTATAATTTTAAGGTAATTTATAGTAAGTGTGATGATTAAAAATGTCATCACAAAGGCAAATCAACTTAATTAGTTACTGAGGATCACATGATTTACAGTCACCTTTCAAACTTGTTTTAGTCCCTGGAAATCTGCTATTTCTGTGTCTACTGAGACCACAGCTTCCTGAGGTACAGGTGACAACAAGGGTGAACCGATCAGTGAACGGACCAGAAGGCAGCCTCTTCCTAGCTGTGTGAATTTAGGCAACAGAGCTTCACTGAGCTTTGGTTTCCTCACAAGCAAAATGAGCTCAGAGGAGCGCTGACTTCATAAGGCTCCAGCAATCACATGAGTGAAAACACTTGGAGCGCGCAGAGCAGTGCCTGCTTCCCAGCAAGAGGTCTGGAGCTTAGCTACTGCTTGCTATTCCCACAGTTCAGTGCGATGAGAGATCAAACTGCAGAAAATAGTGTCTGTGCAGTGATCATTTCACACAATCTAAGTAGTTTTTAAATTCTTGATAGAATTTTATATTTTTAAGGATTTTAGTAAAAATAAAATGTTAACACCATTGATAAGAATAAAACAGGAACAAAGATCTCTAACAATCAGGATATCTAAATGCATTAGCTGAAGAAAAAAGTAGTTAAAGAAATGCAATATTTATTGTTTCCCAATTTCATTAAAATGCACTTGAATGATAGTTTTATGAATGGCTCACTGTTCTGGTCAGTATTTGTTTTTTTTTTGTTTTTTGTTTTTTGTTTTTTTTTTCTGGTCAGTGTTTTTAATGGGTTTAAAGTGTTCAAATTTGATGGGTTAGACTTTGGCTTTATTAACTCAAGATTTTGCCCTAGTGATTAACTTTCTATAAATGGATTGAATAAATACACAATGTTTTTATTAGTGACAAAATAGTGATCTCACTTTTGTGAAAAAAAATGATGTTTGCTCACGATCATATTTCTTTGGTTAAGAAAATACAATAGTAAAGTTTAGTTGGGTATTTTTGTTATTGGAATACTTTTTAACCCTAACTTTTAGTCTTTAGAAAAGTCAAGATGAAAACGATGAACACATATTATGAAATCTCTTTTATGTCAGTGCTGAAGTTTGCATTGTGGTGATTGCCTAGCAGGAGGGGGACCAGGACAGGACTGCTCATATTCAGGCCCTCACATATCAGTTTAAGAAGATATGCTTCAAACATCGGTGAACAACACCAAGAAGGTTCGGGTCAGCCTGTGATAGCACA
Source organism: Cavia porcellus (assembly GCF_034190915.1). Classification (NCBI taxonomy): domain Eukaryota; kingdom Metazoa; phylum Chordata; class Mammalia; order Rodentia; family Caviidae; genus Cavia; species Cavia porcellus. The sequence goes on from NW_026947494.1 coordinate 47,896,039, forward strand.
CAGGAGGCCAATGCAAAGTAACAGAGAGCGAAGTGAAAAAGGGTAACAGTCATGGAATATTTTACCACTGAAGTGAGAACAGTAATGAACCTTGAGAAAAAGAGTATAACTTTTGTAAGTCAGCTATCTCCAGTTCAGGAATTAGACTCCTAGCTTTATAATTTTGCCACCTCCACATTTCTACATGATTTTTGTTGTATCTTAGTTCCCTCCATATTGCTATTTATTTTAAAAATTCTAAAATCAATTACCTTTAAAAACCAAAATACCTCTGTCTAAAGCAGTTTTATAGCATTCCTATACTGTAGATGAAAAGCTAGTACCAATGCCGTGAGAAAGCATGGAGAAATGCATCTGAAAATAAAATGTAAACAGAAAAATCTTGTCAATTTCTGTTGATTGCTTTCTCAAGACTCTAGACTAAAGGGCAGTCTTATCTTTGTTTAAAATAGCTTCAGTAACGATAGTGTTGGGGCTGGGGATTTAGCTCAGCGGCGTAAGCGCCTGCCTTGGAAGCAGGCAGTCATGAGTTAGATCCCCGGTACCGATAAAAAGGAAAAAGACCCTCCAAAAAAGATTAGGAAGTGTAGAGATTTAGTAACACTAGCAGAAGGTTTTCCTCACCTCTATGTACTTCCTCCTTTCCAATCCTCTTCCATTCCTCTTTCTTACCTTCCTGCTTCTATCTGTTCTCTTTTCTTTCTTGCTTGCTTCTTTGTCTTTTTTTCCCCAAAATATTTACTGAGCATCTATTATAGGCCATACACTACTCATGGTACAGAGGATGCAACAATGAGAAAATAAATAATGCTTTTGGCCCTCATAGATCTTTTATTCTTGTTGGAGAAAACGGTCAATAAACAAGCAAGCAAGCAAAAAACCAAGAGAGAAGATGTAATAGGTCACAGGTGCTAGGAAAACGTACAGCTGGGAGTATTTTGGTGCGAGCAAAAATGCAGGCAGGAAGCATTACTGATTATCCTAGTGAGAGCGATCAGCAGTGCAAAAGGGAAGCTGCCATGCAAATGTTTGGTAGAGAAGTTCTCCAAGTTTTAGCAACAGCAAGCTCAAAGGCTGTGATGCAGAACACGCACTGTTGGGTGTTCAAGAAAGAACAAAGAAAATACAGGAAAATGTGAGCAGGTGAGGGGTCAGCACCACATCACTGGAATGAGGTCAGGGTAGTGGGAGTCAGAACATGGAGGAAGACACAGCGGGCATCTCACCTTAAGTGAGATGGAGTCACTGAATGGCGTTGAGCAGGGAACAAAGACAGAGACTGAACTGCTGCTTTTTAAAATAAGAAAATCATTTCTTTCTATTTTTATTGGTATGCTTGCGATACATAATAATTTCATTCATGTTGGGGAACTGGTGCACAGACATATTGTCTCTTAATCACCTCACTTCCCCTTCCCCTTTGGGCCCCTTAGTCTTCCATTTTTGCAAAGTGTACCTTTTCTTTCCCATGCTGTCTCTTTCATTTTGCTCTTTAAATATTTTATATTTTGGCTTTCTCACAGAGAAACCATGTTATATTTAAGCTAATCTATATGCTTTATCTCACTTAGCATGGCGGTCTCAAGATGCACCCATTTACCTACAAGTGAGTCAAATACTCTGCCAAGAGGAGAGTAGGCTGGAGGAGGCACGAATACTCAGCAAGGACACACAGGAAGAAACCAGTCATGAGAGTACTGCAGCGATCCAAGAGAGATGGGGAACCACACAGTCCTAGTGGAGGTGCTGTTAGTGGAAATTCATACTGAGTTTTCTGAGCGAGTGCACAGGTTCATTCCATCCCATGCACACTCATGGCCTAAAGTATCACTTTTTAAGTCCTCATATTTAGGGTTCAGTATTGGGGCTATTTATGGGCCTGTTCCTCCCTCACATTTGTTGACAGTGACTAGCAACCAACCCTTATTTATCTGCACTCCTTAGTATTGACCACAGTGCCTGGCAAAATGCTTTAAAGGTCCATGGAACTGAATTCCAAAGAGTAAAATAATGAAAAGCACACAGATGCAAGAAGGCTTATGGTATTTGGGTCAAGAAGATCCATGTAGGAAGAACAAAAAGGGCATGGGCACGAGGAAAAGTGCTTCTCAAGGAAACTGAGGCTCCCATCGGGTGTTTCACATGACCAGAGGAAAACTAAGAGGCATATAAGAGAAAGTAAATTTAAGATGATAGGAAAGAGGCCAGATTTCAAATTTCATTGTTCAAAGAGAAAACCAATGTGGGATGAGTTATAAGGCACCTCAGAGTTTGCTGTATAACTTTCATTTTTAAATCAGCAAAGCTGAAGTCCCTAATTCTCAATCTCTCATTCACTGACTTACATAAATATTTTATTTATTTTGCAGCCTTTATGGGATTTAGAAAACCTCCTTATAACCTACCAAATATGCATGTGTATTGGGAACTCCTACTTTGAATACTAGCATGGAATCATTTCTTTGGATATACACACAAAAAAACCCTTTCATTTCAAACTTTAATTTGTATTTTGACATTTATCTTATAGGAAAATTCTTTTTTAAAATTATCTTAATTATACAAATTTATGGGTACAGTAGGATAATTTGGCATGGGTATACAATGCATAATGATAAAATCAGGGTAGTTAACACAAGGAAACCTTATACTCCTGAGACGAAAATACATGCTGGCTTCAAGAGGGAGCACAATGACTGAACAGGTAAATTAAAAAGGAATAATAGGAAACATTCCAGAGAGCAAATCTCCACTGAAACATAATACTAATAGGAAGCCAAGGCCAAAGTGAGACAACAAGAGGATGCTGTTTGGCTGTGAACGGGAAGAGAAATGGTGGCTGGAGAGCCAAAAGGCAAAATGACTACTGGGAACTGAAGATGTCACCTTTCTGCACAAATGCATTCCGAGGTCGATCAGGGAGATCTAGGGATCAAACAGCCAAGCTGCAATAAAAGTCCAAAAATAGGACCCTTTGCCAGAAACACAGGAATGCCTCAGGTAGGCAGGTAGGCAGGAATGCCACAGGTAGGAGACAGAGACGACAATCTTTTGTTTTTGTTTGTATTTTTGTGTTGGGGATCAGCCTCAGGATTCCCTAAACTCTCAACCGTCTTTCTGCTAGGATAAGACACAACATTTGTTTCCAAACCGTGGTCATCTCATCTCTTGCCACTGTTCATAGTCATGGCTTCCTAACTGTCCTTGCACGTCTGTCTGTCCTTGGTGCTCTATAACCAGCAAACAATAAGACCCTCAAAGCTATCCTTGGGTTAAAAAAAATTCTAGATTATCTGGTTTTGCTCCATTTCTTGATAATCTTTTCTCATTTTCAAGCAACCTAAATTAGAGAGCATTCTAGTTAAGTGTTTTTTTGTTGTTGCTGTTCATACAGAATATTGATCCCAGGGGCACTATTAATGCTGAGCTACATCCGCAGCCTTTTATTTAATTTTAGTTTTTATTTTGTTCTAAGTTTCCCTCAAGCTTGTGATCCTCCTGTTTTAGCCTCTTGAGTATCTGGATCACAGGCATGCACCTTGGCTTCCTAAATCTTAAAAAGCTATCTGTTTTAATACCATCCTCTATCCTTAATCTCCCTACACACCTACAATGATATTTAGAACCTTCTCTTATTTGATCCTGAGGCATTTTCCTTTGTTATAAAACTTGATGAACTTATAATTCTACATTTGCCTTCCCTAGCATATAGTAAAGTGTTTGGTCCACAGTAAGCCCTTAAATATTTGTTAAATGTTGAAGTCTGAATGTTGACTACTGATGAACATGAAGATATAAAGAAAGTAGCTGATCACTTAGAATGGAGAATATTAAGGGTTTCTACATTAATGTACTAATTACATTAGATAAGGAGCTGTTGTCTCTCAGATACATAAAAAAGAGTACTTGATGAATAGGAACAAGCCTTCATTAAGAGTAAAAGAAAAAGAAACAAGTTGAAAATTATTCTACAGTATTATACAATCTCTTTCATTCACAAATTTAAAATGCAATATAATTTAATGAAAATACAGTTCACATAAAGCATTTGAGCTTCAATTTGGATCCCTAGAGGAAAAAATGAAAATTCACTTGAAGCACACAGCTAAAAGGCTAACATTTAAATGTTTGTTCTTGAACTAAGGATAACTATGTAGAAATATGAGAGAAATTAAATTTAAAAGGGTGTTTATTTGAGGTGTGGTTTTTATACAAGACCTATGAATCACGTAAATATTCATATATGTGTGCTTGTGGTACTGGAGTACGCTTTATTCTCTCATAAATGCGAGACTTAGACACAGTTGCTAGCCACAAATGAACAGCTCTGCTGTGCATGGTTTTATACACATGGCAATGGAGCTGCAGGAGAGGGCGATTTCCTCAGTGCTGGGTTACTTCCGGGTGTGTGTCTGATGTTTAGCTGCACATTAACCAATTCATTTAGGCCACCAAGGTAACTCTTAGTAACCCAAAGCTATAATCTGAGAACGCCATTTGATTTCCAAGAGAGCTGGAAAAAACACCAGCAATTTTTATCATTTGCTTTTATTAAAGTGTGAGTTCTGGGCAAGAAATCTTGTGGTGAAGTTCTTTATGTCACTTCTCATTAACCATGATATAGATGTGATTCTGAAATGTCTTTCATGTTCACAGCATTGCATATGGGGAACTTGCTCAGTGCAGTAGAGCAGGGGGCTCTACTGCTAATAGGGAGGTGTGTCAGGAAACTTGAGCAAGACTTGTCACTCAAAGGGACAGAAAAGGTCAGGAGTGGAAAAACAGTGACCTTCCACGGCTCACAGGGATAGCTCTTTAAAAAAAAAAAAATTAACCTTAGAATACAATATCTCCTATCATTGTTAATATGGAGGTCTATCAAGAATTATCTGTAGGGTTAATGCAATCTCTTCCTAGTTAACTTACAGTTTAGTGAGTACTACATGCGAATTCTCAAAACTAGTAAGTTGATTTTTGAAATATATGTCAACCCAAACCATTGCCATTGGCTGTTGATCTGCTTCCCTCTCACTTCTCTTTTGGTCTCACTTTATTTATATATTTTGTTCACCACACCTGTCCCTTCTTTCCATCTTTTTTTTTCCCCCCATGAAAAGATGCAAATCAAGGAACACCTGCGAAAGCAGAAGGCTTATCCCCATAAAACATTCAAATCCATACTAGAGTTTGTACCTGAAGATTAAAGATATTTTGTGAATGTTTCCAGATAATCTAATACCTATTTATACAGTTCTCAAATGCCAATTTTGAATCATGAAAACAGTCATAAGATATACAACATGAACTCTTCGGAGTACTCAGATGCCATTTGAATTGCAAACATCTGTATTTCCTGGTAAGAGAGCTCCCTATCTATTCTAGGGTTAGCTCATTGCACCAGATTTCTTACAGAACTTGATGGCTCACCTTATTCTCCTTTGGGAAGTTCTCAGTTGTATTACTGTTATAAAGGGTCATTCACTAATAGAAAATAGGAATAAGCCTACTTCTATAAAAACTACCCTATAACTTTAAACAATTGCTTTATTTAAAAAATCAAGGCACATTCTCTTTATCCCAAATAATTCTTACAGTGATAAACATTTCCATTTGTTATGCACCCTCAAAAACAGATGTGCTGCAAAACTGTTATAATGTTGCCTCCCGTTCCCTCATCTCCCGAGTGGAGACTGTTAGCATCCCAAGTTGCTGCAGTGCTTGTGCCCAGATAAACACTCTGGTATGACAGGACAGGGCAAACCAAAATACAGAAGCAGACCACACAGCTTTGTAGAAGGTTACACTGCGTCCTGCTGCACAAACCACAGTAAGGCAATAAAGAGTTGATGACCACTCTCAATATTGAAGAGTATTTTCTTTCAACCCACAAATCTCCAGAAATTTCTCTGCAGGTACTCATTAGTGGCAGCTAAAGGACCATGCAGGGCAGACATAGTTGTCTGCTGCTCATCTTTCTCTTGGTAGTTTGATTGGACAGCTTTAAAATTGAAAGAAAATATTTTAAAAAAATGCATGCCTGGTTCAATGCATTTTTTTCTCCCCAATTTTATTAAAATCAGGCAAATCTAAATGCTTATATTTTTCCATATATAACAATTACTATTTCAGGAAGTTTGTTAGTTTTATTATCTAATGTCACAGAAATCAATGTTGATCATTGGAAAAGGAATCCTTTCTTCTCGCTTAATTTTGTTTTATTTAGTAGCCGTATCCCTGTTGGTAAACATTTTGTTCATTCTCATTTTTAAGTATTAAAAGAATGTTTTGAAAAACATTTAACTTAAAATTTGTTCTCCTTATACCAAAATAAAATGTAAAATAAGACATATATCAATGTACATATGGATATTTAAAAGTATCTGCAATCTTATTTCTCTGAAACACCACTCAGTGGTGGTGATAGCATGTGCAAGCATGTGAGTATGCATGTGTGTGAGAAGGTTCATGTATTTATCTTTTCTCTCTTTGACTATAAATTGGAAAATTTACAAATATGTAATATTAAAATACACACATTTATAAAAGTTGGATGGGACTAATCTTACTTTTAATAACATGCTTCGTTTTTAAATGCTGTCATATTTGTAACATACCCAAAATATTACATTTCCTAGCACCATGATCACAAAACATTCATTGTTTTAAATCACCAAAGAAAACTGTATTATAGTAGACAAAAAGCACTTTAGAGCAAAATTAACCTAATATTTGACAAAAACTATAATAGATGAGGCTTGTTACATATGATCCTAATGAGATAAAATAAAATCTACCTTCAATATTTTAAGCTTTCCTTATAAAATAAAATAAGACTCAGTCTTATTATTTCAAAATTATTATATCCTTAAAGAGTTGAAGTGTCTTCAGCTGAAGGGAGTATTTGTATGGCCTTGTCTCTAAATTGTATACCAATTCCTCCTGTTTTGATTCTTCTGTCTCAGATGTTTAATTAACAAGCACCATTTTAACAAGAGGATTGTCTATAATTTTATTGAGTCACCCTCCTCTGAGTCATCTGACTTGTTTTAAAATCAAATGCAAGATACTGTTCGTCATGGTTTATGTCTGTGGCCTCCAGACTTCATTCATTTGCATTATGCATCTGTGATTGGTTCATTGTCTAGTGCTTGGATTGATGGTGTCAGTGTTACACCCACAAAGGGGTGGAGCCAGCATACAATATAATGGCAGGAAGAAGGTGTGTCTTGCTCTCTCCCTTGCCCATTTCTGCTTTGCTGTTTGTAGGTGCCATGAACTATGGCCCCGCCATGCCACCCTGCCTTAGAGCCAACTGAGTATGGACTGAAACCTCCAAGAACTGTAAGAAATAAACCTTTCCTTTTCCAATTTTGGGCATCAGGTATTTTGTCTCAGCGATGAATAAAAAGTAACTAAGACACTGTTAATATACAAACACCATGGGGTGGATATATAAAGAGTGAAACACAAAGGAACACAAAATTAAGGTTTCTTTGTTGTGACCCTAATTTGACGTAAACCATCTATTTTGCTAACAAAATGCTACTGTATTCACTAAAAGGTATTTCTTAGGCATGTTTCTATTGGCACATACAAAATTCTATCCAAAATCACTCTTTTATAGGAATTGGTCAGCAGCTGGCAGCCATCATCCAGTTAAAGAGAATCATATAAATCGTCCACTTACAAGAGACCCTTGAAAAAGCCATAATCTAATAAAGTACTTGTGATTGACTATCTATACATATCCTGCAATACTGAATAAAATCAGCTACAGAGATCCAGTTGAACTCAAGATAAAACTTTTTAAAGACTGAGGGAGCAGGGACAAACATTATTACAGAAAGGGGTGTGGTTTGGGGAGAGAATAAGATGGCTTCAAGCTGGGAGGGATAGCTAATAGAATGCATAGCAGAACCAGGATATAAAAGGAGCTTAATGACCCAAATCTAACAAGATGGTGTTAAATAGGGACACATTTGAAGTCTTGCCCTTTGGTTAGAACAGAAACATCTAATTTAGCAGCTACCAGTTAGTTAAATACATACTGTGACAATTGGACATGGCAGCCAAGGGTCTATGTAATCTAAAGTCACATTCATTGTTAAAGAATGTCCAGAGCGAAGCAAAAAATAGCCCCTAGGATGCTCTGAGCTAATTGGGTCTCATCTGGAATTTTTGGAATTTGCTCATCTCTGCCCACAAATGTGAAGAAAGACTGCTGTGAGACAGAAGCCAGTCTACAGAAGTCACAGTGGCAGGAAAAGGTAGTCATGCTGATAAAAGAGAAAGCAGTTAACAAAGGGAACCAACCTGAGAGTTATGAACATAAAAGAGTATCAAAGGAAAACTTGTGTGTCCAAGCTTCACAAATAGGTGCAATGCTTCTTGAAAACTTCAGGAAGGCAGCAGTTGATTCGATAAAAGCAAAACCAATGCAAAGATACAGAGCTGGCTAACAACACATAGAAACATCCTGGGGGGGATGAACAGTCAAAGGTCATCCTGTAACTCGCATTATTACTGAGTCAGAGGACAATCATCTTTCCACTCAAACATTCACAAGTTTGTTCTCTTTTCTATCTGTTTTTAAGAGAAGCTAAAACAGAATAAAACCAATCAAAACAAATCAATGTAAAAGATACAAGACTTCAAAACATTAAGAAGTCAACAATCGTTACCATAATGCCTTTCAATGTCTTCAAAATAGCTGCAGTTAACTTGGACATAGTAAAAATAAAACAGAACAGAATAGCACAGAAACAATAAAAACAAAACAATGAATACAATAAAGGACTTCAAAACAAGCCTATGGTAAATCCAAAATTGGTATCATAATATATTTTGCTATCTTTGAAATAGCTGCTCCTGCCACCAGATTTGATATAATCAAACAAAACAAAAAGAGTAGCTAACCCAGCAAAACAATGGAAAGGATAGGACTTCCAGAACAAGATCAAAGGGAATCAACAATGGCTGCAACCCTCAGAAGGAGACCCTCCCCGCCCATGTCAAACTGCCTAGGACAATCCTTTGAACCTACAATCAGACCACAGGCCCTAGACCTGCAATGTTAGTGAAACACCAAAACACCACAGGCATCCGATTGCATTTCACCTCCATAGCTATCATCACAGCCTGTGTTTCTTCAGATTGGGTTGGTACTTCTTGTTTGTCATCCTGCACATCAGAACGGGCTGAGGTTTGTCTGTTCCAGTCTGGCAGAGGCCCACGCATGGTGCTGGTTCCCAGACTGGGCTTGCTTGCTTTTGTGGCTTTGTTTTCTCTACCCCCTGTTAACAAATGGCACTAACCCAAGGGGAGAGGCTTTTTCTAACTTTATGTACATTTCCAACACATCTCCCTTTGAACTCAGTCAAATTCTATACCTTCATTCCCAGTTTAAACTACTGAATCTTTAAACATGTGTTGGTCAGCTATAGATTTTGAAATAGAGCCAATATGTGGCCAAAAGATTTGATAAATTTTTAAAAGCATAGCTCTAGCTTGCTACTTCACTGTAACCATCACTTGAAGTTACTGCAGAAATACTAAATTTTCTTGATGGAAACAGCTTCTCAAAACATTGCTCAGAATAACATGAGCTCATGTGAACCTGTGAGGATCTAAAATATTGGTAGTAGAATCAAAATGAGAGTTCCATCAATTACCCCAATGCAGTTTCTCACAACAAATATGTAAAACAGTAACTTGGAATCTTGTTAAAGTGCAGATTGTGACTCAGGAGGTCTAAGGTAAACTCTGGGAACCTGTATTTCTGCCCAGCTCCCAGGTGGTATTCTTACTTCTGGTTCATGATCTCACTTTCATTTTTCCAGAGAAGAACATGAACACAGTCCACAACAACATTTGAGGAAATCACAGGGATCAGTAAATCTGGAGTGCAATTGATAAGACTTACCCTAGGAAAACCACCTTTGTGATCATGGTATCTCCCTGGCCAGGTGAGTATCACGATCACACTTTGATTAGCAAGGTAGGTTATGTTTTCTATTTAGTATCAGTGCAGAATATTTATTAATTTGTACATCAGCATGTACCTGGCGACTTTTTTGCTTTATATATTAACATTTCCACTGATATGGATCATAAGATTTCCATTCTCTTTCTTTCAAAAATTTAAATATGCGACATAACAAATCTAAAATTAATAACCGGTTTTTCTTCCTTTCCAAGCACTTAAGAGGATGCCTAGAGAACACCACTGGCCAAATCTCAGACTACTTCAAAGTATCTAAGATGATTTCATCAAGATTAATGGTGAATGTTACACTGAATTAGTGCTTGGTATTATTCTTAGTCTGCGTAAGCAAGTCAGTCTCATAATAACAGTTTTCCCTCTAGCATTAAACTTGAAATAGCAAGGCTCAAATGCAGTCTGAGATGTCTTTGTTATAAGCTGTTGGTCAATAATGTTTTAGAGTTAAAGGGTCCAAAAGCACTCAAGTCTGAATGTCTTAAAGTTGCTTGATTTAGACAAAATTTTAAGGTAGTTAAAATATGCATATTATTTGAATATAGTGTGAATCAAATACTACTGAATTTTTCATCTCTTTTCTAACAAATATGAAAATGTGAATATATTTTAGACAGGACTTCTTACTCCTTTGTAAAAATCAGTATAGCACCCATTGAGTTGTGAGCCTTGATCCTATATTATCACATACTTATTTCAGAAAGCCTGGTGTTCTACAGCAGTGATTGTCCATTAAATCTAGTATTTCAAATTCTAGTCACCCAGTGTCATTGTCCTAGTGTGAGAGCATCTTTTCTTTTGTTTTTTGTTTGAAATATTATTTCTCTCACCTGCTTCAAGCCTTTGTATATATGTCAAGATGAAAGGCGGTCCTACAGAAGACTATCTTTCCTACTGTTCTCCTTGCCTTGTTCCCTGACTTGTTTTCCTCTTCACTACCAACATATTTTATCTACTTTTTTTGAATTTTGTACTTTTCACTTGCATTACTTTTCCTTGGCTGGTATGACAAATGATCACAAATAAGTTTTTAATAACAAAAATTTATTATAAGTGGAAGACTAGCAAGATCTCACTGAGCTAAAATCAAAGTAGGGTTGAGTTCTGTTTTGGATGTTTTAGGGAGACTCTATTGCCTTGGTTTTGCCAGTTATCCAAATCCCTTGGTTCCCTACTTCCCTGCAAAGTTGCACCTCCCTGATCCTTTGTCTGTTACCAAATCATTCTCTAAGACATCCACAGAGGAATCTTTGCTTATAAAGTCTTATGCGATAACATTCATCCTCCTGGATAATCCAGGACAATGCTATAAATCTTAAAGTCACTGTCCTTAACTATACATTCAAAAATTATTTTTCTATATAAGGCAATACACTTATAGGTCTAGGGATATGGCAGTGGATGTCTTTGTAAGAGCCATTATTCTGCACTGAATTAATGATGATCCTGAATTTGAAGTACAAATGCTAGAACACAGGTTGAGTTCTGCTTTGTTGTAATTTATTATCTCTAATGGTATGGACAGCAATTTTAAAGATAACAAGAGGCATTATGGTAGCCATTATTGATTTTCTATTATTTTGTTTTGAAGTCCTGTGTCCCTTTCATTGCCTTGTTTTGATTGACTTTATTCTGTTTTATTACCTTAAAGAAAAAAAAAAAAAAAAAAAAACAAAAAAAACAAAAAAAACAGGTGAGGGACCTTATATAGTACCCAAGGCCAAGCTTCCAAGACCTATAAGACACTCTTCGGAGTAAGCGTCACTAATCTGCTGAGTGTCTCTTAACCCACTGAAGTTGTTTTATCAGGATTAGAAGTCACACAGGATCATTCCTCAGACTTTCAAAAATCCAAACCAAGATGTTAAAGAAGAATTTGAGAAGATCTTAGAGAGCTTATAGTCTTCCTTGGCTTTTCTCCTGACAGACATACTCAAGCCTTTGGCTCCAGACTTAGTGTAGCATGTAAGCACCATGTAAGCAGATAATATGATAATGAGAAGTTATTGGGAGTCTCCAGTCCTTAGCCTAGTCCAACATCTTTGACTGGTTTAGGTAAGACCCTTAATTTCTCCAAGCCACTCTATTGCCTAACTCCTGTTCCTCTCAACCATACATTACTAAGAAATGTTGGGAAGGTAATACATAATGGGGAGGGTAATACTCTAACAGACTTAGTGTTTTTATTTCCTTAAAATAGAACTAGAACATGATTTATACAACATGATGTCTTCATAACATAAACACACCTGTAAATACTTGCAGAATTATTATGCTGAATTTTCTAAAAATAATTTACCATTTGTTTTAAACATTTGTGTAAAAATGAGTCCTAACTTTGACACATTTTTATCAATTTTATTGTTTTTTTAACAGCTTAGAACTTCCACAGAATGAATATATATATATATATATATATATATATATATATATATATATTTTTTTTTTTTTTTTTTTTAAACTGGAGTGAAAATCTGAATATTTAAGACAGAATTTTTTATGGTCTTGGAAAATGTGTGACACAAGGATTAGAAAATCTTTCTTCTCCAGGATTGATGTAATTAGATGCACTGAAAGGAGGTCAAACAATAAAGCATTCTTTATGTAGATCTGGTTTGCTTCTCTGGGTCTATGTGTGGTCAGAGTACCCAAGATGGTCAGGTTCAGGCTCTCCGACCAGACTTTCCGCTTGCTAGTGAGTTAGCATATGTTATGTAACGCACACACATGCAGTGAGCATGTAAACAGTAGTCTGTGTTATGTAACTTTTTGGCAATGTGCTGGCTTTATGTGAAACTGTATACAAGGGAGTGGAACTTTGCAGTTTGTTTCCCATGTTACTGAGACAACTAAGGCATATCAGGCATTCCCACAGCTCTGTTACTTTTCTCCGGCCTGTCCTAATCTCCAGTGAACTCTCCTGGCCTGGTCCAATGGCAGAACAATGACTATTTATGAATTTTTAGAAAACAAAATGTTTGGAGATAATCAAACCACTCTCTGTGAGTCAGCAGGTCCATGTATTATTGTGAAAGCTCAACTAATAAAGTTATTAATGAAAAGGCAGTGATTCTCACACTGTCAGAGAGAAACAGCATTAACTGGAGACTTACAAGAAATACAAAATTGGGAGCAGCACAGAAGTGAACTAGAGGAAGGGAGCCCAGCGAGTGTGCTCAACTGCCCCCTGCAGGTGATTCTGATACTTACTCATGAAGGCCTAAATAGTAGTACTTTACCTAAAAAAGGTACAAACCTGACTCTTCAATGAGGACTGACATACCTAAAAATCATGTGGGAAGACTATTTTGAAAATTAACTACACTATTTGGATCATCCACAAGCATGACAGAATCTCTCCAACACTAAGGTCTTATTTATTCTTCAACAGTTTAATCACTCATGTAAAATAAGAATGCAGTTGTGCACAGTATATCACTAACTCTTTTATGTATTACCCAAAATCTGCCTTTTTATTGAAATTTTTCTATACTGTTGATATATTTTCCAAAGATTGATTTTCTCTCTCAATAGAAATTTTACAAGATTGGTTTTCTCTCTCAATAGGAATTTTACTGGAAATGTAAAAAATCAGATGGCTGGGGATTTAGCTCAGTAGTGTAAGCACCTGTCTGACAAGCACAGTCATGAGTTTGATCCCCGGTACCAAAAAAAAAAAAAAAAAAAAAAAAAAAATCAAAACCGAACAAGTTAGCAAATAATAATCATATAGAGGAAAGCATATTTTAAAAATTCCAACATCTAGTTGGGTGTGGTAGTGCACGTCTGTAATCTCAGCATTGGCGAGGCCGAGGCAGGAAAACTGCTGTGAATTTGAGGCCAGCCTGGGCAACACAGTGAGTTTACGTCCAGCCTGAACTACACAGGGAGACCATGTCTAACCAATCAAAACACAGCAAAACAAAACAAAACTTTCAAGGATCTTTGAAAACATGGTTATTTTCATGTAATAGTGGAATAAGCAAGCAACATATAAATAACTTACATTGCCTACAGTTTTATTTTAGTAACTGGAGGTGGTATTTCACCTGCATGGTGAATGCTATCATAAAGGTGACAGCAAACTGCTGAGAAAGCCCCAACAACATGTCAGCTCATTTTCCCTAGATGGTGAAGCAGAAGAGGTTCTGTTTCAGTTGGGTGTAGGAAGGTGCTTCCAGAAGATGTCTGAGTACTCGTCACACAAGAGTATTTTAGCATGTGCACAAAAGCATTTTACTTGGGGTGTGGGGCATAGAGTCAACCTGCTAGTGATGACTGCACCACACAGGACTTCTTGAGTCAAGGAATTTAGGTTACTAGTAGCCAATGAAGAGCCAATGGGCTTTGGGGCACTGGATATGCGTACAGTAAATCTGCTTGGCAAGATGGGCTTTGGCTAACCCATAAGCTCTATGCTAATAGTATTGTAAGAAATTCTGTTAATTTCTAGCTTGACATGCAAAGCTCATAATGGAAAAAGGGTAGAACTTGAAAGACCTTCGGACCAGGTATGAATGTGATGACAGAGGAAAAACAGAAAATAAGTTGCTGTCTTGGGGTTCTTGTGAAGTATCTTTAAAATTCGAAATGTGATATTTATTTTGCATTAGATATTCATGCAAACTTTTAGAAGCTAAATGAGACTTTTGTGTTTAGATGGAGTGGGAGCACAGGTGCCTGTATCGGTCATCCAGTGGGTCGGAAGATCATTTATAAAGAATGATAGGGACAGGTGAAAAATTTGCTACCTGGGAGGCAGCACAGGTGTGAATATGCTTCCGAACCAGCAAGTGGAGGTCAGGGTATCTCCAGAGCAGTGATGTCGTGAAAGAAGTTAAAAACTTGTAGCCATTTGGTTCCTGTTCCCAGAAATTTTTTTTCCATTAAGCTGAATATCGGGCCTTTGCATCAGGTTTTTAGAAGTTTTTCAGGGAATCTAATGTGACAACTACTTAAAAATACGTGAAGACCTTTTCTTAATTTGAAACTGTAAAGTTAAATCTGTCAATCCACCTAATAATCTGTGGTGATGCCAATGAAAGCAGGGTGTTATGTATTTATCTCCAGGCATGGGCAAGAACAAATGAGATAATGTATGTTAAAGTGCCTGGAGCTGATAAGTACTTGGACCCTTTTATCTGCACCAAAGTTTCAAAATTTTCCTATAGGAAAATATATAACTCACTTGGAAAATACAACAAAGTAGCATGTCTTCATTTTTATCTTTAACATGTGGGCTATAAAACTACCACTGATAAACACCATCTGTCATAACTTAGGATAAATCTATCATTTTCGTTTACATCAAAAGAGCTTTTAATATAAAATAATTTAATATTTCTGAGACAGGGTCTCACTATGAAGTTCAGGCTGATTTCAAACATGCAGCCATCCTCTGCTGTCAACCTCCTAAATGCTGGCATAAGAGCTTTTAAAATGAAGGCATCAGAGGTTTAATTTCTCTTTATAAATGTTTATAAATGGCAGTTCCTAGAAACCCTAAAATTCCTAAGCTGACTTTGTCTTGCACATATTCACTAGAAAGACTCTGTGCATGACTGAACAAGTTTAGTATGCATGTCACACTCACACAATATAGGAACAACACACAGGTCAGGCTGGATCGCACCGAGGCATTGATTCCATCCAAGCCTTAAAGGATAGAGAGGGAGTGAGACTCAGCAACACAGACATCTGGGCAGATGTCTAAGTAACATGCTCTGAAATAATTAAACTGTTTAAAACAAAAAATGAAAATATTTTCTAGGGCACTGATACAATTTAAAATATTCTGAGGAGAAAGCAGCAATAGAAAAGAAGAAAAAAGGAAGAATTATCAAAAAGACCAAGGAGTTGAGGGGATTACACTTTGAAATAATTCAGATGTAAGATAAAAGTACAAATCATGGGTGTAGTTCTTATACACAAATAAGGACTATCTCAAGCACAGATATAATAAAGAGTACCTTTTATTTACTTGTAAAGATTCCAACATGAATGTTGATTTACGCAAGTCCAGCTCCAATTAAAATTTCATAGCTTTGTACATTTATATTTCACTCCTCTAACTTTTTCCAAATCTCTTAGATCTCAACTTTTGTTGCAAATTTGAAAGGCAATTATTTAACTCAGTCTAATAAACTTTTGAAAAACCTGTATGTTTTTATTTCTCTTTAATGTGATATATTAACCATTGCACTGACTTCTACTATGGAAAACGTAGCTAACCTGTACTTCCGTATTCTTTATGAATGAGCTAAATCAAATGGTTCATCCTCATAAAGTTGGTAAATCCTACATGAAGTAAGACATCAAATTTACATATAGTACTGTTATCTATATAATGACAAATATGTATTGGTGTATGAAGCATTTGGTAAGCTACAATAAGACCCACCCCAAATTTAAGCAGGGTTATCTGAAGTTTACTATGATTTACAGGATTTACTATGTTTTACCAGATGATAATGATGATGATGTGTGTAGTTCCTTTATTGATGGGTCAATTACTTCTTACTGAGTTATGAGAGCTATGTTAGGACTTGTGCAATACTTAGTGAGAATAAAGGTTCTGAGAGCCTGCAGTAGGACAAAAAGCATAAGAAAAATTATCTGCCCAGAAGAAAAACTCTGAAGTTTTTACCAATTGCCAAATTGTCTACTAAATATATATATATATATATATATATATTATATATATATATATATATATATATATATATATATATATATGAGTAGGCAGTCTGTATTTCAAGTAGAAGTTTCCTAAATACTAATTAGAAAGCCTACATATCATATGTCACAAGAATAAATTTGTCTATTTAATAGTCAAGGCAATGTAGTTATTACAAATGACATCATCAGAAATAAGTTATTCATGCTTTCTACCTTTTCTTTGGTAATTTAAAGATATTAATGAAATAGTGTATCATTCTAAATTTTGTTTAAGAGAAATTATTCCTCAAGGCTAGTTGAAATTTGCATGCCTTCATATTAATTTTTCTGGTCATCTGTGACTTCTCAAAAGTAAAATAAATTCAAAATTTCATAATTGTGTGTGTAATTTCAGGCAAAACATTACAGAATCATTCATAATATATGTGAGATATTTCTTTATGACAATTTTTATTTTTACACGTAATTATTCGGTAAAAACCCATCAACCTCTTTGGTTTATAAAAAAAAACTTACAGCATTCTAATTTGAACAATCAGTTGCAGATGCATTGCCATAGCATCACTATAAAGCTAAATAGAGTTGGATGATAAACACAGTTCTGTCTCAAAATGGGATCCTTCCTTCGCCTTTGGCTATTATATTTACTCATTTTTCATATTTTCACTAAAAAAATAGTATCTACAGCACAGAAAATACATTTACTGCCTCCTGTTATAGGGATCGGATCCCTAATGAAAATGAAGATGATGCACCTAAATTGGAGCTAGATGATCCAAGAATTCTTATAGTTTCCTTGTTGAAATAAAATCCCAATAGAAAGATAACAGAAGTTGTTGGTTGATAAACAGATTGCACTACACAAATCAAACTGTTTTGTGGGATTTTTTTTTTTGAAGGAAAATTCTGCAAGTCTAAAATTTACTTAGCAGTTAAAACTGACATGAATGATTAGCGAGAATAATCCAGTGGTCTAAAGCTTTCCTAGCATGCTCAAGGTGATGGTTTCAATTCTCAGCACTGTAAATAAAACAACTTTGAGTGGTACGGATCACTATGAGAGTCATTAAGAATATATCAAGAATGATTTATGGCTTTAGCCTCTGCCTTCAAAAGCACAGGAAGCATTTAGGAGGACCGAGAGGCCTACGGGAAGAATCTAGATCACATGAAGTCAGGCCTGCATTGCTTTTCCAATTGGGCAGAACCACAAGCTTTCAGACCGTTTGCCCCAGTGGAATATATAATTTCACCCACAACCTGCACCTCTTCCCAGACCCCTGGTCCAAAATGTTCCCCTTACTTCCACACCTAATGAATCACCAGGTCCCACCGAACCTGTTTTCCAAATCTCTTCATTTCCCTTCATGCCCCCTTGGCTGCTGGTTGAGGCTTTGATCATTTGTCTGGATCACTACAGCCAGGCCCCTGTTGGCCTCTCTTCCTCCTGTGCTCTGCTTTTCCAATGCAGTCTCCACAGGCAACCGAATCCTCCAACCTCAAAGTTCCTGATTTCCCAGCTTCATTTCCTATCACTCTCCAGCCTCTGCAACTGCAACCTACCCCTAAACTGAACTTAATTTGGCTAATTTCTACTCAACAGTAAGGCTATCATGTTATTCCCCTCCCCTCAAGCTGTATCCAGGAGAGTTGCTCACATAGCATGTTATTCTTTACTTTGCCTTGAAATTTACCAGACTCTAAATGTGATTGTTTATCTACTCCTCTAACTTGCCCACTGGACCCCCAGCTTCAGAAGTACCATGGCTCTGACTGACTTACTTGAAAAACCCTGGCTTATCAGAATGAAAACTCCATGGTAGGTGCTCCACAAATATTCATCTATTGTCAAATGAATTAATCTGAATGCATGTGTATTTGGAGTTCAAATTTGTGTTTATTTCCTTAGCTATCCAACCAAAGTAATGTAGGGAATGATACAAAATCATTAACTATCAGCTTATTACAAAGTACCTCCCTGCTCTGCAAATCCCCGCCCCCCCAACAAACCCCAATCACAATCAGATTTAAATCTTTTTGACTCTACTTCTTGCAGTCTTGGTAATATCTGAAGCAACCATCACTATATTTAAAAGAGAATTAAATTACCAATATTGGTCTGCCCATTTCTCTAAGAAAATAAAATTACTTCTGTACAGAATTAAAACACCATTTCCTTGAACTTCATGAAGTCGTCAATTTTCTTTTGTGTTTCCTGCCCCTCAAAAGAATACTTGTCTAGACAGAATATTAGTGCTTTTTCCAGGAGTATCCCTTTTTGTAGAATGGCTCTGTTACTCATACAAAATTGCATAAAACCTCATTGTACCTTTGTTCACTGCTTAATTTCAAACAACAAGTGAAAATCTAACCCATATTTTGTAACAGAATTCTAACACACACACACACACCAGAGCCTAAACCCTTCAAATTTCTAAATATAATAGAATTCACTTTAATCGGAGCATAATCACTTACTCTGTATTATTTTTGTGCCAGTGGATTTCATATTCTTGCATACACCACAATCTCCTGACGGTCTTTTTAAAAAGCAGGTTAGTGTCTCATTCCAGCAGTTTCTGGCTTATTAGGTCTGAGACAAGACCCAAAACTCTATTTCTAACCTGTTTACAGGTATTGCTGATATTGTAGTCTGCAGCCCACGCTTTGAAATGTGACTTAAACATGCAATTCACAGTACAAAAACATGTTTTGTAGCCATGGTGGTTTTGTACATACTATCCCACTCTCCTGCCTCTTTTATTTTTGATCAATATAATCTAACCTGATCAGTATTGATGTCTAAATATGCAACGGATGTACCCCATGCTGTACCTTAGTACAAGGATATGTCTTTTTTTGAAAGATAAAAAAGAGGCATATTTCTGCAAGTTTACAAAATTAAATGGAAAAAACAAAAATTATTTAAAAGGATTTCACCTTCCACAGCAACATGTTTTGCCTCGGTTGTGATTCCTTGTTCAGCAGCCAGCTTGGCAGTTAAGCTGGCAAAAGTAGTAGCAGCCATCTGTTTATTATGATGATAATGCAGCCTCTGTGAACCCTGGAAGGGTGAGGGCCCACACAGACACTCATTCCAAGTTCTAGCTCCTTCTCGCTTCTTGTTGCTCATTCTAAATTCTCACAGCCACTAAAGAAGGGAAGACTTTCAATCCTGTCACACCCTCCCCCACTGAAATCACTTATACCACTACAGAAGCAATCTTAAGTCATCCTCCTTAAACTTCGCAGAACTAATCATCAAGTCCACTAACGAGTTGGTGGTTTTTACATTTCTTTTGCTCCAAGGGCTTTGCATGAACATCTGTGTTGCTCTCTTGTATCTATGCTGAGAAGAGCAAGTTGAAAATTCAGACTTCAGTTGGGTTTGTAGGGAAACGATTTTTGTCTTATAGAATTAGTCTAATCTTTTTCTTAAGAAGGTAGCTCTTAGGGAATTCTAATTCTCATGACACCCAGCACAAGCTGAATTTCTTAAGGGGTCTTACAATGTAAGGAAAATGACACCTTTAGTAATGGCTCCTGAAGAAATCAGGGATAGCTTGTTACAAGCATTATAATGTACCACATCTGTTTCTACTTTTCTAGCAGGTGATGTTCAGATCATATTCTGTTTTGTACACTGATCGTTAGTCCTAGAATTTATAACAATGCTCAGAAAATAGAAGGTATTCAATACAGAATATTTGTTGTCAGACTGGTCCTACTATATTCAGTACATGAAATGTACAATAAAAACTAAACATAACATGACAGTGGTGTTTCTAAATTAAACATTACCAAAACAGACATAATTACTACACAATGAAAAAATTAATCAGAAGATATCTTTTTAGAATATAAGTTCCAGATGATGTACCAACACATCTATCACCAGTTTCCTGGCACTTTGAAATTTATAGACTATTTCCTTCTAAATTTTAGGAATTAAATCTCTGGTTTATATTCAGATAAGCCCTCATGAGTAAAGCATTTTTCACTTATGTTGACTGCTTGTTTATATATGAGAAAGACTTCCCTATGAAATACCAATATCCCCTCCTTTATTAAGGTATATAGTTTTGGTTAAGTTCTTTCTCAGATTGTATAGAAAGTACATATAATTATTGGGTCAATAAATATGATTGCCATTTCCTTTTAATAACAAGTTTCCTAAAAACCTCATCACTATTTTCCAGAGTTACCAACTTCTAGTTCTTTCCATCTTCTTCAGCTGGATCTACTCAGTATGAGCTTAGCCTGATTCCATGAAAGAATTCTCTCGGGAAGTGACTCCTTATGATAACTTCAGTTGCAACTAGGTCATGCCACTCAGAATTGGGTCTATGGGTAACTTCTGGCTTCTTAGAGGCCTACTCTTTCCCGATTACCCAAACCCTAGGAACTATTCCATGGACATTAGATCCTACATTGACATTCAAATTAGCATATCTCGTAGAATCATATTTCACTGCATTTTCCAGCTATAGTTTTTCTGCAACTCAGGACAGCCCAGTCCAGAATAGATTCTCTTATGTCCTCTGGAAACCATTCTTCTAATGACTCATGAGCCCCGTCTCTAGAGACACAGCAGTTCTCCCAGGGTTCTTCTAGTGTCCTAGTGCAGTTCCTTCTACCGGTTTTTAAAATTTCTTTCCCAGTCTCTGTTGCTCATATCCCACTGAATCCCTCACCTAGCAAAGTACAGTTTCACTATCTTAAGTTCATTTTCAGGTTTCAGTGGATAATGAGTAGTCTTTAAGTACTCAATAAGCACCTCGTAGAGAAAGTACAGAAATTTGATGGCAGTTATTTGGTACTGTACCATTATTTCACAGAATAACATAATTGATAAATTCTCACATGCAGTGAGGATCAAACTGATGTACTGTTTTAGCATTCCCCAAAGGATTCTCCTACCTCATTTCACCACAGAATTTCATTTTATAGAAAAGTAACACAATATTTTATATACTATATCATTTCACATCAAGCAGCTTGAGCACATCAAGCAAGAGTTATAAAATGTACAAATTAAATATTTTTAGCATATGATATGTTATGATTTCACTTTTTATATACTTTTATAATCCCTGCCAAAATTCTTTGTAGATTCTGTTTAGGATATAATCTCAAAGATAGTCAGTTATGATGAAAAAAAACAGGTAATGAACTCAAAAAACACCAGCACTTGCCCTACTTTGAAATTTTATTGAAATTAGTTTAGAAACTATGTAGTATATAAGAACAGAGGCAGCCTACATTTTCTTAAGGTAGATAGCATGAAGGTTTCAGACATAAGATGTCCAAATCTCTTCTTGAGATAAAATATCTATTGAGAAGAACCGACCAGAAAACATTATTTCAGTCAGTCTGCATGTTGGCAACTCATTACACTCCAGCACCAGCACAGCTAAGTGAGAGTATTTACACTTGTTCTTCTGGTATAATAGAAGAGATTAGAGCAAAAAGGATCTGCTGAATCAGATCATGGTTGACTAAGTAGTGACAGAGGAGTTTCTTCAATTAATAGCCAGCTGCATAATTTGAGCTACTGCCAGCTCAGCTTTCGTCATCAAGTGACACAGAAATAAACTGTTCTGTACTCAGGGGCTGGCATGGTGATGTGAATTAAGCTATCCAAAAGTTGGGAGACGTGGAAGGACAGCCAATAACACTTACCACTTTATTTCAATGCTAATAGTTAAAATGTCCCAACGAATCTGCTTAGGCACTAATACTTGTTGAATGAATACATTCTTAGAAAGGAGAAAGCAAACAGCAGAAACCCTCAGCAAGGTCATATTTTCATTTAGAGATTAGTGATTCATATTTGACGCTCAAGGTCAAAGGAGAAGTGGGCAAAAGAGTTTAAGAAGACCAGGCACACAAGGGAGTTATTGAATAGGAGAAAACGATTACTGGGATGGCACAAAAGGAATCTGGGACAAGTTTAGAGAGGTCATATGCCTGCTAGTTCATTCAGAAAAGATTAACAGCCCTAGAAGCTGGGATTTAGCTAGGTGCCTGTCTCAGTGGTCACAAGTCCATGAGTCTCCTGGCTGTTGGGCCACATTCCTGCCTGTCTGGATGGAACAGTGCCCACCCACTGGCCAGCCTTTCCACTGCAGGCAGGTCTCTGGGCTTTTATGTCAGGCAAACTTCACTCACCCACCACTGCGTGCAAACATCTCTTCTGTGGGGGTTTCTTAAGAAAAAACAAAACTTGAAAGCATCTACCCAAAGCAGTAAAGGTCAAACAAACAGAAGCCCACTAAAAATCTAAGTATGGAATATACAGACATAAAAGATGCCTTCCAAATGAGAAAGGAGTGGTAGCTTGGCCCACGAATTTCTTACTGTTTGCTCCCTTAATTTTCAAACTGCATCCTTGGAAACATACACACACAATTCTAAATGTTGCCAGGCTGTGGCCACAAAATGCTACACACCAGCTTCATCACTGAAGCATGCAAACTGTATATCCTGTAGAAACAGGAGAGGTATGGAAATGGACTGTCATCATTCAAAAGAACGAGACACAAGAAAAGGGCAATTGGCAGCAAACTCTTCATGGAAGAAAGAGCCCAAAGATTGAATTACTCAGCTGACGCTAGTTCTACATATGCCAAAGGGGAGCGGTTACAAGACTGCCAAAAGACATGGATGCTTGGAATTTGGACAGATCTGATTGGTCTCTAGTTGTGATAGAAGGAAGTGTTGGAAAAGGTGTTCCTCCAAAGTCTGGTAATGGTACTCCCATTCTGACATTATAGAGAAGGCCAGCGGCCCATGTTCCCAGGATTTGACCACCAGATTGACTAAAAAGTCTTTGGTGCTGCTACCATAGAGGGAAAGAGTCAAATGGGAAAACTGTCATCATTACTTACAATCAGAGCAACAGAAAGATTCATACAACATCCTGTTTTATCAGTAGTTGGTAATCTGAAAGCCCTTAAGCCTTCAGTAACCAATATTTTTGGCACCAGGAATCAGTTTTGTGGAAGACAAATTTTTCCACAGCCATAGGGGTGAGTATAAGGAGAGGATGGTTTCAGGATGATTCAAGTGCACAATAAATTTGGGCATGCTGTTTCTTTTATAATAATATTGTAGTATATAATAATTGTTATGATTTATTTCTATATGTCCCACCCTGCAAAGCCTCATGTGGTCATAAGGTTTTTTCTTCAGAGGTGATTGAATTTAGAGTGTGTGACTGATTCATAGTGCAACACTGGAATTAAAGGTGCTAGGATTAAGGATGTGTGATTGCTGGGTTAATACACTGATTGGATTGGCACTGCCCTAATCCCAGCAGCTTGGCAAAACAAAAGGGGCAGAAAGAGGCTTCTTACCCCCTTTCTCTCTCTTGTTGCTTTTACTGTCTTTTGCCACCATGAACTCCTCTGCCACATGTCACCCTCCCTACCTTGGAGACAGTCAATTACAGACTGAAACCTCTACAAACTGTGAGCTAAATAAACCTTTCCCCTTTTAACTTTGAGGGTTGAGTATTTTGTCTTAGCAATGATACAAAAGTAGCTAAAACAGTAATATAATTCTACAACTCACTATAGTACTGAATCAGCTAACTGAAATAATGCACAAGCAAAGTACATACTAAATAACTGTCAGATTCTGATGTAAGCCCTGCCACCAGAGGCAGCCGCACAACTGAAACATTGACACATTTGCCATGACAAATCCTGCCACCAGATGCACCTTGTCACTTGCCACTGACGAGTACACTGGTGGGATTTTTTTATTAGTCTGCAAGCAACTGATTTATTATGATATTTGTGCAGTCAAACCTCTGATAGTATTCCTGATCTGTATTTGCAGTTGCTACCCAGGAATAGCATCACCACCTCAGCTCTACCATCAGGCATTAGATTCTCATAAGAAGCACACAACCTACTGCCCTTTATGTAGTTCAAGCTCCTATGAGATTCTAATGCTGCTGCTGATCTGACAGGAGGCAGAGCTCACAATAGTGACAGGGTGTGGATGTGTTATAGTTTGTGTCTAGATGTTTCCCCAAAGCCTTTATGTGGTAATGGGTGGGATTTTTTCAGAGAGGCTGAAGTGGGAGTATGTGATGCCGGAATTGATTCATGGTGCAATGCTAGGCTCAAGAGTACTATGATTCAGTGGCTTGGATAAGACAAAAGGGACAAAAAGATACTGTTAAAGTCCCTTGTTGTCTTTGCCACCTTCTATCCACCATGAACTCTTCTCCTCTGCAAGGCCACTCTGTCTTGGAGTCAGCTAAGTATGGACTCAAACTTCTATAAACTGTGAGCAAAATAAACCTTAGCGTGTGGGTATTTTGTCTCAGCAATGAGAGAAGTAACTAACACAGAACGTAAATATAAATAGTTTCCTAGTGCCCCCCCCCCCACTGATCTCCTGCTCTCTGGTCTGGTTCCTAGCCTTTAACCAGATTTCTCCACAATATATACTGGGTGCAGTGAGCTGCTAGCCTGCTAACTTGGTAAGTACTCTTTCAAATGTCAAAGGCATGTCAACGGATAGCTAAATGTATCCCCTTCCCAAGTCAGAAATTTCTAGCTAGAATATAGGCTCAATCTTGATACAAGATTACATGGCATTTTCCCCAGTAAAATGACTTACAATGAGGCACTGTGTTTTCTAGCACTCCCCAAATCACACCAACAGGTATAAATGGAAGCAGAGAATTTTGATCATTAACCCAAATATTACGTAAAAGCAAATATGCTCTGCTTTGTTTTTTTAAACTTTGTTATGGAGTAGACAGACCTTTTATTTCCATACCTGAGCTAAATGGCACATATGCATTTATTAAAAAATTATCTTAATAAAAATACTAATTTATCTATATATATAGTCTCATCTCTTTGGGCATGGGACCAGTTGTCCAACTGGTGATTTTTTTTCCAACCTTCTCTCTTTGGTTTGTACTTTATTAGGATAAAGGAAAAAAGTGTGATGACATTAGAATGTGTGCAATTAACACATCCCAGGCCAGCGATGTTAGACTTTTTAGAGCTTTTAAGGATAATAAACCACTGGCTGTGGCACAAATACCAATGGTTTGCTACCAAGATCATAGACCCTCCATGAGATAGGTTTCAAACCTTCTCATGTTTAAACCTAGCAGTTATTTGAGACTAATGTCCAATTATACACACAGCAAAAAGGAACTCAGAGGTAAAGAGACAAGCCAAAATTGCACTGTGTCCTGGCTTATTGACAGCAAATCTTTTGGAGCTTTTAGTGATACAAATTCCCCACTACAGCACGTGTATCATAAATTCACCACCACTGCCCAAGCTATATCTTTGCTTTTTAATTTTTACATTGTCTTGGTAACTTTTCATTTGCCTATCTTTCTTTTGCACTGGAAGTCCCTTAAATATCAGAGCTGCTCATTTTATCCATCTGTTTTCCTTAATGCCAAGAACATTACCTGTCACCTGAGGGAAAGAAATGTGAGAAGGAAATGTAAATCACGCAGCCCAGGAAGTGACAGGCTAGATTTTAAATTCAGAAATGTGTGATTCCAATATCTCATAAGGAAAAAAAATGCAGTTTATCAGTGATGTTTGGCAGAAAAATGGATGTTGAAATTAGTTTATTAGTTTTATTCTAGGTAGTATTCAACCAGGAGCTTCGTTGACATACTTCTTGGCAAAATCTATGAATTTAAGTTAGCTAAATTTCCTAAAACCTTAGATAACTAAGAACTAAATGCTCAGATAAAAGCTAGCTTCACTGGAAAGCACAAGAGTTTTATCAAACATAAGCAAACATTTATTTTGTTAAACCATAAGTAGGCTTTTCACGTGGATTACAGAAAAAATACTCCAAGAACAACTGGTATATTGAATAAAACGTTAAGTGCCCACTGCATGAAAACTTGTAGCTTTTCTTTATTGTACAAATCCACAGCATAAGAACAATCACGATGGCAGTTCTTTTTATAGCATCAGTCATTTGAAAATACAAATCAATGAAGAACAGAAATTCTTAGTAAAATAACTTTAAGTCTTGTGAGGAGACTGACCTGAGGGTTTCAGGTGCACTTCTGCTAATGATTACAATGGATGGCTGCTCAGCTCTTTGTTAATCTCAGAATCCACTTCCTCCCTCTCCACTAGTGGTGACTAATGTTAAATGTAAAACATATTTAAATAGAAAGATAAACAGTCCCTCAAAACAAGCTATTTAGCTTACCAAATTCTCCTTAGTTCATAGCTTCCCACGTAATTAATTTAACTATGACAAGGCTAGCTAGTTAATAACAGTAGGCACTGGCCAGGGCCTATAATTTTTTTCCAGAACCTCAGAAAAGTATTGACATTCTTTCTAATAAAAAGAAAACTGAATCTAATATGGCTTAGATTTATGTTTATATCAATGCATCTTAAAATACATATGTTTAAATATGTATGAATATACATATATAAAATATATTATATAATTAGCAATATTTAATGAAGTAAGAGATACACAAAGCCCAAAGAGCATATGACCCATGAAAAATGAGGAGTGGAAGGGAGGGGAGGGGATTGGGGAAAAAGGGAATCAAGGTATATCATACACAGATACAAATCTATATGGTTAATATGATCATTATGTATATCTAAGTTATACCAATACACTCAAGAATAAATAAATAAAAAACTATTAATATCAAAAAAACCAACTATGACCCTGAGCTATGTTACATTTAACGTATATAAATTTGCATGACATAATTTATTAGGATGACAGGAGAACTTTAATGTTATATGTCTTTTTTCTTCTCTCCCACCAAAAAAAAAAGAAAGAAAGAAAGAAAGAAAGAAAAAAGAAGAAAAAGAAATAACAACAACAACAAGAACAAAATAATCCTTATCACCTGAATTGGATATGGCTAGTGTTTCAGTGGATACCAGTCACAAATCCAATATAACTGGGCAATGAGAGAAAAAGCTTTAGTAAGAAAGCCTCCTTTTCCATGTCACATCTCTCACTCAGGATAGTGTTGAAATCCAGTATCAAAGGAACAGAAAAAAGGGTACAATATTCTAGAATGTTGTATCTTAATAATAATATGAACTTAGAAATGCTCATGCTCTTAGATTTTTTTCCTTGAGCACTGAATCAGCTGATTCAACTGAGTAATTCCAGAATCCAAGGGGATACTTTGGTATCCCCTCCAGAGACTGAGTTGGTACTGCACTGATAACCTCTAATAGGCGTAAGAAGGCCTGTCTCAAAGCTATGATCAGGCGGTCTCACAAGGTGCAGCGTAACCATATTCACAAAGGTGTTGGGTTTTCACACCAATCATGCCACACTTTGCCTCTGATTGCTTGGATCATGTTAAATTTATAATTTTTCTCATCCCCCCAGATCTAACAAATTCATGAATAGAGTAAAAAGAAAAGTAAATAGGAATTGAAACTAAATACTATTAATTTTGCAGTCTGTTAATTATCTTAGCATAAAAAAAGTAAAAATGCTTAAAGTGAAGTTTTATTATCTGTGAGCTATATTTACTTATGACTACTTATCAGTCTTTTATGGGAAAGAGAAGTGGTAGTACACACACAATTCAAATTTCAGTATTTGGAAAACAAAAGGTTAAGATTTCTATTATACTTGAAGTAGTCTCATTAAAAAAATATAAATGGTAACTATAAATTAACACCTTGTGTCAACATCAGTAATGTGTAACACAGAATTATAAAATGAAAAGAAGTGAGAACAATCTCAAGTAAACATTAATTTCTACATAGGTAAAACTTAAACTTATTTATATTATTAAATCTTACTTAAATAGGGAAACCAACAGAGAGAATCTACCACTGAAAATAAAACCAATTTTCTTCTTTTTAAAATATAATTTACATAATTAGGATGTTAAATATGTGATTGTTTGATTTTATAAGGAAATAAATATTTAAAAGTGTATTATAATAAGATATCTTTATTTTTTATTTTGGTTACAGTATATATGTGTGTGTGTGTGTGTGTGTGTGTGTGTGTGTGTGTGTGTGTGTGTGACATATCTTCCTCTCTTATTCTGGTAACAAAACTCAAATTTTCCTTTAAAGAATCATCATCCAACTGATGAGAACAGCTGGAATTCACCAAGGACTGGTCAGTTACCATGGATTCATAGCTGGCATCAAATCCAACTCTTCCCATATCCGATCAGCATCTTCCTTAGGACCTTTGGGAGATAGATGTACTCATCTCACTGCAATTGCTAGAGGCACATTTATGCCTGGTGTTTCCTTAATTTTCTTTTCCACCACATAGCGGGCCTTTGAGAAAGGAAGGCAGAGAGATATAGAGCAAAAGACTAATTCCCTGATCACTTCTTGAGAGGGTCTGAAACAACTATTAGGACCACCTGCACTTTTCATTACCCAATTTCAAGATTCAGTAAATTGACTTCTTGTGTCAGTCAATTTAAATTTTATTTCTATATCTTGCAACTGATAAAAGAAAAAATTCTAAGACTGTATTTCACCTTATCGATATTTTTAACATTAAGGGATATAGTAAAAATCTTCAATTCTGTATTACTTTTTCCCCCACTGCTGCCTTTGTATATAATTGACTGTAAGAGAATCCAACCATTTTTTTTGTACTACTATTACAAATTCATTCATTCATGCATTTAGGTATCCATTTATTCAACAAATAATTACTGCACACCTAATAAGTATCAGGCACTCCTGCTAAATACTAAAGATTTGTAACTAAGAGTCAAGTACAAATGTTGCATCAGTTTAAAAAGTTGCAATATGGTAAGAGGGAGTAGAACATTAACAGATAAGTGTTTTAGATGGACACATGTGCAATAGTAGAAAGTATTAATATAGTAAGGGGGATACAAAATGTTTGGGCTGGATGGGTTTTGTTTTGTTAAGAAAAAGATATCTGAACAAACACCTAAAGCAAGTTACTTCCTTAGTGAGGAAGATATGGGTCCTAGAGCAGGGTGTATGTAGTAGGGACTGGCTCAGTAGAGTGGATGGCAGTTACACAAGAGAGAAGCTCCAACTCATGCCCCGCTAGAACTTTGTGTGGTGAGCTTTTTCTGTTGGAGAAAACTCAACACATTTGTCTTGTTTGACTTGGTAACCAGAAATATGAGGTAGGGGTGACTGGAGGTTCCTCAGATTGTTACGGTTTTCAGCATGCACTCTCAGGATAAAGGCTGGAGCTTCACTGCTAACTAATTTTATAAAGCACCTGCAGCTCCTTGGGGCAAAAGCACTATGTCATCACCAACATTAAACAAACAGCAGTAATTGGGCAAGTCCTACGCTGGTGTAAGGCAAATAAAATATGCTCCCTCTTGGAAGCTCATGACATCTGCCAGGTTAAGCAACACGGAGGCAAAGCGTTTTCAAAAAGCCACTTTTCTTCCCATTGTGTGCGGCCTCAAAATAACCACTGTGAAATGCTGAGTATTTAACAGAGAATTAAAACTGGGCTTTTCTTTTAATTTCACTATCACAACAAGGTCCTGACTAACCACTTGAGATATACTTTATCATTCTCCAGACAGTTTTAGTATTAGTCAGAAATAGGAGAGTGACTTTAATAAGAGAACAGAACCATTTTCCACCAATTCTTAGAGCACATGCAAATCTCTAACTCAGCAAATGGATATTTTCAAGCACTGTAGCCCTTTATTGTTTCTTATGTGGATTTTGATTAAAGAAACTTGTACAGAATAAGAATGGTTTAAAGGTTTCTAAATAACAAGCACAAAAATTGTATATAATTTATTATCAAGTTTCCTTTGTATTTGTAAGATTTTTACAGTGAGATATATCAAATTTTGTTGCTACATTTTATCCCCCAATTTATACCGAAAGAGGCATGTGCGATAGAAAAATCACAATAAAAACACACCATTTATAACAAGTATCGGGATGCAAACTTTAAAACAAAGGATAGCTCAGAATAAACCTAGTTTTACTATGTTAACTACAAAGTTCAATGAGGGCAAAAAGGATCCATTTGTAAAGGTTATTAACCATCACTGCTCACAGAATTCTAAAATTCCTGTGTTGAAAGTCTTTGGAATTAATTTAGTATGACTCTGATTTCATAGGTCAAGAAACTAAGTCTCTGAGAGGTCGTCTCACTGGGGACAGAAAAATTAACTCTAATACCTTGAACCATAGCTTCTGTCAATATTTAGAAACATCTCCAAGAAATGGTTTTAATCTGGTGTGTTTGATTTTGTCTGTGATGGTATGAACAGCTATTTTGAAGAAAACAAGATATTATAATAGCTAGTGCTGATTTAATATCAGCTTGTTTTGAAGTCCCACCAAGCTTTTGTTCTTTTGTCTCCATCGGTTTATCATGCTGTATCTTAATGGATTTTATTATATGTGATAGTATAAACAAAATTTTTATAACCAAGGAGATAATATAGAAACCATTGTTCATTTTCTGTTAGTTAATTCTAAATACCATGTAATACTTTTACCCTCTTGAATGGTTTTACACTGTCTTATTATGCTTGATAGTATATGAAGGCATACTCAAATATTTCAAGGAAAGAGACTATGGTAGCTACTGTTATGTCAGGTTGTCTTGTGGTAAAATACTATGTTGATTAAATTGTTCTATTCTGACCTGTGTTATGTCCTCTTTCATTTTAATCTCCCCCTTTTATATTTATATATATATATATATATTGTTTATTTATATATATATATATATATATATTGTTTAAATAAAAAAGAAATATCCTCTAAGAGATTTTCAGATGCATTACTATATGATTTTTATATATATGATTTTAAATAAACTTTTACATATTACATTTTTAGTTGAAATAATGAAGAACCACCTTATTAAAGTGGGTTCTGTGCATCAATAGTCTACCATGTGTATTTACCTTGATAAATACACTTGATAAATACTGTAAGCTCTATTTCTGTATGTGTAGTTCTTTTTCTTTTCTTTTTGGTTCAATTTCAGCTTTTCATTATAATAATCAATGATGTAGCTAAATATTTTCACATTTCTAACTATTTCCCTGGGATACATTTTTGGCAGTAGAATCTCTTGTTCATAGAGCATAATTTTTTCAGGTTTTTATTAATTATTGTTGAACTGTCCTCTAAAAAGCCTAGTCAGATCTTTTATTGCTAGTAAGTGAGAAGAACCTAACTTAGATCACTATTTATTATACCTAGCTGTGGCTTTAAAAAAAAATTAACACTAATTAGAGAAATGTTGGCCCAATCTTGCCTAATTTGCACAATGTTTGTTGTTGTTGTTGTTGTTGTTGTTTTTAGTGAGGTTATTGGCAAGTTGCATCTTTCTTTTTTTTCCAAGAACTGATTATGATGATTGCTCTGTGGGTATTTTTACCTTTCTTACTGATTTCTCAAAGTCTGTAATATATTAAAGTTTATTCCCTTTTGTCAATATTGGACATAGATTCCTGTGTATGTTATATCTCTTTATGTCTTATTTGTTATAATTCCATGTGCAGAAATATTTGTTTCTAACATGCATATATCTATCAGACATTTTCTTCACACTTTCTAGGTCTGATGACACACCTAGAAATGCCTTGCCTGTTTTAAAAACTCAAATGCATGTTGTGATTTGTGTTTAAATATCCCCCCATAGCCTCATGTGAGCATGGGGTACAGGTCTTTCAAAGGCAGCTAACTACCATTGTGACTGGTTTACTGTCTAGCACTGGGGTTGGTGGTGTTAGTGCTGCACCTGCCCAGGGACAGGTAACTGGCATAAAATATAACAGAGGAAAGGAGATATGCTTTGCCCTTTTGGCTCTCTTCACTGTTGTAGCTTCTGGCCACCATCACCACACCACCCTGCCTTGGAGCCAGCTGAGTATGGAAGAAACCTCCAAAAACTATAAACTAAATAAACTTTTCCTTCTTTCATTTTGGGCTTCAGGTATTTTATTTCAGCAATAAGAGAAAAGTTACCAAGACACCTGTTTACTCATTTATTTTAGCAACTTTAACTAAATTACACTTTATTTGTGAGATTAGTATATATTGAATTTTTTTTTTTTTTTTGTCTTTTTCCTTTTCTTCGGTACCAGGGATCGAACTCAGGACTGCCTGCTTGCAAGGCAGGCACTTATGCCGCTGAGCTAATCCCAGCCCCATACATATTGAATTTTAACAAAGTATCTTATTTTATTCTGATGAAAACCTTACACATACGTATTTTTAAGTAAGCTATAAGGAAGATATCCCAGTTTGGTTTATTTTCCCAAATGCCTGGCTATTGCTTAATAACATATATTGAATAGCCAATCCCTAACTCATTAAATAAAAACCTACTTTACACTTACACACACACACACACACACACACAGAGAGAGAGAGAGAGAGAGAGAGAGAGAGAGAGAGAGAGAGAGAGAGAGAGAAAGACATTTTATTTTGAATCTTTGATTTTTCAAATGACTTCACTGAATTCTTCACCCAAACCACTGTCCAAACTCTCAGCTTCGGGAATGGTATGTCCTACATCTATGTACATTCTACCTGTTTCTTTTCCAAATATTCTTAATTTTGTAATATTTCTTCCCCTAAATTTTGAAACGTTTCATCAAAATAAAAATAAATCTTGTTGGTATTGACTGTAAATAACTATTAATTAATTAATACATTAATTAGAAAGGCCTGTTTGTCTTTTGGTTAAGATTTCTGTCTTCAGTTTGTTCCCCGGTATCAAAAAAAAAAAAAAGATTTCTGTCTTCATAAAAAAGGTTACTATTATTTTCATGGAAAAATATAAGGATAACATGTTTCCTTGAGTATTATGCTACTTAGAAAGGTATTTTACTTTTTGACAATGTATGATTCTCATAGAAAAGACAATGAATTCCTTATATGCAGTTGATAAGTTGGCCATCTTAACCAAATCTCCACAGTATTTCTAATATCTTTCAATTAATTCCTGTGGCTTTCCTACTAAATATCTAAATAATTATAAAGTCTTTTTATCTTCCATGTTTCATTTTTTAAATTATGATACTGACTTGAACTTCCCCAAAATTTATGCTTACAATCTATATTTTATCGTAGTGCTTATGATTAAATTGAATTTAATAGAAATGACCCAAATTTGTAAACATCTTTGGCCACTAAGATAGATGCCATAATCCTCCGTTGCTAGAGTATTTCTGTGTTCTCTTTTAAAGTACCAAATTGATATTAAATGTTGGTCAAACATCATTCTGGTGTCTGTCATTATCTATGGCTCTCTCTTTTAATTCATTAACATGATACACTCTACAGCAAGATTCCTGACAATAAACCATGTGTGCCTTTATAAAACCAGCATTATTTGCAATAACATGAATCTTTCAATAAAATATGATTCAGTTTATCAATATGGTACTTAAGACTTTATTGCTTTATTTAATAGAAAGATTTACTGTTGCAGGTGTCTGTTTCGTACAATACCTTGTATTTTCTTTTTGTCAACTCCAAAGACTTTTAAAGAATATAATATTTGTCCATTAAAAATTTGGAGACATTTAAAATTTCTATTGGCCAGACATTTTTCCAAAGGCCATATGTTTAAAGCAAATTGTTTCCAACAGATGCTGCTCTATTTAGCATATGTATTTCAATTTGTGTCAAATTTGGAAATAAGAATTTTTGTAAAAAGATAGTCTAATCAATGTCTTCTTTCCACATGTTTACCTTTCTGCTATGTCCTTGGGTTCCTCTCTTGTTCCTATCCCCATATAACTGTTATACCAACTGTTAGGCATGATGACTGTCTCATTCTTTCTCAACATAGAAAACTGGGAAAGAAATTTTAGGAGGTGAAAATAAAATATCCTGTCTCAAGTCTTCGCCATTCCCCCAAGAGAAAATATTTGCCATGCCAACAGTGCACACTTCTGCAATCACTTTTCCCAAGCACCAGGGAGTAACTTTCCACTTTTAGCTTTGAAAGAGTGAGCAGCCTCCTTACTTATAATCTAGCTGCCAAGTGAGTTAATAGGTGTTCCACGAAACTCAAAAACAGTAGTAAGATTTATACCAGAAACACCTCTCAACTGTTGGTCTCCATTCTTACAGCCTGGCTCTGGATACAGGGAGTTCTTTGGGACTCATTTCTGAAAGAACATGTACTTTTTAATATTGCATAACATTTTGCGCAACATTAAAATGAAAGCTTAATGAGATTTTTCCAATAGATATTAAAATTATTTTATGCCACTAACTGAGAAAGATTAGCACGGCATAATAAACTGTACTTAATATTTTAGATTCACTATAGTAAATTATTATTTAATCAATAAAAGGCAAATAAAGTATTACAATATGAAATCTAGAGGCTCTAAAATTCCTAAAATAATTATAGCTTTTGTTCTAGCAGACTCTTACAGAGAGCTCTGCCATGCACCAAGTTTGCCACAAATAAAAGAAGAAGAAGGCAAGTATAGAATATAATACCAGGTGCCATTCTCCCAGCCATTGTCACCTTCCTGGGATAATGCCAGGTATAACGCACATTAGCTCCCAGGAGAGCTGGCACTGCTTTCACTCCTTGTACCCAAGCCCATGATCTAGGAGTTATGAGAAACTACCTCATGACATTTTCACAAAAGTCTTGCATAACAGCTATTACCGTCCCCATTTTGGAGATGAAAAAACTGAGTCTTAGCACATAAGCCCACAGAGCTATGAGTGGTGGTGAGTAATGTGAAGTCTGCATTCTCTATGTTGTACCAGTGTCTCAAAGTCTGCCTCGACTTGTTTCTGAGAATATGAGCTAATTTTACCATCTGCTTATAACATGTCAAGCACTATGCTAAGTGCCTTACCTGAGTCACAGTCTTGAATCTGCACAATGACCTTGTAAAATAGGTGCTATGATTGTCAACACCACTGCACTTTATTTATTTTGGCTTTTGGATACGGGGTCTCACTGTGCATCTCTGGCTGGCCTTGAACTCACTATACAGACAAGGCTAGCGTTGAACTTTTAACGATCCTCCCACCTCGGCCTCTCAAGTGCTGGAATCACAGGCATGCATCACCACATTCAACTGACCATTCCATTTTAGAGAGAAGAAATGAGGCTTAAAGCAATTAACCTGCCCAAAATTGCCATGATGGCAAGTGACAGTGTCAAGGTGCATTGCACATCCCAACTTTATAGTCACAATATTTTCAGAAACAGCCCTAGGAATGGCGGCTGCACTTGGGAAGTCCCACCTAGAAGGTAAATCTACAGCACCGAGAAGAAAGATGCTTGAAACCGGTTT
Source organism: Cavia porcellus (assembly GCF_034190915.1). Classification (NCBI taxonomy): domain Eukaryota; kingdom Metazoa; phylum Chordata; class Mammalia; order Rodentia; family Caviidae; genus Cavia; species Cavia porcellus. The sequence goes on from NW_026947494.1 coordinate 47,932,002, forward strand.
TGATTTCTGATCTAGGCTTCGCAGTTCTCCTTAGATGTCTTCTATTCTAAATCGCCAGGAAAGAAGGAACACAGTAGACCACAGCTGAAACTGGGTGGGAAGTCAATTGGATTCTCTCTAGGCATCACACAGTAATGATTTGTCTTTTATTTATCAAACAAGAGTTTACTAAGTCAGACTAACTTTAATACCTAGAAGTCAGAACTTTACCAGTGAGGTCAGTCATTCCTCACCACAGGGAATTTAGTATCCTGTTTCTATGTTCAACATGGTAATTCAGAATGATGCAGTAACAGGAAGAAAAACAAAGGATGAATAACACTCTACAGGATTGCATTTCTAGTCTAATTTTTTTTTTTTTTTTTTTTTTGGTAATGGGGCTTGAACTCAGGACCTTGTGCTTGCTAAGTAGGTGTGTGTGTAAAAAATCCCTGCCGCCTCCTCTACCTCTATCTGTCACTCCTCCTAAGAAAAGGACGTCATTATAAAGGACCATGGCCTGTTCCCAGTTGGTGTTTTTAGGGCCCAAACTTCAGAACAATATGACAACTGTGTTCCAGGGAACCTTGGTCATCTCAAGCTATTTGCTAGCGGAGGTGAGATTTTCTCTTTTGGTGATTATACAAATCATGTTCTTTAACTTTTATAACATTGTTTTTAAGATTTTATGTTCTTTCTGGCTGGTTTTCAGAGTTCATATATTCTGTCCTTGATCAATAATGCCAAATATGCTTTCTACAGAGTATTGTGTAAAAAGTATCCCATTTCTTTACCTTTTTGACTATACAAAACTCTTTGGATGGGTAGAATTTGGCAAATTACAATGCGGTAGACTTGCACACCTGACCTAGAGCCCCTCTTATGCTCCTGGAGAAATTTTCCCTTAATTCCTAACCTGTGTTTTGAATTTTATAAATACTAGCATATAACTAGAGTATAAATGCTAGAGGACAAATAGAGTATAAGTACTCAGGTTGTGAGATTTTATTCAATTTATCTTTTATTTTCTCTATATGTCTGTAGCACACACTAGGGATGAAGTGCACCAAGAAGTTGTCATTCATCCAGCACAGGAACCTTATGAGGATGACACGTTTTGTAGAGAGCATGGAAGCTTAGAGGGATTAAATGACCTCTGGGCAGCTCATTTTTGCCTTGGGAGTCTGGTTTTGCTGTTAAGCAGTGATCAAGACCCTGGATCTCACAGTCCTCATTGTTCTCCATCCAAACTCCATTTCACAAGAGAATATGTTTTCTTCAGAGGGCGCACAGGAGCCCTGAGCATGGGGATATCTATGTTCTTTTCACCCAATTTTTCTCATTTAAGTTATGAATTTTATCAAATTTATTCCTTTCTATTCTTTGTAAATTTCTAAAATTCCTTTTGTAAAGAAAGAAGGGAAGGAGAAAAAGAGTGAGGGAGGAAAAAAACAGGCAACCATAAAAATAACCCCATATTTTTAAGTTATTTCAGAGATAAGATTTCTAAAAAGCAACACCTTAGTGAAGCACCATCTCCAGAAATCCCTTAAATCTTTGTCAAATAGCAAAAGCAGTAAGAGCAGAATGCCGAAATAAATGAGCTATTTGCAGACAGAAAGTCTTTGACCTGATTTCCTTGTTCTCTACCTCTCAAGATTCCCCAAGAGTAAACCCACACCATGAAGATTTTTCCTCAATCTAGTCTTAAGATATAGACTATTCTAAAATTAAACTTGGTGTGAGTATAATTTATACCTTTATCCATAGGCCATTTGTACCTTTCTAAGCAATACTGTAATAACCATTAATCGCACCACAGGCTCTTATTTTGCATAAATTTGCAATTATTTGCTGCCCCCTATACTAGTAGGCATTATTCCCATGAAATCACATGGTGAGTTTTGTTTCCTGACTATTTCAGGCTCTTAAGATCTAGGATTATTAGATGCTATCTTTGGTAACTGAGTGGGTGTTGGAAAGTCAGTCAAAAGACCCTGAGCTGATGAGGTTATAGCTCAGTGGTAGAGACTCTTCTTTGCATATAAAAGGGTCTGGATTACATCTCCAGCAACATACACACACACAAAACAAAACAAAACAAAATAAAAACACTGAGCAGAGCTAAAGATGGTGATTGAGCTTTGTACTTTGTCAGAAAATATACTTTGTGGAATATACTTCAGAAATTTCTCTGTAGGCTTATGTCTATTAATGTATGCCCCATGAGGTAATGTAAGCACTATAATCTACCAACATAGGCAGTGTACCCTTCTTTTAGTTACTGACATATAGAGAGAACAAGGCATTTTATTTAATTACAGAACAGGCTAAAATAGCAGTGTAGAGGTATAGAAAATAAACACTGCATCCACACAATGTTAAACATAGATCAGCATTGCTATATTTGCAAATGAAGTCAGCTAACGGAAGGAAAGGATAAACCCACAAGGCCATGAATGCATTACAGAAAGGAGAACCTACAGAGGGAAGAGCCCAGTGGTACCTGGGTTCCGGTCTTCCAGGTGCAAAGGTCAAGGGATAGGCTGATCTCTCATTACTGTCATACCTCTTTACAAATTATATCAATTTGATAGGAAATATTAGTAGTGACTTTAGAAAGCATGAACCCAGCTTTATAGAAGACATAAGCCTTAGGAACCAAACGACACACGAATTGCAGATTTTTGCAGACCATATTTCCATTTTTGTTTTCTTTCTTTTTTTTTATTTTTTTTATTTTTTTATTTTTTGTTACTGGGGATCAAACTTATGACCTCACTTAGGCAAGTGCTTATGCTGCTGAGCTAAATCCCCAGGCCTCCATTTTTCTTTTGACACATCAGTATTGAGCATCCACCATATGCCAAGTGCTAGTCTAGGTCTAGTGATACAATAGAAAACAAAATAGACAAAAATCCTCTTCTTATGGCAGCTGCTATTCTAGTTGGAGATACATGAATAATCAAATAAACACGCAGCTTTTAAGGTATATCAGAAAGTGACCAAGCACGATAGAGAAACATTGAGTAGGGGACTTCAGTGGCAGTGCAGTTGGGGATGGAGACGACAGTAGGAATTGACCTGATGGTGGGTGGGGATGCTACAGTGAGGTACTGTGGGGTGAAGACATGGAGGCTGTGAGCCACGCAAGTCATCTGGAGAAGCATACATCATTTTCATTTCGATACAAATGTGCTAGAGGAACGTATTCTTTGTAAGCTAAGAATGTGTTCTCAAGCTACAGCAAGCAGGTAACAGAGATTTATAAAGGGGAGTCAAGGCAATTTGGAGAAAAATAAACAAAATAATAAGGGATCAGAAAACAGATTTTTAATACATAACTGGAGGTGTTGAAAACTTTGCATGGAATGTCATAACTCCAGGCTACTCTCCCAGACACCAGGTGCCTGTGTTCAGTTTCTTCTGTCATAACCAGCTTCACTGGGGGAGAGAATCAAAGGAGCCTTCATTTCTCTCCTTGGATAGTCACACTGCGGTGATAGGCAAATTCAGGGGAATGAGAGAATGCTAACGTCCGTTGCATTCACACTCGGAGCCAAACATCATAGTCACAGCATAAGTTCTATGACATCTGAGAAAAGAAAAATTAAAGAATGGAATTGGATCATTGAATTTCTTTTTGTTTCCATCATGATAGCAAAGGTGGAAAGAGAAAGACCTTGTGCCAAAAACACCCATATTAAAACAAATCATAGTTTGTGCTCCGTCTCTTCAGGGCACTGAAAACCTCAGTTACTTCATTTATTAAATGAGCCCACTAATAATAACGCATGTAAAATCCCTCATGTGATCCACCTTTCTAATGAGACTACTGACATCTTTTGAAGACAAATATTCATCAAGAAAAGAAGTTTGACTATATACATCCATTATGCTATTTAATATATTTTTAAGTAAAAAGGAAACTGAAAATTGACTTAATTTTTAATTCATGTGAACCATGTCACGAGTCTCAGTAATTTGGAGCTTATGGAAATATGGAAATATTCTACCTGTACCATCAAAGGTTAATCATAGCTAGAAGCTCTGGAGCATGTTTATACATTTGGGGAGAACATACTTTGATATCCTGAAGACTTTCGATATTAAATGGTCTCTTAAGCTTACATTTGAAACTTGAGACATTGCTTATAGTCCTTAATGCAAAAACTCCTAGGAAGTGTTTTTGCTTCTGTATATTCTGGAATGATGCTCTCCTTTCTTTAAAGACTAAGAACATTCAAAAAATTTCCATTTCTCTAACCAAAGCACATAGGAATAATTTGCATATAAATGGAGAAACATGCCACCTGTTAAAAATATCAGTTATCTGACACTTAGAGCAATGAATTGCTCCAATTTTAAGTCTTTCATAGATCGAGAGCAAAAGAAATAACATATTATTTGAAAGAGTTTGCACAGCACAAAGGCAGTCTTGTTTTAGAGAGAATGCTTCCTAAATAATTGGTTTAGGATCTGACACCAGAGGCCTTTGCAATGGACACTTTGGTGAAGCATAAAGTTTAATAAATCCATGAAAATCTGCCCCTTATATGGCTTATGAGTCACTACATGTATTTTTTTTTTTTTTTTTTTTTTTTTAGTACAGGGATGGAGAATCATTTACAGCTTTCAATGATATAAACCACTATAGCCTTAGGTCCACCACCACTGGTCTAGTGTATAAAGTCTAAATGTAACAGGGATTGGAGATTAACACTATAGGTCAATTCAATTCATTTCACATCTACTGTGTACTTACTTAAAAATACATCCATTTTAGGCTCTACGTGATATATAAAGATGTAAGAAAAAAAGATACTTCCATCAGCAGATGAAGAATCAGGTGGATTAAGGCAGATAAAATGCATTCATTCATTCGTTCAAAAAATATGTATTGAGCCCTTTTTGGGTTAAATACTTTTTTGGTAATACTGACATAAGTGAGACTTCATCCTAGCTAGTCTTTTCATCCTTACCATGAGTACAGATAGGTAAACAGCTTGTTATAACCTAGTAAGGATTGTGTAACAATTTGCCCAGGGTGCTAATGAAGCTCAGAGAAGAAACCAGAGCTAACCATGGAATTCTCAGGTGCAGAGCAGCAAGTGGAAGAAGCATTGCCAAAGCAAACAGCAGGTGAGGATAGTCAGGGAGAGGCGATCCCAGCAGATAAAGCCAACTACGCACAGGTCGGGAAGAGGGAGCGGGAGACAGGTAACAATACACTCATTGTTTCTGGAGACTTATCGGACATGGGAAAGAGAGAGAGGACTCTAGTGAAATAGGCAGGTACTATTCCAGACATCTAAAAGTCTCCGCTAAAGAGTTTGTGTTTTATCTTTAGGCTCTTGCAAGCCATTAAAAGATTTTAAACCAAAGATTTTGAAAAGCATTGCAGTGTAATATTATGATCTTCACTTACAAAATATGGCAACCATTTTAACAGTTAACCAATTTACAGCCCTGTTTTCTTTCTGATCTCACACGAGAATTGTACTTCCCTGAACTGTTAAGCGTAAAAAAGTAGAATTACTTTGACAAATGAATTCTATTTCACTTTTATGGGTGGGAGAATTTAATTGGTATGGCATGGATCTATAATCCATGGACTTGTAGACACATATAATCCAGGACTTGTAGACACATGACGACTAACCTATAGATTACTCAGAATCATAGTGGAATTTTGTTAATGAATTATAATGTTAATGAATTCACACACCTGTCTCAGAGAAGGGGATAATGTATGATTCTAGAGCTACTGGCTCTGATTTCTAATCTGCAATTTGTTCAATCAAGAAAAATTATGCTTCTTTTTAGAACTGCTTACCTATCTAAAATAAGTCTTCTGTCCTGGTAAATGAAATCATGCTTTCCAGATTTTTCAAGTGGTAATTAATAGAATTTTTGCCTATTTGCTTACTTATAGTTTTTGTTTTTGAAATATTGAAAAATGCAGAGTTCCAAGTTTTGAAAAAAAGTAATATTACAAACTGCTAAAATAGACAGAAATTAATATACTATCAGAGACGGACTGGACTCTCAAGGAAGCTGGTGGAAAAAAAAAATAAAGACATCAGAATTGTGGTTAGAGATGCATCTGAGGGGCTGGGGATTTAGCTCAGTGGCATAAGTGCCTACCTTGCAAGCAGGCAGTCGTGAGTTCGATTCCCGGTACCCATAAAAATGAAAAAGACAAAAAAAAAAGAGAGATATGCATCTGAAGAAGGCCAGGCCTCAAGATAAAGAGCCAGTGGCCAGGCCTACACAATCCCTAAATGGATAAGCAGTAACTTGAAGCTACTATAATTAGCATACCTGGTCCAGGGAGTCTAGATAGGCATCAGTCACTCAGGTGGGTGGCCAGAACATCTGGACCCATCCCTTCCCAAAAATGCCTATGTTCTTTCCATTGTGCCCTTGATATGTGACACTTTTCTATTAGATCAGTACTAGCTAAGCAGTTCTCATTGTAATCTTATAGGATGATTACAGATTGACTCTCATTGTACCCACATTGTGACATTGAGACAAAAGGCTTCAGTGACAACTCATTTTCATGACCCTTAAAGTCTCCCAGGAGCCATTTCTTTCTTTTTTTGGTACCGGAATTGAACTTATGACCTCGCACTTGCCAGGTAGGTAATGTGCCACTGAGGTATAGCCCTGGCCCCTCAGGAGCTATGTCTCAATAAATCTTTCCTACTCTTAAGCTCCATTGCTCTTTTGAATTCATACTTCAGTTTTAGGGATCAGGAAGAAACTAGGAACATCTTCTATTTAGCAGGTTGGAAGTTACAGTTCATTTTATATCATGAGGACATTTATCATATGATTCATATTACATTATTTTAAAAGAATAAACAGGCTAAAATATTGGAAACAGCCCAAGTGTCCATCAGTCAAGGAACAAATAAAAAAAGATATTCAGCTATAAAGAAAGATTACATCTAGCATCTCCTGAGATCAGCATGATGTTGGAACTTAGGACACTCGGAAACCAAGCAACCTGCTCACCTTCCTGGTAAGCAGCCATGGCTCAGGCAAGTGGCGGGCTAAGAATCAAACATCTCATCCCACCCCTCCCCTTAGCAAATGGGAGCCAGAGGTCTGAGCATCTCTTGGGAGGATGACCATATGCATTATAGCAAATAGGGGAGATTTCCTTCTACCATCTCTTTGAAGGCAAATATTTTTATCACTGTTTTGCTTTGTTCTAATTAATTGTATTATTCTATTCAATATTGTTTTGATAATATCTATAATGTTCTGTATTTGATTTGTTTTTGCTATACTTGATTGAAAAGATAACTATGGTGAGGATAAAGAGATACACTATGGTACCTATTACTGTTAGCCAGGTAACTTGCTGTGACATTCTGTACCGATTTCACTGCATTGTCTCAACTGGCTTTGTTCTGTTTTGTTCTGTTGTATTTTACCACCTTCAAAGTAATAAAGAATTTTTTAAAAAAAGATTGCTTTGAGAATTTTATAAGTAAATGAATGAGACTTCAGACCATACCCATAAATGAAATAAATCAAACTCACATTTGTAAATACTGTATTGTCTCCCTAGTATAAGAAACTGAAAATCTACAATGAATACTGTGTAAGGTAAGAAACTGTTCAAAGAGCAAAATTAATTGGAATAAGGGAAGGAGGAAAGAAAGAAAAGGAAAAAGACATAAATTTGTATATAATATATATATATATATATATATATATGCTGACCATAGTACTAATTGTATTAGTATTAGAAAAGAACAGTTAACACTCATATGTTTAGATCAACTTTACATGTCTATATCTGTTAATCTAAGCAACCCTCTTGAAGGTAACAATATGCAATATTACAACCATTGTCAGATTCCTATCGTCTTGCTTTATAAACCTATAGAGTTATTGCATTTGGTTTCTCACTGTTTGTTTATATTGCTTTTTGTTTCTCTTTTCTGTCTTTTTAATCTTGAATTAAAAAAAAATATAAACAGGCTAACTCCTAAATGTGAATAATGTACATGTTTGCAGGCATTTTATTCTCTGCACTTTCTTATTGCTGCTTGTTTATTGCCTGCCTCCTAGCGCCAATTTTTCCACACTTCAAACACTATAAATGTTTAGAAATATTGGGAATGCAGGAAAAGTCAGAAGTCTGCTTTCTCAGAGTTGCATCTGAGCATCTAATAAAATAGAGAATTCATTGATAGGTCACTCTTTGAACATATCTGTAAACTGTCTTTACCAGCAAACATTTTATATTGTTTTCATAAAAGGGAAATTACTTATTCTTATGCTTCTAAAATGTGATCATTTGTCTAATTTAAAATTTCAAGTGGATAGGTGTCAGAGGACGAATATTCCACGTCCATGTATCATGCAAATGTGACATTGTTAAAACAATAATGGTAGTTGAAATAGTTCCTGAAATGACAAGATGTAAATTTGCCTGTAAAATCAGAATGCCTTACCTAATGCTTTGAGATTTGGCCATGATCCTCCCTTGGGTAAACACCTAACCCTTTCAAATTGCATGAAAATTAGAAGACAAATGAAGATGTTGTAGGCAGAAATTCATTTCCAAATAAAGGGGCTGAAAATTATTAGAATAACTAGTTTATTAAATTTCTTTCTCTTTGACTCACAATTATTTCAAATATATGCACCTTAAAGTATATTTATCCAGTTAGATTTGAATCATTTTTTAGAAAAATGTCCTAGTTTTAAATTTAGGAAAACAACACCATACTAAACAAATGAGAACCTCAGCATGAAAATGATGTTGGTGCCCAAGGAAACTCTCTTATTTTCTATTTTCTGTCCAATAGAGATAGAGATACAAAAAGTATTTCTTTCTCAGAGAGTTAAATCAGAGAGTTTTCTCACATAGTTTTTTCAGTAGAGTTGAATCCTTGGGACAACAGGGCATGTTATGTGAGATATTTTACACATGGGTTTAACCATTTTATAGTCAGAGATGGTGACAAACTCACAGGCTGTTTTTTACTTTCTTTCTGGTGGTTCTTGGCTATTGGCAAATATTAAAGTGTACTTGATTGAGCTGCAAAATATGGAGAAAGGAGCCGTCAGCCTGTTGATTCCAAAGTCTGTTGCCAGAGGGCTTCGAGCTGGCATGGCCCCTCTGGGAACTGGGGGTCATTGAAGCAGCTGTAGGATGAGATGGCCGCAGGTGTCAGACCTGCTGCTGAGCAGATGATCTCAGCAGGCCTGAAGACAGAGGAGAAGAGTTACTATGGAAAGTGCTGATCAGTGACCCCACAGGGACTTTAGCCTCCAAGAAATTTGAGTAGAAAAAAGTTTCACTGCATTACAGTTCCCAAGGTTAAAGCAGCAGGACTCATTAGTGGAAAGAAAATCAATCCATCAAACAAACCTACATTAGTTAACAAACCTCTCAAATAAAAATACAATTCCCTGCAGCCACATCAGCCATGAAAAGATATCCCGAGGCAACTATTCAACTGAGACTGAGAGACAGCATCTGGACAGGACAGCTCAGGCTAGGAATGACATTTACTGAGTGATCTTTAGGTACCAGACCTGGTTATTAGTACTTTTGGAGCATTAACCCATTCACATTGTACTGAGACTCTCTGAAGGAAGTATCATCAGTTGCCCTGTTGTATAAGGATACAGACGAAGGCATAAAAATGTGAAGAAAGTCTCAAATGTTCAAACGGATAGTAAGCAGAAGAGCTAGAAGATAACCCTAAGCAACCCAGCTCCACAAGCCATTCTCCTAACCACTAAGCTTCACCACCCCTCTGGGAAAGGAAATCACAAAACAGATAATTAGTCCTCAGTCTTTTCTTTCAAAAGGAAACAGAAGATACCTACATGAAAAGATACTGAGCACAAACATCCACAAAATGACACGTCTGGTGACTATCAAGAAATGTTGTTCAAAGAGGCACAATAGGTCAGAAGAACCCTACCACCACCAATGCCCCCAAAACAGAACTAGATCCTTCATTTGGATATGAACAAATAGGGAGTAGGGAGAAGTTGGAGGAGGAGGGCTTTAGCCTCAGAAGGGCCTGGGTTCATTCTCAGCTCTTCTACTTCTAGGACATGTGAGCATAGGTAAGTTATTTAGTTCTTTGTGCTTTACTTTGTTATCTGCAAGGACAGTAAAACCTAAACTTCAAAGTTATTCATGATGATAAAGCATATTAATTACACCCAGGTGTAAGCACAGCACCTAATGCAAGCTAAGTGCTTAATGTTTTTTATTATTATCCAGCTGAGGAGAGATGAAAAGAATTTCAGATGAGGAGACATCATATGAAATGATCCTTTAAATCTCAGAACTACACTTCCTGTCAGATTAGTTCAAGCTGATTCAAAGATTAGCTGTGTGATATGGGTTTTGAAGTAAGGGAAAAGTTTCCTTACAGAGTCACCAAGTTAGTAAGGGGCCTTAAAAATGGGAAGAGTTGCTAGGTGACTCCTTTGGTCAAAAATTTAAGTGAGAGACCTTTGAACAAGGGAAGTCACTCTTGTTTGTGGTGTAACAAGCTGGACTGGATTTCTGCCTAGCCAAATGAGCACAGAGAATTTGGAATAACTGACTAGAAGAGAGGAAAACAGGAATTCACTCATTAATAAAGAAACCTGTGTCAAGCAACCATCGGGGGAGGCTCTCAGATGGATGTTAGGGTATACAGTGGATGAAGAAGATGTGACACGAATGTCCCAGTCAACAAAACTGGATACACAGCCCCACTGAAGAAGCGGTAATCGGAAAGCATAATGAAAAGCAATGCACAGGCTGCAGGGAACGTTCAGAGACTGGGGACCAACCCAAGAGTGGGGTGAGGAAGGTTTGTTAAAAAGGAGAAGCTGGAGCATTAATCTTGAAGAAAGTCAAGTCTCATGAGGCAGATGGGGTGGGGAGGGATATTCTGGTCAGAAGGAACAGCATGGAAAAAGCCTCATAAATGAAGTAGGACCACGTATTTTAAGGGCTGCAAAACCCTTCCAACAAACAGGACACAAGTAGGTTAGGGCAGAATGTGAGGTTGTAAAATTGTGGACTAACAATGCTGGAAACGAGTACAGCACAGAGATGGGAACTGTTTGCTCTTTAGGGAGGTCCCAGTGAAAGGAGAGCAGGAAAATGGGGTGGTCAGACGGGGCCTGGACAGTGCCTGCAAAGTTGTAGTGTCAGGGGAGAGGCAAGAGCTGAGGCATAAATCTAAGGTTGATAGGGAGAGTATCTGGGTCCTTAGCTTCAGGTGAAGACGGTGAGGCGACAGGGTCAGGGGAGGCCCTGGGTGAATGATCAGGATGACCACACCTTTGAACGTGTAAGAGCAGCTGTCCATGCCTGTGGGTTTCTTTCTCCTCTCCTCTGTGACACTGCCCATTTATACCTTCTGGGATACTTTCCCCATCACAGAATTCAGCAATGAACGTGGAACGCATTGCTGAGCAGCAGGGAGATGGCAATGACAGCAGGGTTGCGTGAAGACAAGCAGATAACAAACAAAACAACACAGGCAGCACTTCTGCCAGTGTCACGGAGAATATGAAATGTGAAAACAGAGTTTATATATGAATACATCAAAGGCATATGCGTAGGTGGATTAAACAAAGTATACTCCCTCGGAGGCAGAGGCAGAACGAGTTTTGCTAAGCATAATGGGAAACAGAAGTGTTGGAAGTTTGAGAGGGTGGTGTTTGTTTCCCCTTTTTGAATGATGGTCATGTTTTGACTTTGAGAAGAACACAGACAGGAAGATGGAGAAGCCGTCTTCAGCTTGGGCGTGCAGTGGTTGTCCATCACTTTCAGCTTGCTGTGAGGATCTGCAGTGTGGCTGTCAAGGCCCGGGTTCACTGATTCAGAAAATCTGCTTCATCTCACCTGTGTGCTTGGCAACTGGCTTCCAGGACAGTAACTGGTCATTCAACACAGAAGGGTCTGTCTCTGGTCTGTCTTTCCCAAGTTAATTCATACTGACTCTTCAAACCACAATTTAAACAATTTCCTCATGGAAGACATTCCTGCCTTTCTGATCTCTCTCTGACCAGGCTGAAGAAGATCCATAGCATCTCTGTCTCTGTCTCTGTCTCTGTCTCTGTCTCTGTCTCTGTCTCTGTCTGTCTGTCTCTCTCTCTCTCTCTCTCTCTCTCTCTCTCTCTCTCTGCCAATCTGACTGTTGTGTGTGAGAAAATATTAGACTAATGCTTCTCTGTCCCACTCTATTGTAAACGCCATGTGGGTGAGCGCCGTGTCTGATTTGACAAACTATTTTATCCTCAATGTCTACAAGAGAAGGATGAACAGAAATATGCATATATGGCCATGCGTAGATAATATCTGGGTATAGTAAAAAACTAAGGGAGGTGGAGCTAAAAAGGTCTGAACATCAACTTAACCTACTGGCTATTTTATCTACCATCAGTATGATTTTCCTATTATATTTCTTGTTTCTTGGCTTAGTGGAAAATTTTTCCCTTTGTTTCCAAAAGTCTTGGATGACAAACATAGGCACTGCTAGGAAACATACCTTTTTTAGGCCCAAACAAAATGAATGTGTGCTTGAGGCCTGTAATTTTTGCATTACAGGAGGGTTTTTTTTTTTTAATATTAGCTTTCAACCTAACACAAAAATTAAACACAAATTGGAAGTATACTAACTATTTTAGGCATGATCTCAACATCATTTTCCTTAGGGCATGCAGAGAAAATATAACTCATTAGTGAAAAATCTATTCTTTGGTGTATTTCTAATCAGCTAGCCACCTTAGAAAGAGCTACTTTAATGTCAGCAGCCAAACCTCTGCTTTCCATTGTGATTACAGGGATGCCTGGTAAAGCAAAGTATGGCCAATTTCCAGTTGCTAAAGTAAATTCAATGAGTTACTCTTTTTCTTGAGCTACCAGCAAGGGACAGTGAACAGGCAGTTCTTTGGCATCTCTCTAAAGAGTGCAGATACTCTTGGGGCTGGGGGTTTAGCTCAGCGGCATAAGCACCTGTCTTGCAAGCAGGCGGTCGTGAGTTCGATCCCCGGTACCGATAAAAATGAAAAAAGACCAAAAAAAAAAAAAAAAAAAGAGTGCAGATACTCTTAGATAAAAGTAAAGTAAAACTCACATTAGTATGTTTCTTACCTTAGCTGTCACAGTGAGAATATGCTGGTTATAAAACATAGTGACAGCAATAGATAAACTTTGTTGTTGTTGTTACTATTATTATTATTAATTGGGAGATTCTAGGGATTAAGTCCAGGGCATTTGCACTGAGACATATTGCAAGCCAGATTTTATAAACTGCTATTTGATTAAAGTGAGGGGAAAAATAAGTATCTATGAGTTCATACTGGTATACATAAGTGACAAGATTAATAATTAATTAATTCAATTTAATTTAATTCTGAATAAGAAAATTACTAGAAAAGAATTTTAAGATTTTTCAGAGAAACTGTGCTCTCCTGCTCCTGCTTCAGCATGAGTGGTTCATACTGACTTCCTTCAAAGACTAAAATCTGAAAATAAAGAAAAAGGAGACATTATACTGGAAAAAGTTCACCCAAACAAGTTCAGCAATAAAGTTTCATAGTTATGCATGTTATTCATGTTGATAGTGCAATAAAAAGATGGCACTTTACTTCAGTTGATTACCTTCCCCCGGCCACATATCCCAGTCCAACTGTAAAACATCAGAAGATGTCAGCTGACAGTCAACAAAATGCCTCGAGAAAACTGTCAAGATCATGAAAAGTAAGGAAAAACTGAAAAAGTAGCATAGTCAAGAGGAGTCTAAAGAGACTGACATTTAAATGCAATGTGAATCCAGGGTAGGGCCTTGGAAGAGAAAAGGAATCCTAGGTATATTTAAAGAATACTAGTAAATATGGACTTACATTAATCATAATGTGTTAATGGTGATATATTATAATAAAATCATCATAAAAGGTATAAATAAAAGTGTAAAATGGGTATAAATATATGAAAATACTTCAGTTTTCTTAACATTTTTCTGTAAGTCAAAAACTTCAAATAAAAGGCACCTTCTCGTTTTTTGTCTCTTTGAAATAGAGTTTTACTATGCAGTTCAGGCTGGTCTTGAACTCACTTTGTAGCCCACACTGCACTCGAACTTGCAGTGATCTTCCTGCCTCAGCCTCCTGAATGATGGGATTACAGGTATGTTCCACCATACCAGACAAATGCCTTATTTTTTTAAGAGTCCAATTTTACTTAAAACTTCTATAATTCAGCATTAAAACCTAATCTTACTGATACAGTCCCATATGTTATTGTATAAAACAGAAAAGCATAGTACTTATATATAAATGGTATTAGCCAATTACTTTTTCTACATATCTTTACAAAACAGATCATGTTAAAAATTCAGTAAAACCTGAGTAGAATGTTGGGGAACATAAGGCTTCTTTAAGGAATGGATCATGAGAGATAGGCCACAATTTATGCAAGGATGTATTTTCAAGAATCCAAAGAGAATAATCAAGAATAACCTGGAGTTCTAACGCACAAACAACAACAGGACAAACTAAGAAAGAAATAGAGTTTTAAACCAACCAGTAGGAAAGATAAACACTGGCAAGTTAGTATATGTTGTGTCCTCAGGATTTTTGCTCCTTGAAAACAAGGTTCCATTCCCGCTTTCTCACCTCGATGCCTACAGCCCTAACTCATAGGATGCTTATTCCGACTTTAGAACATCAAGTTCTTGGTGCTCATGCAATTTCTAGTTACATTTCAGATTAACAGTCACCAAGACCCAGGCTCTTCCAAGCACTGGTGTTTCAGTTACTGCATGGCGTTTATAGGTTTCCCTTTTTAACAATCATAGTTTTTCAAACACTTCATACATGGAGAGGTATGGATCTGCCTCCTCCCTGTCCTCTTCAGTTTCTCTGCAGGGCAGAAGTGGGCACAACATCCCAGCTAATGTCAGTCCAATGCGGAGCCAAATGTGCTCACCACCTCTTTATTCCAGGCCATTCACTGTCTGTTGATGCAGCCTGAGATGTTATATGAAATCTCCAAAACAGGTTTCTTATTTTACCTTCAAAACCAGATGGCAGATAGTAACGCTACACTATGCGTAATCACTGGGAATGAGGCTAACACATTATTTGGTTGTAAATATCACAGGTGCTTCCCTGGCAATGTCAAGCTTTCATGTATCACAGTCTTCCTGCAACCGCATAGCTCTGGTTGTCCTCAGAAGGTTATGCCTTCCAGCTTCCCCTATTCTAAACAAACCCATGTCCTATGTACGTTCTACTTATGTAGCTGTTGCATCGGAACTGAACATAATAGGGGCTGGGGATTTAGCTCAGCGGCATAAGCACCTGCCTTGCAAGCAGGCGGTCGTGAGTTCGATCCCCGGTACCGATTAAAAAAAAAAAAAAAAAAAAAAAAGAACTGAACGTAATAGTGGGTTCCTTAATTTCAAAACTCAATATCCTGAAATTCTCTGGACAAAGTGCCTGCATTCTCATCAGAGTTATTACTGTCTGTCTAATAAATAAATATGCAACATACTTGACCTATTAATAATTCAAGAACAGTTTAAAATTCAGGTCTCAGAGAATATATTTTTCTAGTATTTTTAGAAAATACAAATTGGTAAAGTAATCTAAAACTTCACTTTTAAATTATGAAAACAGTTGCTGGAACAAAGTGATTTAACGCAGATGAGAGATTTCCTTAAAATGCTCTGAAATACTCATCGATCCATCTATTTCAACTCTATCAATTCTACTGACTAGGACATAGATATTTTAGGCAATAATTACTTCCGAAACATACAAAAGTGATAAATACGCAGAGGAAGTTACAAATCTCCAAGAAAAATAAACAAGTAATGAATGCTACCCAAATTTCTATTTGAACTAATCCAGTCATAGTATTGGTATTTTTAATTGAGAAAGATGATTGATGTTAATCTTAGGAAGTTTAGTGATTTACATTAAATAATACAATTAATATTTATAGATCAGAATTAAAGGAGAGGAAAAACATATTAGTCAAGTAGACAAGTTAACAGAAAAGGAATAGATTAGTTAAGCTCACATTTGAATTGGCAAAGAAAAAGGAAATGTACTAAAATATCTAACTTTTAGCTTCTTACAAGACAAATAATGTTTATTTTACAGGTGATTCGTACACGTGCACAAGAAATAAGAACTTAATTTCATTCTTCATATGCACAGTAACATGAAAAATATGAAATTTCCCCTCTATGAAATATTTTGGTTTGAGATTTTTTTAAAGGTAACACATGAATAAAAGAGATTCTTTCCTATAAAGGTCCCTAAACATTTCATTTTCATGATAAAAATTGCATTTTTGAAAAATATAAAGGAACCTCTGTTTAAGAACAAGTAGCATGGCTAAGGTATTGTGTTTCCTGAGCATAACATTCAGCAGTTTTAAAGCACTGAAGATTGATGCACTGGGATGAAGAATCAGGTCCTGGAAAGCCATTTCCTGGGAAATGAAACTTTAAAAAAAAAAAAGTATTTATTGTTTGACGGTCTCCTTTAAAACTTTGAAAAAGCTAAGGACACAGAGAGAGTTGGAGGGCAGAGCATGCAACTGAGATAGTCCACAGGAGAGAGATGCTTGCCATGTGGCTGAATGAAAACAGAATCTGGGTAGGGATGGGAACGTGGCCATGACCTGCAAGTCTTTTGATATGTTACTGTTTCCAAAGCCACAGACTTTCTCCAAGTAGCTGCTTGATGTTGATGGGGCTCATCTGTCAATAGAGCATCTTTTACACAGAGCCAAGTCAAAAACACTCTAGTACGAGTCAAATTTGTGCTATCCTGATATGTCAAGTTTGTAATGCTAATATGAAATACTCAATTTACCTAGCTGAGAAAAAGGATAGCATATGGAAAAATACTCTGAGTCTTTATGTATTGTATTCAAGAATTGCATTATTTTTTGTTTTATGCAGTTATTTTTGCGTACATAAAAATATATATGTGCCCTATCACCAGCTGCTATGTAGCTATTTTTGGTGTTGCTGTTTATTTGTTGAGGTTTTTATTGGTTTGTTTTGCTCTATTTTATTTTACTACCAAAAAAAAACATGTTTTAGGATAAAAATAGATAACATCCATACCCCCACCTTCCTGATAATTGTATTCGAACTGGCTTTATAAGATATGAAGTATTTCATAAACTCAAAAAGTCTGGGAACTTTTCTACATCTTCCCTCTTTTCATAAGCATTTCCAGATTCTCAGTTTCCTTATCAATTGAGTTTGTGCTTGAAACTTCGAGGAACATTTGTTCCTAAGTTTCAGTACCACATGAGGGTCACCCGGAGCTTCACTACCCTCCGCTGCTGTGGCAGAGGACTCAGGTTTCTAGCAGACTGCTAAGACAGACTATGAGATGCTTCAAAATATGTTTAAAAAAAAAAAAAAGAAAGAAAGAAAAGAAAAGAAAAAGAAAACTTTTGCTTTTAATTTCAGAACAGTAGCTTAGCAAGACATAGCATTTACTTGTCATAAAGAACACTTTTTTAAAAATTCAGTTTATTCTTTCACAAACACAATTACTAGTATCTAAATAGATTTTATTAGAATCTAGAGTATGTGATTGATTCATAGTGCAATGTTAGGATTAAGGGTATGTGATTACTAAATCAGTCCACTGATTGGCTTGGCATTGCCCTGATCCTGGTAGCCTAAAAAGAGCATAAAAGAGACAAAAAGAAGCCACTAAACTCTCTTGATTACATTATTACCTTCTGGCCGCCATGAACTATTTCTCCTTTGCAATGCCTGCCTACCATTCCACCCTGCCTTGGAGCCAGCTGATTATGGACTGAAACCTCTACAAACTGTGAGCTAAATAAACTTTTCCCCCTTTAACTTGTGGTGTTGGGACTTTTGTCTCAGCAAGGGGAAGTAATTAAGACATAAATCTAACATCTTAAGTATATCAAATGCTATTATCTTTATATAATATTTGTAAACAGTTTATCCCTTTGTATGTACAAACTTAGGGCAATTTTTCTTCTGATTTTAGTGCCAAAGTAGGTGCAATTCCCCTATGCCAGCGAGTTGTTTATAACTATTGAACTCTGGAATTGAGACTTAAGCTTCCTGACTTATACTGAATCCTAAGAAGCTTAGCGAAACTCTATATCCCATCTAGAATACTCCTGGACTTCATGGTCTGCTTAACTCTTGGAAGTTGAAGAGCTTTCTTCCTTTAGATCTAGACAAAATTAATTTAAACTTCTTGATTTCATGACAAAAATTCCCAAACTCACTTCCCAGCTCTCTAATAATTTCCTGGGGACTGAGGACTCTGAACTCTCTTGCCATCAAGAATTCTTATAATCACGAAGGAAAGCCCCCACTGTTCTTTTGGCCAAAAGTTCCTTTAAATTCATTCTCATACCACCAAAATCACTTACTCCAAATCCTCCTGGGATTCAATATAAGACACACATAAAATTGATGAGTTTTTATTTTTCTGTCCTAGAAGGATGGTCTATTTATAGACTAAGTTTTTAACCTATCCTGGAGATTTTCCTTTCCTCCTGTCCTATCTTCTGATGTCTCTTCCTCATGTTCACTATTCTAGTTGAGTCTTAAATACCAAAGTCTTCTCCCACACTGGGTAGCTTTCACACTGTTACCCTCCCAAATGCTCAATAGACTCTTTTACCCCAAATGCAACTTCAAAGTATTCCTTTCAGCAAAAAGCTTTTCTCTCCTCAAAAAGATTCTGATACCCTGTATTTTAGACATATAACTTCACCTCACTATGTACGCATGTGGGCAGGAACATGCTACTTATTTCCCTATGTCCTTCCTCATCTTTCTCGCTGTTAAATTTTGTTTATATATCTTTGTTGGCTGGCTGCCTAGGACAAGGCAAAGTTTAAACACACAAATATATTATCTCACTGGCTCCTTTAACAAACTAGGTACTTGGTACTACAGTATTTTTTCTTTTATGAAGGAGGCCAGTGATTCTCATAATGTCAGATAACTTGCTCAGCCAGTCAGCATCATAGTTAAATTTGAATTTAGTTCAATATGTCCCCAGTGCAGGAGCTATTTCTCTTCTATTATGGAGTCCCTTAACTTATGAACTGAGGGTGGTAGCAACACAGATTTTCAATTGAAGGTTCAGGCTCCTCTATACACCCGTCAAAGTCTCTGTCATATGTACACAGATCTCAGTGTCCTTAGAGAAACATTGGTCCAGGATTTCTCAACTAACCCCTTATGGGAAAGGATGTAATGTTCCTTCTAGAACTCCACGGTTACATCTGTATTTGAGATCATCTGAAAGCACAAACAGCTGGCATCAGGTCATAACTCAAGACTTTGGTTGTAAGTTAATACTAAAATTCTGTTAATAACCCGTTGTTGGTATGTCAGGTGGATCATATCCTGAGGGTCCAACCTACCACCTACTGTGTGATTAGTATGATTCTTCTAAAATGTGTTAACAAAATACACATACCACTCCCTTGTCTTCACAACTCAGATTTCTGTATTCCTTGTACTCTTGTACCCTCTTCCAGGCCTTGATACTAAGATGGTGTTTCTGCTTGTATCTAGATGTCCCCCCAAAGTCTCATGCAGTCATAGGTGGGGCTTTACAAAGGTGGTTAGATCTAGGGTTTGTGATCATGGGATGAAGTGTATGATGCTGGGATCGATCAAGGCTGTATGATTATTAAGTTAGTCCACTCATAGATAGGGCATTGTTCTGGGTAGGATCTGAGTTCTACCTGACCTAAGGGCAAGTAGCCTGGATAAAATATAAGGTACAGAAAGAGAGTTCAGTGTCGTGGCTTGTTGCTTGCTCCTTGCTACTTTTGCTGTCTTCTGCCTGCCATGAAGTATTTCTCCTTTGTAATGCATCTCTGACATTCTACCCTGCTTTGGAACCTGCTGATTATGAACTGAAACCTCTACAAACTGTGAGCCAAAAGAAAGTTTTTCTCCTTTAACTTTGTTGGATATTTTGTCTGATTAAGGAGAAAAGTAACTAAAACAGATGGAGAGATAAGGAATGAGTTTCTTTTTTTATTTTTTTGACACAAACTTCTGCAAGTATTTCTGATTTAATACAACTGCTTTCTCTAATGATACTTTCTCCAATTCTCATTGACCTTTACTACATTGACAAACCAAGAGTTTAAATCCTTAAAATATTATTGAAGTTAGAGTTAACTTTACAAGGTATACACTGAACAAGAAAACATAAATGTATAAAATAGTATTTAATAAAACTGTATTATGCAAGTTTTCAATGATCATCTTAGCTAATAGACATGATTAAATTTTAAATAAAATAGAAATTTTTTGGACATCCTGTCCATTTCAAAGTCTTGGCTAAGGACTCATTTTCTGATAAAATTTCAGGATTTTAAATATTTGAAATATGAACTTTTTGAGTATCATTTAATGCTTCTAAAGTAGATAGTGTAGTTGAGGACATAGGACCACCCTTTCCACTACCTGAAACTGGGCAACACCCCAGGGCCAAACTCAACCCTTTGTTGTAAGGCCTACTTTCCTGTGGTAGAGATAAGAAAGACAAAGACCCCAGGCCTCCACTGGAAGACACAATTCCAAACCAAGATGCAGATGGGGCAGATTCTCCAGCATGACGTACAATAACCTTTCTTCACTTGGAATCATCGAGGTTTGTACATATGAACTGAATCATATGCATTCAATTATAACACAGTGAATTATGGGAAGGTACAAGTGTGATTGATACAGCTGACAGGACTCAGCACTCTGTCAACTGCATTGTCAATCATGCTCTGAAAGACACAATGAGAGGCATCCTAGACTTTTACTTTTCATTTATTTATTCTGGTTTTTTGAGGCAGGGTCTCACTATACAATTCAGGCTAGCCTTGAATTCATTTTGTAGCCCAGGCTGGCCTTGAACTCACAGCAATCCTCCTGCCTCAGCCTCCCAAGTGCTAGACTTTTAAATTCTTAAAGTCAATACATTTTCTTGTGTGTCCCTACTAGCTCGCTCACTCTGTACTTATCATTGCCTAATTAAGCTTCATCAAACTTTGTTGCTTTTTTCCTTATTGTTAGATGTTACATACCATTCTTTGTTTATCACAGACAAGAATCTAGAAACACAGCTAAGATTCAATCACCCATGGCAACACCTTCTTTTAAGAACAGCAGCATGGGTCAGGAGAAATGTATTTAAAAAAAAAAAAAAAAAAACAATACAGAGGCCCTGGGAAATTGTAGTCACCCCCTCCCATATCCCTTCAGCAATCACATGCCCATAACACACCAGGCTAAGAACATATACCATGCAAGACTTTGCCTGTATGCAAATCATCCTAGACATACTAGGAATAAAGGAGAGTGGAAGTCGGCAGATCAGTTCTTCAGTATTCCTATCCTTAGATAACATGGCTCTGAGCAATGTCCTTCTCATGGGCCAGAGCTGTCAATGGGTTTGATTCCTGACTGGAAGTCTCAGTTATCTGACCATTAGTGTATTCTACTCCCTTTTTCCCTTTTGTGTCTCCCTGCTCTACTCTTTCACCAGTGTTTTATGGAATCATATCCCAAGTAAACCATATGCACTCAATTTTTCCTTATCCTCTGAGGAAACTCAAACCAATACCTACCTACATTGGCTCTAAAAGCATCTAACCATGGCAGAGCACCTGCATGCCAGGCACTATTCTAAGCACTTATTTCTCTCCTCCTCATGCTAGCCTATGATTAGAAAACTATTCTGATGCATGTCTTTCACATTAGGGACATGAGAGGTTAAATAACTTACATAGGGTCAAAACCAGATTTAACCAGGCAATCTAGATCCAGGTTCTGCTATGAATATGGACACTGACTCTCTGTACACAGGAAGAAAGTACCACTGAAACCCGACTGTGCTGTAGGAAGTACGAGGAGATCTAGGAGAACAGAAGGAAGGCATAATCCTATTTATAGTTCATGAAAGACTGAACAAATCGAGACCTGACGGGTTAGCAGGGGTTTACCATGGTGAAAGGCAATCAGGTGGAAATATATTCTAGACCAAGGTCCACAGAGCAGTAGGACGGTATCTGCAGATATCATGGTGCCCTACCAAAGCAAAAAGTAGAGATAATCATAGTAAAAGCATTACAGCTTCTTCAAAAATATAAAATACTTACGTAAATCTAGTCTTCGTGTCTATTTTATTTGTTATGTTTCTACTTAAGCTTTTGTTCAAAGCAAAGCTACGGTGACTTAAAAATATTTGTTCCCACTGACAGAAGCAAATGCTTGCAAGGATGTGGAGCAACAAGAATGCTCATGCACTGCTAATGATACAGCCTTGTTGCAAGAAAATTTGCTTGTTTAAAAAAATAAAACATAGTCTTCCTCTATGATTCAGCCATCACATTTCCAGGAATTTACTCAAAGGAATAGGAAATGTATAACTTCACAGAATCCTGTACACAGATATTTTACAGTAGCTTCATTTGTAATTGCCAAAACACAGAAATACCAAGCAGGTGAATAGGTAAATAAGCTGTAATAAATCCAGACAGTGAAACATTCACAATAAAAGGAAATTTACTGCCAAGCCCGAGAAGACATGGAAGAAACTCAAGTGCACATTACTAAGTGAAAAAAGTTCACGTACAAAAGCTGCATACTGTGTGGGTCCAACTGTAAGATATCACAGAACAAGAAAAATTGTTTTCAGAGGAAGGGACCAGGACAGATGAACAGGTAGTGCAGAGGAAATTTTTAGACAGTAAAACTATTTGAATCATCTATTGATATACATCTTTATATGTTTGCCCAAACCCACAGAAGGTATAATAGCAAGAATAAATTCTAATGCAGACTACAGACTTTGGTGATTATGATATTTATCAGTGCAGATTCAACAATAAAAACTGTACCATTCTAGTAGGGAATGTTGATAGTGGAGGATGTGCATCTGTACAATCAGGGGTATAAAGGAAACCTTAATACCTTTACTTAATATTGCTGCTCAAGAATGTGTGTGTGTAATTATAATCATAACTTTAAACTGTGAATGTGGTTAAAAACTCAAATTTAGGCTATGTATGCTGGAATAATGAGAGAAATAACATTAACACTAATGATGGCTAGCATTTACACAATAAGTTTACAAAGGTAGGAATCAGAGTAAACAAGGCCAACCTTATGCATAATTATATACATGTATCACAGAGCCAATAAATTTACTTGGCAAATTAAGAGACAATATTTAAAACTTAGTTTCACAGTGCAAGATACATGAAAAGAAAAGAGAAGGACCACACATGGAACCTGGTCTAGTACCATATCATGTGCTTTGGTGAAAAGTATCTAAAATGTTATAAATGCAGACACAGATGGGATCACACATGAAAATCTGCTGTGGAGTTGATTTGTAGGCTTTTACCTTCCCAGAGATGGAAAACACGCATCTTAAAGGAGAGAAAGGGCCATCTGAACATATGAATGAACTGTTTATGAGTTTGAATGAATTAGTATTATGATAAAGATGAAATGATTTGGAGAAACAGCACTTGGATTTTCAGGTTAAACTCCATTCATTGGGATGACTGTGAATCCACCAAATTTACTTCAACTCTACCAACTGTCAGAAAGTAAAGTCTGTAGGAATTTATTTATGCTCCAGATGATACTTTTTAGAGACACTTTATCTATCCAAAAGCATGAACTGCCTGCTAGAAAGCTAATATTAGTCTTGAAAGCACTATATTGCATGAACACAATTCTGGAAAAGCAGTTTTCACTCTAAAGCATTTCCTGCACACCTCCTTTGTATGAGTTAGCATGCCAGCAACCAAGAGTGTAATGAAAAAATCTGGGTAAAATGGCCTGTGCCATGAAAAACCTATGCCTCATGTGGCAGGCACCGATTCCATATGGGTGTGCAAAGGCCGAGGCTCAAGAGATGAAAAGATATGCACCATCCCACTTTTCACACCTAGCCCAAAGTGCTGTCTGTATACACTGAAAAGTTGCAAAGTGTAATATTGCAAAGCCCATTGGACTCTCTACTTCAGCTGTAGCTAATAAGAAAGATATAATTGGAACAGGCAAGTGCATTATCCTAGGGTCAGGGATGGTGAACCTTTTAGAGATTTCAGTGACGATGGACAGCCCTCTGTAATACATGTACCATAAGTTCGCCATCACTGATCAAGGCAATCTGGTCCACCATTCACAGTCTGTCCTACTCTGTAAAATAATAGTAGTTCCACGTGTCCACATGTGGACATGTGTTCTCCTAAGCACTGACTGCTTTTCTCATTTCATGTTCAGAGTCACTCTGTGAAGGGAGAATGAGAACTCATTATTTGTCTCTATCGTACACATGGGGCCATTGAGTCACAGAGCAGGCAGGTGACTTCTCTGAGGCTGCATCCTTAGTGCATAGATGACAAACCTTTGTCTTAGAATTGTGGGAGTATTCAAGAAGATAATGTCTCTAAATGGTTAGTCTATGTTGAAAGTGATAACCATATTTACTATCTTGATTATTTTCATAGCATAATTTCCTTTGCCTTATATGAAAATGCGGCAAAATAACATTATCTGAAAAACATTAAAGGATATTTAATTATGTCTTCATCATAAAATTGTTCTGTTGTTTATCCTTTTCTATTCACATATTCATTCAGAGAAAATGTACCAAGTCCCTAAGAAGCAGAATACTGTGCTAGGTCCTGTAGTGTAAAGATGACCAAGAAGTCAGGGAGGCTGCTTTCCTTAAAGTTTCCAGGGCTCTCTTGGTCTTAGAAAGTTCCTGGAAGCAATGGCATGTGCTGTGAATCCTTGTAGAATACAATAAGCCTTTCACATGGTAACTTTTATCGGTACCGGGGATTGAACTCAAGACTACCTGCTTGCAAGGCAGGCGCTTATGCCGCTAAGCTAAAACCCCAGCTCCTTGAATGGTAACATCTTGATCCAATTTAAAATTCAATCTCCTGGAAAAATCAAATCTTGTACCAATTATTTTTTTTAAATGAAAGTTTTCACAAATATCTTTTTCTTTTGTAATTTGAATACAGCTAGGTTTAAGACTCCAATGCCTTACTTGATGACGTGCACAAGCCTCTTCTGTCACTCTCTTTAGTAATTCTAAATTGCCTCAATTTGCCCATTTTTAATTTGCTAATTTTTCTTTCTTTTCTAGAACATCAAGGGATTTCCATACTTCTGCCAGTTAGTAGTTTTTTTGTTTTTTTTTTACAGCATTACTTCAGTGTGATAGTTAATAGTTTTAAACTCACTGAGCAATCCAACAATTAGTTTCCTGATATTAAGAATTTAAGATTGTGTGATTTCTTTGGGTTAGGTGGGGACTAGACAAAGGAAGGGCTTGTGCCTTTATCCAGAGGAACTATGATGACATGAAGGATGTATACATTATACAAGGGATGCGTTTTCTCAATTCTGTGGATAACAACATCTGTGGTTAGGGAGTATTGTTGCTGTTTTATCCATAAACAAAGCTACTACTCATAGT
The DNA here is from genome assembly GCF_034190915.1 of Cavia porcellus. Taxonomy (NCBI): domain Eukaryota; kingdom Metazoa; phylum Chordata; class Mammalia; order Rodentia; family Caviidae; genus Cavia; species Cavia porcellus. The sequence goes on from NW_026947494.1 coordinate 47,957,526, forward strand.
CTTTCTGCCCAATAATAAGCAAAGTACCTATACCTGAGATGCTAAAAATTTGCATAGGAAGAGCCATACTTTACAAAAACATCAGAGTTCAGTCCTGGATAATTGGCTCAATATTCACATATTGTTTCTTCATATTATTTTAAGCTGAAGGACAGTCATTCTGAAGACCGAAATGAATGCATTAAATAGGTAAAACATGGGCATAGATTTTGTGACTACAGTGGATTGTTTAGTGAACTTTCTCATTTTCAATCTCAGAAGAGAAAAACATGAGCTAGGCATGGTGGTGCATGTCTATAATCCTAGCACTTGGGAGCCTGTAGGCAGTACTATCACAAGTTCAAAACCACTCTGAACTGCATAGTGAAACTTGTCACAAAGACACACACACACAGAAGAACAACATGGAAACTCATGGGAAAGGAGAAACAAAGTTCCTTGATACCAGTTAGTATCATTTTTAAGTTTGAGAACCGCAGCAAGAAATCCCACACAGAAAGCCCTACATAAAGTAACAGTGAACCTTGCATACCAAAAATACTAAAGATGACCCAGAGAAAGTACTGATGATTGGAAGAGATGAAAACAGTTCATAAAATCTGCCAAACTCAGGTACTACCCAGGGCTTATTAGTAATGACCTAAAAATTATCAGGTTGTGCAATAATATCCCTTAATTAATACCTTATATTTGTTGTTCTTTTCTCTGAAGTATCATGGCAACATAAAAGAGAAATCAAATTATTAATATTTAAACTAGGTTAGACAGGATCTGGTTAAAGTCATATTATGCTTTTGCTATTTTCAGTAAATTTCACAGAGAATGGTGACACTTTCAAGTAAACATCACAGGGGTTTTGAAGAAACGTTTTTAAAAGCAGGTTACATATATATGGAATTATGACATTCTAACATGAACCACAGAAAAGTTCCTACTAAAAAGTGAACAGAGCTGAATCGTTTTGCCTTCTTTTCCCACTGTGACTTTTATTCATTTGAAGATAAACTTCAAAGCAAACATCTTAGAGCTTTTATTTGTCACCCAAGAATTATTTCCAGGCAGCACAGAAAATCTCACATTTCCAAAATCAGGTCATGCAATTGGAAGTACAATCTAATTAAGATATTCATAAAGCAGTGTCTCCCACTACCACACTGGAAATGACAACAATTGACTTAGCTTTGCATTTTCTGGAATCCCCCAAAATACAATCAATACGAGAAATTCAAATCACAAAACGGTTCCTGACTTATTAATTAAAAATTGTAATGTCACTGTCCCATCTCTACCCTTTCCCTGACCTAACACTTTGTGTAAGTAATTGCAAAAGCCGAGCAAAGTGCTCTCCGTTACTTGATAGTGTTTCAGCAGTTCTGAAGTCATTTGACCCCTGTGTACCTTGCCCTTCAGCAGCCTGTCTAGCTCCCAACAGTGGCTGTTTCATTACCTCACTCAGCTGTCCAGCTTGGGCTTCTACCCTTCTCCTTCAGAGATTAGATCTTGAATTCTAGAAAACAGAGGCCAAGGAGCCAAAGCTTGCTGCAGCCCATCCACTCAATGTCTGCTATCTGCAGCCATCCTGCTCCTTCTCCCTCTCGCCTTCCATTGTTCTCAGCTCTCTCTGTATACTTTCTTTGCCAATGAGCCCTATATCTCAATAGCCCTTAGCACTCTTTAACAGCCACTGTTTTTATCCTCCCTCCTGCCTCTGTCATCCCCTCACTTTTTACATTCTTTCTGTCTTTTCTGTCCAAAATTATTTTTGAAAGTACTTTGCACCATATTTTTCTGGCTTTGTAAACCCTGAAATATAATATCTACCCAGACATTTTTATAAACTACTTTACAAAATGTTAGCAGTCCCTACAAAGACTTAAATCCATCAGATGTATTTTTGGCTTTTCATTTCTGGGCTTCTTTAAGATATCTACATCAAACCAGTTATATTGCTTCTTCCTTTGAATTCCACAGCACCTTGGATATATCTGGATTAAAATCTTCTCCCCACTGTACTGGAATTATCTCTTTCCATGGCACTTCTTTTCCAGTCTCCAAGGCAGGACGGTTATCGTAGTTATCTAGGCGTCCCTTATGCTTAAAAGAATAAGTATATTTCACTTGTGCCAGTTAAATTTACTAAGAATGACATTTTCCAGCGACTCAGATATTGAGCTATATTTACAATTAAAGTATTTCTTATGCATTTAGCTCTAATTTCAAGTACTACTTAATATTCTTTACATCTAAAATTTTAAAGACCTACTGAATATTTTAAGGAATGAAATGATAGCAGCAGCAAACCCCAGAACTTGTATGGTCTTATTTTTTATTAGCAAAGTATCTCAAAGATATTTTATCTATCACAAAGTGAAGGTGGAGCCCACACCAAAGCAGCAGTGGGGTTGGTTTGGGTGTTGCCTAACCACCCTGCAGAGTGAAAGGAACTGACCCCACCCAAGCTCTGTTCTCCACTGTGCCCATGGGAAAGGGAAATCTTTTGTTCTGTCCATTCTCTGAGTACCGTACACATTTCTTACTCATCTGCCCAAAGTGTGGCAGCTTTCCTAAGATATCTGCTATTGAAGCAGCTTTTACTAATTCACAGAAATGACCCCATGGACCAGAATGACCCCAGGAACACAGTTTATTCCAAGTTCCTTGCAAAGGTTCTCATTCTAAGAAAACAGAAAAAGTTGCTGACAAAAAGTATGGGCCATAGTCCTAAATTAGTAAGTTTCTTAAGAAAAACCCACTCACATTCAATGAAACTCTATAAGCTTACCCACCTAGTTAAATAAGTGGAAAATCTGATTATTTTCTTCGGTTTAATGCTACTTTGTTTTCAAAAAGGCCCACGGAAAGGGTATGAAGCCATCTGCCATGAAAACAGTACGGTGGATTGAAAGATGTTGGACTTTGCAATCAGGAAAGTATCAGTTTTGAGGGGACAAATTTCTCTAAGTAATAGAAATGTGACCTTGAGCAAGTTACTTACACTCTAGGGGCATTATCTTCCTCATCTGCAAACAGGGAGACAAGCAAGAAAGCCTTGTTTGCTATTAAATCTTGTTATTCATATGAAAAGTTGTGGCAAAAGCAAAGGATTCAATTGACATGAAGTTTTCCCATGTTATATATGTTACTTATATGTTAACCAAATTCATTTGAGTGATTTTAGAATATCAGTGATAACATTCTAATTATCATCACCAATGTGTTATGCGATTTTTTTTTTTTATTAAAGTCGACTGTTTAACAAGAAGTGGTAAATACCTTCTGCAGTCTTTTTTTTTTTTTTTTTTTTTTTGGTATCAAGGATCAAACTCATGCTTGGAGGGAGGATCAGTGGAGGGAGGAGCTCACACCACTGAACCAAATCCCTGGCCCTCTGAAAACATCTTTAACAATGTTGAAGAGCTCAGTGTGTGCAAAGTTAAACAAAAGGGTAACATCAGATTTCTAACAGAGTTAGAGGCTGAGTGTCCCTCCACATACCCAGCACATAACCCAATTATATAGAGGCCAGATTACCCATCTTTCAAGCCATGTATGTCGATGCAGACACACATTTGGATAAACATATATGGTTCTGTACTGTATTCTATATACAACACAAAAGTTTTATATCCCCCAAATTTGCAAATGTCCTTAGCTGAATTTTATTGTCTTGGGCATGTTTATGGGCCATGACTTTTCAAATGGAACTACTATCCAATAGATCATCAGGATGTGGCATTCAAATGTGGGTTGGAGATATTTTTGAGTTAAACAGGTGAAATGAAGCTATAGCTAGACAGAATATTAATGAGCGTTAACTTTTGTGGGACATGATTGAAGGAGAAGAAAGAGAGGGAGATTTAAAAAAAAATGTTTATTGTGATGAGTGAAAAACTGTATTTTAGTTTCCTTGGCTCTTCCATCTCAGAATTATGTACTATTTTCCTTTTTCCCTTACCTGCCTCTTTTATCTGGGCCAGAAGACCTCAGCATTAATGGAAGTTACTTGATAAGAGTTGATTAAAACAAGTACAACAACAAGGGGTGGAAAGTAAAAAATCTAACAGAATGTAAATGCCCATCCGAGCCGATCATTTTCATATGATGGCAGATAATATTTTATTTTCTTCTGGTAGAAGGGATTTTCTAACAGCCCGGGCCACCAACTCAGATAAACTGAGAACATAAACTGTCAGCAGTTTAAAATTCATGAAATACTTTACAAATTCAGAAAGACTGAAATGATTAATTTCTGCAAATGGTGGGCACAATAGTATCACTGAGGGCAATGTTCCTCCTCTCTCGTGCCATTCTTCATCAAATTTACTTTACAAATTAAAACAGAAAAACATGAATTTTTATTTTCATTTATAAATTCCAAATTATTACTAGCAGGAAGAGTTCAACTAGAGGCAATGAAAGGGTTTTGGCCCAGGCCGGATGCTGTAGCCTGTAAAGCCAAGGAGCTCCTATCTCCCTCATCCTTAGGAATCTACCTCTGGCGCCAAACTAAGACCAATGGGCTTCCTGTGCATCCCTAATGCCCCCCTTAGGTTCCACCCCAAGCCCAGGCTACTCATGTGCCTCACTCCACGTGTTCCATGGAGAGATCACCGACCCCTGGGTGGAGATGGCGCGCCCTTAGGGGGATCGGGGGTGTCTCTACCGGCATTCTCAAAATAAAGGTCATTTATATTTCATACTTCTTATCTTTTCAGCCGCCGCCAGTCCTCCCCCCACAGTTCTATCAGGCAATATAAGAGAGTAAAATAGAAAGCCAAGAGCAAAGTAACATGCTAAATGTGATCAAAATGTCATCTACTGGAAAATCTTTTTGCTGTCTTAAATCCGAATCTGAACATCTGGATTAAAAATGGCCTAAATTTACCACTGAGTGCACAGATTGGTGAACAAAATGAGCTGACATAATTGTGATCCTAAACTTTACAGGCCATATATTTGTACAAATAAACTCTTCAGCTCTAACAAGATTCAGAATCAACTGGGAATCTGGGGTTAGACTTTAGAATTTCTGAGTGGTTTTGTTAACTAGGGAAAGAGACAGAACAGAAGGAAGGCCAGCAGATCTTGCCCTTAGATGTCAAGCAGGCACTGCAAGAATTTTAAAATTATTAAAATAGGCAGGATCCATTATTTTTCAGTAGGTAGTATAGTCTGTCTTCTAATACATAGACTACCGTCAAACTCAACACTTTTCCCATCCATTAAGATTCAAACAAAATAAATGAGATTATATTGGTCAGAACAAAAATTCCGGAAAACATGCTTCTGAGATTGTGTCTTTCACTTGAATATATGAAGGGAAATCTAAAATATGATATTCGAAACAACTAAGAAAAATTATTCCTGCACTAAGAAGCAGAACATTTGGCTGCTGTCTCAATATTTATTTATGGACTAGTTATATATTATATATTATATATATATATATATATATATATATATATAATGTCATTGATATATTGGCTTATATCTTGCTTTATTCTGGAAAGTATTTATATAAAACCAAACCAAACCAAACCAAACGAGAATGTTTATAAGGTGAATCTTTGGTATAGAGGAGCATCTAAACTGTGACCGGTTAGACTAACCTTATTAGAGCTGATACTTGGAAAGGGATAGTTCAACTAGAGGATGTGGTGGCTTAAAAGAAGGGGGGGAAGTCTCCATGTTGAATCAAGGTGCTGTAATCATCCCATTTTGCCTTTTGATTAGAGTTAGATGTCAGCATTGCAAAGACCGTTTGATTAAAGGATTTACACATCTGGCCCTTAAAAATGGAAATCTTAAGCATCACATAAGCAAATAACTCATAACCATTCACAATCACTATTCCCAGAGCTTCCTCTGGCGTCCTCAGAGGGCACTGAACACTGTCCCCAGCAGGGGTCTTTGGAATCTATCTTCCACTGTCTTCTGAGTTTATCAGAAAAAAGATACAGAGGTATTCAAATACTATAAGTGACCTAAGTTTTATAATTTTGGTTACATTTTCCATAACCCTGAAATGAAGTTTATTCTGGAATGAAAATTACTACATGTTCACATATCAGATTGTACAACATTATTATATACCTTTTAAGTATGGCAGAAGCAATGGACATACGTTATACTATGTCATTCTTTTTAAAAACTTTTGTTTTAATGTAATAAAAGTAAATATTAACAGATTAAATACAAAAATATTCTTCTATGAAGAGATAAAACAAGTTACATAAGAAATAATTAAAGAATAACGATAGTTAATGGTCTGTATGTCACAATCTTAAAACAACGATCTCAATGTTGCTCAGTCTATAATATGTGATTTCTGATAGATTCTTATATTTGGCTCATGAGATTTCTACAGAGTACTCTTAATTGTTTCTAGAAGAAATTTAAATTCCTAGAAAGCTGACTTGCATTTCCCTTCTTTGAACCATGCAAGACTCGGTCCTGAATTGCCAGGTTACCAGTTCCTGCCTACAATTAGCCAGAATAAAACATAGGAGCTATATAGTCCATGTTTACCCAGTGAGGCAAACTCTTATCTTTGTTTGGCTTGGCTGTAAAGAGCTGAAAAGTGTAATGGAAAGAACTATAATCCTCCAGCAAATATTTCTAATGTAGCATCAAACAAAAAGGACACATTCTTCATGGCACTCCTTTAGCACTCCACCATAGTGTTCTATTAAGCCAAGAAAAAAGGACCATATATTAACTTTAACTTGTAACCAGTTTACAATGAATTTGTAATATGATTGCATAATGATCAACACACCAGCCTTAAGGCAGGAGGATGAGTTTCTATTTGATTTACTCTCTCTGGTAAACTTCTGAAGACTACTTCAGACCTCCTGTGTTTCAATTTTCCCTTTCACATATCTCAAAGGAAAAAGAAGCCAGAGCATGTATCCTGCCATCCAAAGTGCCTAGAACATTTACAGAGATGAAGCAGGGCTCCTGAAACCAAAGCACATGTCTCTAATGTTTACTGTCTCCTGACATTGGTCTGTTGTCATCTTCTGATCTACCCTTGCATGTGAGATCGGAGGAGGGGGGAATCTTTGGAGACAAAAAGACAACTTGGCAGACACTTTCTTCTTAGCATAAACTTCTATAAACAGAGAATCTAACCTAACATGGACTCTCACAGTAGGTTAAAGGAAAATAAGATTTCTATTTACAAATACCAAGAATCTCCTCCTGCAGCATTGAAAGGTGAGGTTATAAATAAAACAACAACTAGGGAAGTTGAAAATGAGGAAAAACACTAACTGGGTCACCCAGAAAAAACCCCCACCTTCCTCCTTTGAGCCTAATGTCTCATTAATGAATCCTGCTAAGGTACTCAGAGAAGACTAATGCACGAAACCCTCACATTCCACACTGGTCCAGTATGACACAACAAGAACTGACACATCACACAGTAAAATAGTTGAAGGGCTGCATAGTTTCAAGTACGAGAGAAAACCAACAGGACTATCAAGTCTTTGCAGCCTTCAAACATAAGTATTACAGATCTAGAGGAGCATGAATAAGCAAATTTGCATTCTTTCCAAAACTAGAGTTGAATAGCTTATTTTTTTCCTATCTAAAGAAGAAGTGAGGTTAATGCAATAATAGCAAAAAGCTTATTATCATGTTAAGGATTCAAAGAGTACATGCATCCTACCTATGACAACATAAACAAATAGACTCACACCACAGACTGGGTCCAAACAAAAACTGTTGCGTTGTGGCAAGGCACACTTTATAGAAATGAGAATGTCAATCTTTTCCTCTAAACACATCTTAAAGAATGGTATGAAGTCTACAAAAAGAATAAATATTTGACACATTCCCACTATATGCCAAGGGATGTTTCCAGGACTTTTAATTTCAGGGATAAAGGCTACTGATGTGTACTTCTTGTAAGAATGACAAGGGGTTCTTTGCTGATGTCAGACCTTCACCAGCAGGACAAGCAAGATGACAGCACTAAACCTTCCAGTGAGTTGGGAACTCTGGTGATGCAGTTGGAAAAGGGCCACTGGGGTTTGGAGACACAGCACCCAGACTCCCTTCCAAGTACATGGCAGCCAGGGACAGAGGCTGTGGTCAGCAGAGAAGAAGATACGCCACAGCCCTGACTCTGGCTGTCTCTGTATGATAGGAAATGAGCACCTGCTTAGAGTGACACAGGATGTTACCCACCCTTCTCTGCAATGTTTTTTACCTAAAACAAACCAGTAGGTGATTTTGGTGGTAAGTTATCCAGAAGCTTTCATTTGGGACACTGCTACCGAAGCTAGAAAACCCTCAGAAACCTGTATCAGAATATCTATTATTTATTCTGTGTCTAGCCAAAGTCTTTACCTCAGAAATATAGTTTGAAAACAATAGAGTAACCCAAGCAAACAATGCTGGTCAATACAGAACTTTAAAATGTGCCTTTATTAGGCATTCACAAAGTTTCTGTTACAAGAAACTGAATATCACCTAAACACATATTTTAAAAGAAAAATTTACAACATGGTAACTTTTTCCCTTATAATATTCTTAACAATTAGTTTCTATACATATTTTTTCCTATACATATAAGAAGGGGCCCATAATATCACAAGTTCAGAGACCTAACATATTGTATTGAGCCTTAGTGAAGGACCAAATACCCAGGCACCAACCAACTTCTCTAAGAATCTGAGTACTTATGATTCATGTGTTAGAATTCTCCTAGAATCCTATTGGTTCATGTTAGTGGAAATATTTCTTGAATACCAAAAATACTCTTAAATGTGCGACACTAACAGATGTCCAAATTATTCAAAATTGAGTCAGCATTCTAACTTTCCCTTAATCTTCTTTAGAAATTAAGGCCAATTGATATTAGATGTCAGAAATGTATGTGTGCCTTTCCCCAAGGAATTTTCAAATAAAATAAAACAGAAAAAACAAACCCCAAACCTTCGCTTCCCCATTATTTATCAGTTATTTAATTGCCCTTCCCTTTTCTTTAACTACACACTGTTAGCAATTGCAAATGTCCTCATGTTTTCATTCGCGATTTCTTGTTTTGGATACTTTATATTAGCAATAATTTTCACTGTGTAATCAATACTTTCTTAGACAACCTTTGGCTTTACACATGTTTTACTTTTCATTCTCCCTGAATCCCAGTTCTTTTTCAAGAGAAATCCTCATTGGTACCTGCCATGGAATCTAAAAAAGCTTAGTTTTACCAACTAAAGGGGATATTGATTACTCACCAAATCCAGGAATGCCTTCTAAAGGGGAAATTATTCACGTGCATCATGTTTGCAGATCTTCTTTCATTAATATTTTCCTTGTTTCCTGGGTTAGTGTAGTGATTTTCACAAATGGATTCCAACTCTCTTGTTTGAGCAACTATCATGGGCAATTATTGCAACAAGTATTGAACTCCAAAAAAATATCCCCCCAAAAAACAAATAGCATTAACAAAAGCCCTTTCAGGATCTGAAGAAAGGAGTATCACAAAGGACTGCAGGTATGGGTCCATCCTTTAGGTTCCACTAGTTAGTCAACACGCAAAGATAACCAGTCCAGATGCTAATCGTAAACGATGGTAAATATTGTCCTGGTAAAATCCAAATGCCAGAGTGTAAATTAATGCATCCTCACAGGAAGGACTATGAAATGTAGGAAAAGAGGAGTCAAAAAACAGTTTCTTGTTATCCTTGTTAAAGGGGTGTTAGAAGGGAAATGGAAAACTTCAGGTCGCTTTGCCATGCTGTCTTTCAGAAATGAATATTGCTTTTTCTTCTTTCTTAGGTACATATTCATATGTGGTCACTTTAACGCAGTGATACCGTCTGAGATGTGTCGGACAAAGACCTGAGCAAAGGGACTGGAAAGCAGACACATATAATCAAAGCCAGCTTCGTCCCCAAATCTCAGAATTGCTGGTTTTGACTCCAAAAGTAAAAAGGCAATGAGTAATTTCTGCTTTGCAGGACAGGATTACCATTAGCTACCATTATGACTTCAGAAGGTGCTGTCGTGATGAAATTCATTTCTGCTGCCTAACCCCATAATAAGGCTGTCTGCTCTCTTGAAGTAAAATGACTAAGCTATTGATTCTTGCACTGCAGAATTCCCTTAAATTTGTTGTTACCAAAACCATGTGTGGGCTTTTCGTATTTTGCCTTGGAAAATGAATTTCACAGCTGTAAGTCAAACGTTGTCTAAGAATTTCTTCCCCCACTGTCTTTCTTTGCTCTTCTCTCTTTTCTTTATCCCAAATTCAGTTCCCCAATAGATGTCATTGACTCTGATGCTCTGACATCTGAAAGATTCTCATGCCCAAGCCATACAGACCTTGCATGCTTTTAAACACAATGGCAACAGGCTCCTGCTGGAGTCCCCCAGCGCCGAATTTCCAGCAGAACCTCTGGAATCGTCGCAGCTGCCTCCTCTGCTCGGGGCTGTGCCGCCCCAGCTCTGAGCAGCGCAGGACACTTGCAGGCGCCGTGGTACTGTACATTAACTCTGCAGCAGTCGCTCCGGCTGCAGACTGCTGCCTGACAGGGGCTGTGTGGCGTCAAGGGGGCCCTCTAGGTGGGTTCCCAGAAACTGCAGAGTCTCGCTCCTTGCTAGCCTCCCAGGAAGACCAAACAAAAGGGGTTAAAGGAAGAGCTCACCCTGAAGGAGACTTCTTTCAATAAGTAATTACCAGGCAAGAAGAGCTAAACAGCGGGGAACCTGTAAATAACCTCATAGGGAAATGACACCTGGAACAAATAGATATTCACACAGAGGGAGGTTTTTGTTTTGTTTTCCACCCTGTCCAATGAAAAGAAAGGAAATAAAAGAAGTCCCGAGGGAATTTGCAAATGATAGGCTTTGGTCAATTGGGCTTCTTTAAAAAAAAAAAAAAAAAATAGGGGGGTGGGGAAGCCTTGCTTCCTGGAAGCTTTGTAAGCATTTAGCTATAGATGTCCACAGTATGATTTCGGACAGGAAATTCTGTGCAAGCCTGTGCAGGAGCCAGTTAGACCGCACTGCAATTGCGCACATCATAAAGCCGCTTGTTTGATCCGGGGGTGTGGGTTGGGGAAGGGATAAAATAGTCTACTTTGCACTTCCTCAAGCTTACTCTTTTGTTGCAGAAATTCTCTCCAATAATCCCCTGAAAGCGCCCCATCACTGTTGATGCCATTTTGGAGCAAGAATAAAATAGTAAACTCTGGGAATAGTAGGTTGGCACTTAAATGGTGTTTGTTTGGAATCAGTACGAGAATGAGCCTTACTGTAGCAGTCTACTCAATATGAATGCTTCGCTTTTAACTTAGGTATTTAAAAAGGCTTTTATGAAACTGCTTAATATTAAATGGAATACCGGCAACACTTAATGCATCACGCTGCCAGCCTTAGTTAGGATTCCCCAGTGAGGGCCTGTCTTAACAGGAAATGTCACTCAGGGTTGGCCTGTGCACATCCCATAAATTCTCAACCAGGGTTAAAGAATTATACTTAGTTTTCAAAATTGACAGGTATGATTTGAACAAATGATGATCCTAGTAAAACCACTCATTCCTGGGAGGAGCAAGAACTGAGTGATTCCTTTAAACGAAGTTTGAACTTTAGCTTCAGAAAGAGGGCACCATCACACAAAAGGAAACTGAGAATATTTGTTGGGATTTCTGATAGCTTAGATAGGGGTCCTTACACTTGTTTTTTTCTCCCAAAAGAGCTAAATCTCTTCCATAGTGTCATCTGTTATCTAACCCAGAAAACTTTAGCCTGAATTGTTTTTAACAAGCTTTGAAAGCCTGGAGTCAAATATCATAGAATAATTAAAAATTTGATATTGTAGTAGATATTTAAATTTTTCTATTTAAGAACTAGCAGTGCTGATAATGTCCTGGGCTCTGTTCTCAAGAGCTTCACAAAATGATCTCATTTAATTCTCATAACAATGCTGTTAGATAAGGACAGGGATTACTCCTGTTCTGCCCAAGAAAAAACTGAGGTGCTGGGAGGTTAGGCAGCTTACAGGAATCGAGCTCTTAGTTATTGTAACCACAGAAGTCTAACACCACAGTATGTATACACTGGCAGTACATTCTGGCACTTCTATAAGAACCATAATGCCACTTGGCATTAGTTTTATGCTTTCTAATTTTTTACATGTATTACGTTAGTTTCACAGATTCATGTAGAGGACGGTACAACAACCTCAACATTATTTTATAAATGAATCTCAGAAAATATCTGTTTATATACTTTGCAGCAGATCTGAACAGAATTCAGATTGACACTGGTTTAGTTTCCACTGATGGTAATGATGGTGATGTAATGATGGACATTGATTTAACTATTTCAAAGTCAACATTCACTTTTTATATCACACGAGAAACAGTCTTCACGCAAAATAGCAAACAGAAAGACAAAAGTGATGAAGAAACATATTTTCCTCTATAATAAGCAACTATTTGTTTGATATTTTTCTTTCTTATCTTCTTGCTCCCTCCCATCCTTCTTTTCTTCCTTTGGCCCATTCTGTTCACTGAACATTTGACAACAAATATATCTCTGCATCTTTCTCAACTACCATAGTTCAATGTTTAATATGTGTTGACTATGTTTCCATTTGTGATCAATAATATGAATGAGTCTCTTCATAAACAACTTTAGTCATGAAGTCATTAAAGGAAACTTTAAAATGTTTTTATACTAAGCAGAGATTTTAAGTGAAAATTTCAGTTTTTAAAATTTTTATTTGCATGTATGTTACTGTCATAAAGAAGCACAGGGTTGGGAATTTAGCTCAGCAGCATAAGTGCCTGCCTTGCAAGTACACAGTCATAAGTTGGATCCCCAGCACCAAAAAAAAAAAAAAGAAGTATAACCAATTAGAGTAAAGAAGACAGCTCTGCTAAGTAGCAGTAGGAAAGTTAAGGAATAACAAAGAAATAAATGCAATTTATTGTACAGTTCAGGGAACTCAGAGTACACTTTAATAAACAATCTTAAACTGGGTATTACTACAGACTCAGTGAAATAATTATAAAAGTAAGGATATGCTTATATTACAGAGATAGCTCATTTCCAATATTTTTATTTTACATATACTACAATCAATCTCAAAAGTTATGGTCACTAAGTTACAAAATCATATTTAAGATGATTCAATATTTCATAAATATGTGACCTTCAAGAAATAATAGAACCAACAGGTTTGTAATATAAAAACAAGTTCTAAAGGCTGTAGATATAGCTCAACTGTGCAAGCCCTTGCCTGGCAAGTGCAAGGTTATGACTTTGATTCCCAATACCAAAACAAAAATAAAAACAAAAAAGGTTCTAAAAGATGAACAGCATTGACAGATGAGAGTACTATTATTCTGTTTTGTTCTATTAAAAGATCAGTTTTCTTTCATGAAACATCTAAGAAATATCACAGTTCCTTTCAAAGTCCAATCCAGCCCCAAAATTTCAGGCAATTAAGAACTTCTAATGACTGGCAGGGCATCACAGATTGGCATAACCTTGGTGAGGTTGCATTGACTATGGTGTATTCTCACCTCTACCAGAACAAAGTTTTACTTTGCAGATTTTTAAAACTTTAGACACATAAAAGGGGTGGGAGGAAGTATTGACCTTTCAAGGATAGAATCACATTTACTACTTATGATAGTAAGAAAAACAATTTATCAACTTACTAATAAAGTATAAACTACAAACCGTGCAAACCAAAATAATCAACATTTTCATCAACAGATTGCTTGGTACACTGTCAATTAAAAAAAATAATGTTAACTGACCAGTGTCTGTATGTCATTTTCCAACAAAGTCCTTTCATGGTTAGAGTATTATGATAATAAGACTTACAGTTTTCAAATTATGTTCTTAGAAATTCTGTGGTTCAGTAAGGTTATATTGGATAAACTAAGATGTAAAAAAGCAGGCAAGGTACCTCATGGTTTTTAACCAAAGGAGCACTCCTTTTACCAGTCTTAAATTTTGTTTGTAAAAGAAACTATTTAAAAAAAAAAAAAAAAAAAAAAAAAACTAAGTTAAATTAAGTACCAAACTTTACAAAAACCTAGTAATTAACATTTTATGGGACACTTTTTGATATATCATCAGTTTTAAGACCCCATTCTCTTCAGATTCCTTCAATTACAGGCTTCCTTTACAGTAATACAATGACTAAATTATGCATTCATGCAAACATAATCGTGGTATATAAAGCCACACCCTAGTGTATGAACTTGGGCGTTTCCTAAACCTATTAGTCACTTGTAGTTAATACATATGGAGGGTGTGATGACTCATTCGTTGATTTGTCCTTTTCCTTATCAAGTTTCACTTTCAGAAAATAATTAAAATTTTACACATTGCAACATATCTGTCATCAGCACATTCTGGTATAATCCTTAAATTAATATCAATATTTGCTTTAGTATAAATAAAATTAAATTATGTATTTAGACATTAAATGACAAGGATCTGAAAGATAATCTTTTATTAATTTTACACAAGTACCAATCATCTGTATCGATATTTTAGGATAGTCTTCAGCTTTTCAACAGAGTTGTTAACTTTTGTCATTTAGTCATCAATTCCATGTTGTTCCTTCATCTTACTTAAACATATTTATATATACAAATTTTTCTGTACATGTTCTATCTATATAGTAATAGTATAAATGTGTTACATTCAAGGGATTCGGGGTGGTAGTCGCCTGGATGCCTTGATGGATGTAACTTCTTGTCTAAAAACAAAAGGCAGTGAATGTGTTTACAAAATTTTCTAATTAAATGAAAATTATGTATATTAGCACTTTTGTGAGTGGTGTGTATAATTAAGCATATGACAGTTTATTGTATTACAGATACCGACCACTAGTAAGCAGATGAACATGGTATTCCAGTGTGGCAAATCAGATTAGAGAAGACAGCACCTTCCTGCACACTGCCTTTCAACAGGAAGAGAATGTTCAAAACCAAGTCCCCTCTCCTGTCCTTGTCCTCTGAAAAGCAACAGAATCTTACACTTAAAGCAACAGTGACTTCCTCTATGTATTTATAACACTAGAAACATAGTTGGCCCTCTGTAAATGTTAATAACCATGTTGATAGTGATGACTTTCCCTAGCTGGCACGTTAGCAGAGTCTGAAGGCTTACTATTCAGCACATTCATAACTGAAGTAAGCGGAGCCCTTCATGAGCCCATGGTTTTAATTGCTAGGCGTCAAGGACTTGCGTCATGTTTCAGCAAGATGTGAGTAAATTTAATTTCTACATATTCTTATAGTCAAAGGAAAACCATTAATTGAAAAAGGGGGAAATATATTAAACACCTCTTTTAATGTTTTGTTGAAACTGTTCATGATTTAACTAATAGTTAGCTATTTAAAAAGTCATTTTGGTTCATACAACCAGAGCTGGGCTCTTCTAATCTTAAATGATGAATAAATACATTTAGAGAAAATTGAAAGGTATATCAATAAACACAATGCATTTCATAAATAGAATACTTAGAATGTCTGCTAATAATTACTTTAACGTTTTTTTTTTGGAAGAAATTTGATTAAGTGTAAGATTTTGAATATCTAATGCTAGAATACAAAGAAGACACTTAACATTTCTATTCAAAAATCAAATGTAGGGAAAAAAATTCACAATAAGTTTGAAGAATAAAAAAGTCAAATTTATATTCTGTCTTAGAGCCTCAAGATGTGATTACTCAATCTCAGTTCTTTTTTCTCTTTCTGTAATTTTGACTAAGTCATTGACAGTTTTTAAGACACAATTTCCTTATCTATTCCATAGAAATATTAGCAAATTTATAAGTTATTCATAATTTTAATTTACTGAAATAAGTTACAGTATATAAAATAAGTGTAATATGAAAAGAACTTTTAGAATTACTGAAATATAGGCTTAAATTTGCTGCTTTAGAAATATGAAAATATTGCACTAGGGGTGTAGCTCAATAATAGTACATTTACCTAGTATACATTAGGCTCTGGATTCAATCCTCAGCATTGCAAAATTAATAAAATATAAAAAATATAGATTCTTCACTTGGTCTCCAACTTATCAAAATAGAGAAAAGAAAAAACCAAGATAGAAGTCTCATAAAATGGAATGACATTTTCTTTTTATCTGAAAATTTTCTAAAAACTTTGTATCATACTTCAGAAATAAATATTTTGGAAACATTTTCTTTGCATACTTCAATAATTTGAGAGAATAAAACAGTCTCTCATTTAATAAAATAAAAATTACTTTTAAAGAATATTATACACTCCTAAAAATGATTTGGATAAAATATATGAAATAATGTATATTAAAAATACATTCAGGGGCTGGGGATTTAGCTCAGCGGCATAAGCGCCTGCCTTGCAAGCAGGCAGTTGTGAGCTCGATCCCCGGTACCGATAAAAAAGAAAAAGACAAAAAAAAAAAAAAAAAAAATACATTCAGGTTTCAAGAATATTATCTTGAATGAGTTCATCAATGTGCGTGCACACACGTGTCGAGACAAACAGAACCAGAAAGCTACATATCAAACTGTTGGTAAACTACCTCTGAGATATGAAAGTAGATGTGGAAAGCATTTTAAAAGGATTTTTATACTTTATACAAAAGAAGGAAATAACCTACAAGTCCATCAGCTGATGAACAAACAAAAAAAGGAAAGGACTAACACATACCACAGCATGCATGGCCTCAAAAACATTATGCCAAATGAAAGAAACCAGACACAAAAGGTCACATATGCCATTTCTATGAAATATCTCGCATGAGTATATCCATAGACAGAAAGCACAGCAGTGGCTGGGACTGCTGTGTGTGTGTGTGTGTGTGTGTGCGCGTTTGTGTTAATGTGTTTGTTTCCTTTGGACCTGATGAAAATAGCTTGGAATTAGACACAGGTGATAGTTGTACAACATTAGCACTATATTAAATGTCAACACATTGTGTGTTTTAAAATGTTTACATTTGTGGAATGTGAATCTCAGCCCCATAAAAGAGAACTAAAAATAAACAATTCAGTTCTTGAAATTAAAAGTCATATATTACTTTAATTTACTGAATTTTAAAAATAAGGCTATGACCATGTATTGTTTGTAAATTAGAACAATTATTAAGAGAAAAAAAATGGTATTTATTAAGGAAAGATAATCATTCATAATTCTTATGACCTGTGTCTAGATCTCCTTGCAAAGCCTTATGTGTTCAAAGTGGGACTTTTTCAAAGATGGTTGGATCTAGTGTATGTGATTGATTCATGGTGCAATACTGGGATTAAAGGTGTATAATTACTCAGTCAATTCACTGATTGATTTGGCACCTGCCTAATCCCAGTATCCATGATAAAAGAGGCAAATCACCCCCCCCCCAAAAAAAAAAAAAAAACTGCTAAGGTCTTTTGCTTGTTTTGCAACTTTTTGTCCACTATGAACTGTTTTTCTTCTTCACCCTGGCTTGGAACTAGCTGATTATGGACTGAAACCTCTACAAACTCTGGGCTAAATAAACCTTTCCCACTTTAACTTTGGGTGTTGTGTATTTTGTCTCAGCAATGAGAAAAGTAACTAAGACAATAATTAAAATCTACATATTGGGATATAATTCCAAGGTTCTAAAATGTGCTAGACTGGTTCTTCAATAGGTTTGAAAAATGTAACCTCAAATCTCAAAGTTGAAGAGGAATTCAAAATATATATTTCTGAAGTTAAGCATTCCATTAATATTATTGATGGAATCAACACTGAGTCTTAAGAATAGGCATAAATATATGATTTACTGTTTTGTTTTGTTTTGTTTTTCATGTCCATATAAACACTGTAGCTGAGACAAGAAATAGTAATCATTCGGGGCTGGGACTATCAATAATAAAACTGTGTCTACTAGCAAAACAAATCCCTTATCAAACATCCTGATGCTGATGCTAACACTTATACAAATATTATGTTATATGATACTATTATATATTAATATTATGTTATAATAGTTTGCTTCAGTTCAAACATGTGGGTATCTGCAAGCACACAGATTTCAGCCTGACGTCAGCCTCCTTTAACCCAGATAGCAGCTCTGAACCTTCACCATCTTTCCATAGTCATTAGCAAAACTGGTTTTAAGTAGCACCAAAAAAATTGTTGATGGAATTCTTATTTGTCCTTTCTTTTATGGGGCCTCACTGATTAGGTGTATCCAAATAGGATGTCCCTCATCAGTAGTTTCATGTTGTTTTTTATCGATAAGTTAACCATTGGTGGTAGTTCTTATGTCAGTTACTTTTCACTTAAAAAGTAAGGGGCTGGGGATTTAGCTCAGCGGCATAAGCACCTGCCTTGCAAGCAGGTGGTCGTGAGTTCGATCCCTGGTACTGATAAAAATGAAAAAGACAAAAAAAAAACAAAAAAAAAGGTAGTATGATCCTGTTTCCAGTTTCACACGTAAAGAGCTCAGAAGTTGCCATACTTCCCTGAGAACAAGTAGCAAACTGAAGAATCAATGGTTTTTCCTAGATTCATAGTAGATGTAAGGCTACAGGGTACTGTTCTCCTAAGAGTTTGATCAGGATCTCATAGTGAACATTAGAGGAAAATCCCCTCCAGTTTCTAGCAAGAGAAGGAAAAAGTAAAAGATTTTAAATAATACAGAAAGTTTTTTCTTCTTAGTAAGGTCTGCCCTCAGGAGAAACTACTTGACTGAATGGAGTCTAACATGCTCAGAGTTTGCTTTTATAAACCAAAGCCAAACTGACCTGAGGGAAAGACTTCATATGGACTTCATATGGACTTCATATGGACGAAAGAGCACATCAGATTCCAGCCTATTCAAGCTACCCTCCCTTAGGCGAGGGTGGGAAAAAAAAAAAAATCTGAGAAAATAGTTCAGAGGCCCAGATTCACCAAAAGAGGAGTCCTCAGTGTTGGATTATAGAATACTTCCCTTCTCTTTCCATCATGCTACCACATAAGCTCTATTGCCAGCAGTTTTTGTAGAACAGTTTATATCAGGATACTAAAGAAAAACTACAAATTCTACTGAGATGCAAAGAAAATATAAAGAGACAGAACAAGCATCACAATCAGACATGGCAAGGTATTAGAAATGTTTGCATGATGTAGTAATAGTGTACGCATATCATTATAGAGTTGTCCAAACTCATAAAGTATACAGTAACAGCACCAACAGTAAAACCTTATGTAAACTATGAACTTTTGTTGATAATGTGTTAAGGTTAGTTTGGTGGTTGTACAAATGCACCACTTTGATACAGGATATTGATAATGGAAAGAGTATGCCCCTGTGAAGGCTTGGGATATATGGAGATCTCTGTACCTTCCATTCAAGTTTACTGTGAACCTAAAAATGCCCCACATAAAACTTTTTAAAAGAAGAATCCATTGCTGATACCATATCGTTGTGCTGTGAAATCCAATAATGCTAGTATTCTTTGTTCAGAGTGATTTTAGACTGTTTAGCATTATTTGATTTCGATATATAGGAAGGTATGGGCAGCTATTTTGAGGAGAATGAGGGACATTATGGCAGCCATTGTTGATTTCCCTATTGTCTGGTTTTGAAGGCCTATAATGCTCTCATCACTCTGTTCTGATCAGTTTAATACTATTTTGTTTTGTATGAATTCATTGTGTGTGAAGATATGGGCAACTATTTAGAAGAAAACAAGAAGACAATATGATAGCCATGGTAGATTTCCTGTTGTCTTGCTTTGAAATCAGTGTCACTTACATTGTTTCCTTCTGATCTACTTTGTTCTGTTTTGTTATGTTTACTTTTACCCTCTTTAAAATAAAAAATAAAAAAGAAGAACTTCAAAAGCATTCTTTTATACCCAGAATATGCCTAATAGACATACAATTTCAAAACTGTTGATACTAAATTTTGTGTCTACTAACAACATGAGTAGATTGCATCTCCTTTAGTTTGCTATTTCTTGAAAAAAAAAAGTAGAGCCCTAATTTTCTCAAAACTTTATTTTGACACATTTTGGCAACCTACTTATGAAGTGTGCACCTTATCAAAGAGCTTCTTTTTCAGGTGATACAAAAGGATTTAAAGAAGCTTTTTAGAAATGAAACTATTTCATTAGGAAAGGCAAGTTCATCATGGGAAATCCAAAGAAAAAGACAAAAGAATCAAGCGATCCAAAATCCTGCTCCCCAAATACAAATTGTTGTATTTCCTTCTGCTCTTTTTTTTTTCTTCCTAGGAAAAGTTTTATCACTGATTTTTAGATTACTATGATGGTTTTTACAAGACCTCTGAATTTGGAGCCTGAGAGGGGTTTTTACTTTAATAGATAGTACATGGAAACGGAATTAGTCAAACCTTTTCACTCTTACTGGTTCATTAGAGTAAGCAGTGCAGTAGAATGTGGTTCACCAAGGTTATGATTCTCAGTAAACCCCTCAGGCGGTGATACGGGTCCACTGGTGGGTAGTCTCATTGGGATACCCCCCACACACTTTTTGGTTCTAACTCTCTTAATTTTCATCTACTTTGCAGTTAGTTGGTATATCTCTTTCAGAAAAAAAGATGGTGACACAGGAGTAATATATAGTAGATAAAATTTAGGGCTCAGGCAAAACTAAAAAAGAAATTTTAACCTTATTTTGTAACGGAATAGGATGAGTGCTTTGTCATTTATGTTTTTAATCTAACTTACTATTTCTTTAATATTCTGTCATTGAACCATAGTCTTGATATTTAATGCTTTTGTAATTAAGTTTTTCAGGTGTGGGTGTTCGTACGCATTTTAACAGGAAGTTGGAAGTGGGTGCATCAAAGGCAGTAGTGGTCATTTACCATTTAAAATGCCAGTGCTCCCACCACCACATCGGTACATGCAAATACACATTCACACTCCACTGACAGCTAAACAAGTAACTAAAAGCAAATATGACTCTGTTGTCTACAAATGCATATATTTATGACATATATTGCATGTATACAGACTCATCTGAATAAACACATTGTTATTTTTACATTGTTTGTTTATGTATGGAACATAGCGACTCTTATTTTTCAGTATCTCTTAAGTAGATGATTAAAAATCATCATTAAAACATAATTACCATAGCAGCAGTGATTTTTTTGTTTTAGTATCGTTTCCTTTTTTGGATTTTTTGGCTGTTTTGTCTCTAGTGTACCTCACCCCATGCATACTAAGGGCTGATGCACAAGAAGCACTCAGTGAGATTTTTATATTGAGTTACTTATTATCATTATCTTATAAATCAGTCGTGATGCCAAATATGACTATTTACACTTGCCTTTAACACCTGAAATGCTTGCTTTCCCTCTGCCTGATTCTGATAAGACCTGATTGGAACAGCTACAGAAACTGGACTCACTGCTACCTGTGTCATGCTAGTAATCATCTTTTAGGAATATGAAGGGGCCCAGGTAAAGTGGGACTAAGCAACTCCAGCTGAGCTGCTGGAGTTTAATAAAGTTTAATAAAGCTACCTGTGTCATGCTAGTAATCATCTTTTAGGAATATGAAGGGGCCCAGGTAAAGTGGGACTAAGCAACTCCAGCTGAGCTGCATCTCTGAAGACACTCCATGGGATCAGGTACAAACTGACCGACCATAGAGGGGGCGGCAATTACAGAGAGAAGGCAGGAGAGAGCAGAAATCAGTGACAAGAGGAACTGGAAACCTGTAGGGCCCCCAAAACAGCTGCTGCCATCATTTCAGTTTCCTAAGTGCCACAAGGCCCAGCTTCACTTGTCTCTGAAATCTAGTTTCTTTACAGTAACCATAGACACCCATTGTTTCTATAGTCTGAGTTTATTTTGCTTGCATTCAAAACCTTAATGATTTAAGAAACCATACAAGAAATGTTATTTTTCTGTTCATAAATTTTCTTTCGCTCCAAAAATAAAGGAATTTAAAATTCATTGCTATATTGTAACACTGAATCACCACAATGAATTAGTTTGACCTTGGATGAATGGTTCCACAGGCAAGGGATGTAAATTACAAGACTCAAACAGAGTGGAGTTGACAGTGTATCTACATCCATAGCCACTTCCAGATGTTCTAGACAGCGCTCTTTCCTTTCACTGACATCTATTACACCTTCAGTCAAAATATTTGCGTCTTATTTTTCTCAAACAGTTTTCTTCACTGAATGTCAATTTGCTTCAGATAAAATGTATGTGTATGGGATGGAGACACAGGGAGAAAGAGAGGGAAAGGAAGAGAGAGATTAGAAAATGTGAGATACTATGATTTTACTTAGCTTTATGGATGGAAGAATTCAAAATGACAAAATTATTTCTCAGGGAGAAAAATGCCATTCATATGAAAAACAATTATTAAAAATAATCCTTTAAATAATTATTAAATGATCATTTAAATAATCATTAAAACCATGCACGGTGACACATGTGTAGTCCTATAGTCCCAGCACTCTAGGAAGCTGAGGCAGGAAGACTGCCTGGGTCATTTAATGACTTAGGGAGACTTCGCTTAAAAATTTTTGTTTTTAAGGACTGGGGACATGGTTCAGTGGGAAGGCCTTGAGCCATTCTGGGACCCTCAAAATTATGGAAAGCTTAAAAATAGGAAGCTATATTAAAACTAGAACCCCATGTTTCAGAATAATTTTATAGTTTTAAAATCACTGGAATATAACTAATTATAAAATTACGTGAATTTGAGTAAAAAAGTAAGAGCAAGGCTAGTTATGAATTCCTAGCTGCCCACCTTTGACAGATACCTTCTCCTTCACCTCGCACTTACTTCTCTGCTCCGCTATTTCTAGGGCCCTGATTGGAGGCTGCATCCATAATGCTGATCCCCTGAAATGTTCAGCTGCCTGCTTCTCACTACAACTAGCCTACTCTGACACTGAAATCATCACTATGGGCCACCCAAATCACTTAACAAATACAAACAGGCAGAGTATAAGCAATTGTTTTAAAATCTGATGAAAAAAAGTATTAATGTGCTATTGATTGTTGGGCTATATTTTATACTTCCCTCTCTGAAAAGCATGTTATGAGTGAAGAAGAATTTAATCTGGCGCATGAATTCCTCTGTTGTTCTTAGTTCCAAGAATTGTAGAATGAATAAAGACGTAAGATCTTTAATTTTTTTTTTTTTTTCACAAATAAAGTAGCATAGATGGGGGCTGGGGGTTTAGCTCAGCGGCATAAGCGCCTGCCTTGCAAGCAGGCGGTCGTGAGTTCAATCCCCGGTACTGATAAAAAGGAAAAAGACAAAATAAATAAATAAATAAATAAAGTAGCATAGATGATCAAAGGATAAGTTTACTTTCAGGGTTTCTGTTTTCTCACTGACCTTTTCCCTTTAAAATTTAAAAAACAGAAAGTCAGTGGGTGAGCACCCAGTGTTTATTGTCAGAAAAATCCTTCACTGATTTTTGAAATTCCCATCTCGCTTTAAGAAAATAGGAACTATACCAGAAGCAGGGACAACGTAAGTGAAAATATCCCTTTTCTCCCTGATTCCTTTAAACATTCACTGATTAGGATCCTCTGGGATGAGGCTGCTGATATGGCTCTGGGAATGTTGAATGTTGCAGATAGAGACTGATCAAGCAACTCTGGGACCAATCTGTGGTGGCTTCTCTTAGACTCTGGATACAGATGGCAAGTGACAGTCCTACAGTTCCTGTTCAAAGATATCTGAAGGGAAGAAGGGGTAAAGAAGACAAAGGACAGGGAGCATAGACTGGGAGAGAATACTATTATTAAGACCAACTTTTCCTCCCCTACAATGGCAACTGCTTTCTATATCTTATCTGTGACCTGTCTGGAAAAGTTTTGCTGGGGCCCAGATTTTTATTCTGTATTTTAATTCTTCATTAATTAGTTATACTGATTAGTTATACAATCAGTTATACTGATAATTGAACGCTGGGCTTTTACAGTGAGCTACATCCCCAGGCATTATTTTTATTTATTATTTATGTGTTTATTTTAAAAATTTTATGTTTGTTTTGCTACTAAGAGTCAAACTCAGGACCTCACGTTTGCCAGACAGCTCCTGCCCCATAAGTCTTATTTTGTTGTTGTTGTTGTTAATTTTGAGACAGCTTCTTCTTATATAACTAGGTTACCCAGGCTGGGCTTGAACTTGTGGTCCTCCAGAATTCTGAGATCATAGATGTGTACCACGAGGCCTAGCAGCACAGGCATTTTAAATATCAGATCATTTGATAGAAGGTATAAATCATCTTCCTTAACTTTCCTGTCTAATAGTAAAAGAAAGAAAAAAATATGCGAGATAAAAATGTCACATGGCATTATCAAGATATCTTTAAAATACTTGTAAATGAATATCAATGCCATAACACATTTGTTAAAAGTGAAGACACGTGACAGGTATCAATACACTTTATTTTGGTTTCCCAATGCCCCTTCTAGCATTTTTCATCGAGGGTGTCTCGTAAGAGAGTTTCACATTCACTTTCAACAATCAACCCAGATTATATTTAGCAGTTAGAGCATCCCTTCCAGATTACAGCCCGAACTTCACACTGCATCTCCTTCCCGCAGGGCCCACTGCAGAATGAGCTCAGGGGGCAGAGTGAGGATTGGACGTGCCTTCCCCTCCTGGCTTTCCAGCCCTATCATCTCTTGGTGATGAAAGAAAGGGTTCCCCTACCCTATTTTCCCCTTAAGTTGGCACTGTCATAAAATGGTCTCTTATACTGGGGACCTGGCAGATGCTGAAAACTGCCCCTGTCTTATGGGCACTTTCATGGGTTCATCAGCAGCATCCCCGATGGGCTCCTGCTGCATCTCCTGGGGTGCAGGCAGAGCCTGGGTTTCATCACCCCCGCTGCAAACCTTTATTTTCTAGTCTACCAATGCTTCTGGCCCCAGCAAACTTGCTGTGAGAGCCCA
The DNA here is from genome assembly GCF_034190915.1 of Cavia porcellus. Taxonomy (NCBI): domain Eukaryota; kingdom Metazoa; phylum Chordata; class Mammalia; order Rodentia; family Caviidae; genus Cavia; species Cavia porcellus. The sequence goes on from NW_026947494.1 coordinate 47,982,423, forward strand.
CCTGCCATCCCTAGAGCTGGGAAGGGCAAAACAATGGCTGAGGCCAAGTCTCAGTCTTGGGTGTAATTGAGTTTAGAATAAAGAAAAAAAAATCCCACACTGATGTTTTATACTTTGAAATTGACGTGGATGAGTTAACTGCAGTTCCCTTCCAGAACTGGAAAGAAGGGACTCGTGGTGTTACCCAGTTCTTGCTCTCTTAAAAAATATTCTGGTAATTCTTTTTCAGACAAGAAAGGGTTCATTTTCTGCCCCTGAACCTGGTGCCTGGTTATGGCCACCGTGTGTCAGTGATGACTCATTTGGAGCAAAGGGATACTACACTACAATGGCCAATGAAAACCCAATTTAATAAAGAAATTATTAAGCCCACCTGGACCCTTTCTGATAAAAGTAAATTTCCCTTATTTATATTGAGCCATAAGATCGGCAGCTCCAAACCTGCAGCCAAAGCCATCTTAACTGTCACATTTTGCCATGAAGTATTTATTATGATCCAAACAAGATTCCTTCTCCATAGGTAATTAAGTTCAACAGGTGAACGATATTTATGTTTTCTCACTTTTCTTTCTAAATATCTGGTGAGTGAGCTCATCAGCCACAAAAAAATTTAAAATTAGATATTGAAGTTAATTTCCACAATCATAATTGCTACTGTTGAAAAAACAATCATGTTAACACCTGTAACAACAAATGTAAATAAAAACAAACCAAACATGTTCCATCTGCAAATTCTTAACTTATCTATAAGCTGTATTTCTCTTGGAGTTTTTGGGGACAACAAAGAGATTTCTACTATGATATGATATTGTTAATACCAGGGAGGTTTGACATCCCAACTTCAAAAACCAGAAGATGATGTGTGTGCCAAAACTCCTTTGGAAATCAAATTGCACTTTAGGCTGATTTCCATTTAGAGGATCAAGCAAAGACCTGTTTTACTGCTCCATACTACAATGTGGGTGTGCTTACGCTAAATCGCTTTCAGAGAAACATTAGGTGACTAATTTGTGACAGTGATATATTGCAGACTAACACATTCAGAAGAACGGCAGAATAATGAGCTGATTTGTAAAGTACCAGATGGAATTTACCAAAAGCCTATGGCCTAAGCTATCATAATTGTTGTTTATCCTTCAAGAACACATTTCTAGTAATCTTGCTACCCACAGCTTTGTTTTTGGATAAACAAAGTGTAACGAATCTTCTTGTGAAGGCAAACCTCTAGTAATGTGGATCTGCTTGTGACTGGGGACCTGCTGTGCTAGCCTTCAGCTTGTGCCACCATGGTCTGAATGGCATATGAACTGTTCTCCAGGTCATGTCATTGCTGCTGTTTCTCTTTTGATGTGGTTTCATCAGTAGCTCACAACACTGAGACGCACATTTGCATTCATACTTGGACAGTATGAATTTCTCTTTCTCCGCCATGCAGCACACTCTGGCTCACTAAAATGAATACCTAATTCTCAGCACTTTTGACACTGTCTTTCCCATTTTGCTTTTCTTTTTTCCAAATCCAGGTGTAACTTTATCCCTCTTTTCAGTGGTCTCTCTCTAGTACCCAACAAAAGCTTGAGAGGGATAAGCCTAAATCTCCAATTTAGTTTTCTCAGTCACATCTCACCAGAGCCTCCAGTATAATCTAGCTGATCTATGCTGTAGGTTAACAGAAGTTTTTCTAAAGAAAGCATGGTTTGGTGGAAGCAGCAAAAGTTGTGGTATTATCAGACAGATCTGACATCTCCTGTTATCACGTTATTTACTGTGGGCTCTTTTCTCAACTTTCACTGAACCTGGATTTTTCCATCAGGAAAATAGCAATGATTCATACTTCTTAGATTTGTTTGGGGTTTAATGAGAGGGTGCAGATTAAACATACATCACATGTAAGAACTCAGTGCATATTTGTCTTCCTTGGCCTCTTCAAATATTTGACATCTAACCTACTGACTCCAACAGTGGGAATGTTAAATTAAGGGAGAAGGAAAAGAGTGGTATAGAACGTGAAAGGCTGGATAATGTAAGCTTCCCAAGCAATTACAGACAGGAGGTGAGCGGGCAGGGTCAGCTGTATACACACCATGGAAGCTCTTATGCTAGTAGACCTTCGGGAGGGCCTATAATTTAATTAAAATAAAGCAAACAACTGAAAAAATAAGAGATGGGTGCAAATAAGCACCATAGAAAGAAAACTGCAAGCAGCTATGGGATACTGAATTTCACTGGCAACCAAAAACAAAAAGAAAACAAAACAACAACAAAAACAAAAACAAAAAAAGCATGAGCAATGAGGTATTTAGATTATCATAACAGTAAGTTTTTTAAAAAAAGGTTAAAAATATCAGGTGATGGTGAGGGGATAGGGAACACAGCCATACACACTTGGTGGGTGTACAGGCTGGGAATAATTTCTTAGGAATATAATGTAGAAGACTTCTGAAAATATAAAACACACATACCATTTGGTAAGAAAAAATATTATAATACTTATAATAACCTATTAAAATAGTTGCTCATGTAAAAATACACATACACACTCCACACACACACTTGCTATTCATTTTGGCATTGTTTGTAATTTTTAAAAATCCTGCTCTGTGTCTCTGATCATTGCTGAATTCCTGAGAAAATTCCACATTTCTTTACCTCCCAATGACTTCTAAGCCCTAAATGTATGACAGATCTGAAGATGCTTAAAAACGCACACTGACCAACAAATGGTCAAAGTAGTATGTTGTAAACCAAGATGATATTATATATTTATAAAATACACAAGTGATTTTGTTTTCAGAGGTAAAAATAAGTGCAATTGGTAATCTAAAAGTTTCCCCTTTTTTCTCTATTGATTTAATTTTTTAAACATTTTATAAAATAATTGATTTTTATTCAACTTTTTAAACACTTGTTAAAATATGTATATTGTTATTATACACGTTACTTCTCAAAACTTAACATAGTTAAAGAACATTAAACATCTCAAGCACAAATTTGTCTCATTTTATTCTTTACCTCCAACCCTCTCCCAGAATAAATATAATGTTTTACTTTGTTGCCACAGATTTCTAACATTTCAAAAACATAAAAAATGCTGCCATACAAGCCAGTACTAACCTCATTCATCCAAGGAATACAAAAATTCTCAAACAAAGGTTCAATTGCCTTTTCTACCGTTCTCAAGATCTGTTCTTCAACAAGAAACTAATTTTCCTATAACATGAGATGGAAAGAAAGGCGACAAAGTCTTTCAAATACAAAGGCCATGCTCCTGATATCATCAGCCAAGAATGCCTCTGGGTCACTTTTCCCAGTGCTGGGGCTAAAATTGGCCTGTTCATGACACCCTCTGGTTCAAGGAGCTGTGGGTCAGCATATTAGTTAGCTGTCTGACCTTGGCTACGCAAGGGACTACATGAATCAAGTATACGGAAAATGGAAACTCAACAGATAGGTAGTTAGCCCACCTGGGTTACTTTATTATAGGTAACTAAGCTCCAATATTTAAAAACAAAATAGTACCCTCTCTCCAAGGAAAACCATACTATATAACACTAAAGCTTCTCCCTTCACACATGTACCAGTGAGGTAAGACTGTTACAGTATTTCTGAGAGACATGCTTAAATAAAGCCTTTTATAAAGGTGAGTCTAGATCAGCTGGTACATACCCTGTGCATATGCAACAATATAAATTGCTAGCTATGCATCAGCTATGTTGAGAATTATACTGTGTTTTCTTTCCTAATCCTATGAATGACTATCTAATCCCTCATCAAAAATATCTTGTTTTAGTTCCATTTATTCATATATGAAACTACACAGCTAAGCATTTTTGTTTAAAAATGTTAATATGCAAGTTGGCAAAGGCCTCTATCTTCTCTTGCTCTTTGGCTGGTGTTTCAGAGATTATTTATCTAGCACCAAGTGACACCCAGTGTCCAAGCCCCTCCCTTTTCCTATTTATTACCAAGCTGCTGCAGTGCAGTGTTGAAACAGCTGATCATTTGGATCATTAAAAATCAATCCAATGACCAAACAGTTCTGTACATTTTAGAAAAATGGCAAAAAGTGCGGTATTAGATTGCTATTAACTTGCTCTGGGTTTTCTTTTCACAGCTGCCAGGAAAGTCATTTGGTGAAATTGATGAAACCAGCATGCCAAGGAGGAAAGAGGAAAGAGCAGAACAATGTAAACAGAGTGAGCTCGGAGGAGATGGCAATGTTTTTGCTGGGAATGAAGTGAGATGTCACTGGGGGAGGCAAAGAGGGTGGGTAGGAGGAGAAATCTTGCATTTGGTGAGCATACTGTAATTTGAGATGCAGGAGGTTCAATGGTGGGATGAAAGCAATCAAAATGCAGAAACAATAGAGAAAGGAAAGGAAAGGAGGCAAGCTCTCCATGTGCTTCTGACAGGCTGCCTGCTTTGGTCACATTGCTGAATTAATCCAAGAGGCATCCCAGCTACAAGAATAAGAAGCTGATTTGAGAATTTCAGTAAATACAATTCAATTGCAGGGGATGGTAAGAACAAGTTCCTAGTTTCTTATAAGGTTTATTTCAGCAAGAACAATTTTAAAGGAAAGTAAATATCTCTATTTTTCTCAATAAAACCAAGAATATACAAAAATACACACATGCATTTTCTTATTTACTACGTGGCCACACAAATTCTCTCTTTCTACATAAAAGCTGTCTTCCCCTTACAAAACAGCATTTTCTTTCTAATATCGTTTGACGATTTCTTGATTAATCTAAAAAGAGCATTGGTTTGTGGAATCACAGAGTGCTGACAGAACAAATTTATTGTGGGATTTCTGCCACTGTGACACTATTTCTCATTTCTCCCAGTATCCTATTTAAAGTTACAATTAGCTCACACGGTTCATGCTTCTATAGAAAAGGGCAAGAAAAATGGTGAAGTATTTATTTTTTCTTATTTGTTATATATTGTCTAGTAACATTTCAAGAATAGCAATACCTTAAACACAAGAGACTTAAAAATAGCATTTAAAACATTATAAAGAAAGCAAACGTTCCATGGAAGAGAGCATATACTTCCTTGGAAACTGAACATAGAAAATGATCCAATGAAAGAACCACTGAATTGCACAGTAGGCCAACACTAATCTAAAGGTAGGTCCTGCTTGAGATAATCTTTAAATTTCATTTTCTAAAGGCTCCATATGTTACTTGACAGAAGCTCAGAGGCAGGCAGTACTTAGTTGCAGCCCTTGGTTTATAGGCTAGCATTAGGCTTTTTGAATGAGATTGCAGCCAGTTTTCAAGACTCCTCCCAATAATCCCACCTTCTGGTATTCTCATCTTTACATAGTTCTGGCCTTCTCCATTCTGGAGTTGGTTATCAAGTAGAAATAACAACATGGTTGGTCACCTTTACAACTAGATATAACATACTGAATGTGGCTTCTGTCTTGCTTTGTCTATTGTAATTAGCCATTTCATGTGTACAGTGTATTGGTGTCTATTGTGTGCTACCTTAGTTCAGGACTCAGGTTAAGAGTTTAAAATTCTTTTGGCAAGAGATTTGTTTTAGTCTGGAACAATTTAATCTAGTCTCAACCACCACCTATATCAGACACTATATAAATAACATTAGAACATACTCATTCTTTTGAAATATAGTGGCTAATAATTTAGTGTAAAAAGACATGAAAAACTAAATGGAAGGTGTGATTCATTCTATTGAATTAACATTTAGCACCTTTGTCTTTTGGATGTACTCAAGTCTCAGACATATATTCAAATGTATCTTCATGAAAGTCTACATAAATAAGGGAAAAGGGGAAAAGAATGGAGATTTTGAGGAAAAATAAAATTAGGTCAGTAAGGCTGGAGAGTGTGACATTTTTACTTCAACATGAGAGAGACCTCATAAAGGCAAAAGGCACAAAGTCAGTGAATTAATACAGAAAGGGCAACGGCACCCTTCTACTTCCCCTTCCAATTTTCATCATTGGTGGAAGGAAACAAGAACTGGACATATAATGTCTCATAGAAAGCAAGGAAAAAAAACCAGGGCCTAGACCACAGACCTGGATGATTTTAAAGAAAAAGCACATACATATGATAGTCAAATACTTCGTGGATTGTTTCTGAATCATCAGGCTGACTTTTTACACTAGTTTAGTTCTCTGAGTCCACTTAGGCTACTACAACAAAATGGCACAAACTGAATGGCTTATACAACTCAATAATAGTGTATTAGGATTTAAAATCCACATTGCTCTCATCATTCTGTTTAGATGGAATATATTCTGTTCCAGTTTGTCTACTTGTACTAGATTTGAAGGCACAAACATCTATCCCAGAAATAGCAGGATACAGAACAGTAATCATCCTTAATTTCCTATTATCTTAATCTGAAGCCCTGTATAACTTAACACTGTCTTATTATGACTGATATTATTTGAATCTGGTTTGTTAGATTGCTGTTTTGTATTGACTGATTTTATTTGAATCTGCTATGATTGATAGTATCAAGTCTGAGAGTATAGGCAACTACATTCAAGATGACAAGATTCACTAGGATACCCACTTTGGTTTGACTATTACCTGCTTTTGAGGTCTTATAATGTCTCCAACGTTTCACTTTTATTAATATTGTTATATACTGCTATATGCAATTATACTATGCCTGATGATATAGACAATTATATTGAAGATCACAAGAGACATCATAGTAACCATTGTAGATCACCTTGTATTGCAGTTTTATATGACTTATTGATTTCATATTTTTCTAGGAATTTGTTTTGTTTTGTCTTGCTGTGCATTGTTTTTCCCTCTAATGCAGAAAGGATAGACATACATGTAGAGATAAACATGATGCATGTATAGAACTTCTAAACAGTTTATGAGAACTGATTATATAATTCATGATGAAATGAACAACTACTTTGAAGAAAAAGAGACACTACGGTACCCAGTGTGATTCCATAGTGTCATGATGTGAAATCCAGCAATACTATTATTTTTTATTCAGAGTGATTTTAGTCTGTTTTTGGTTGTTTAATTTCAACATATGTGAAGATACGGAGAGCTATTTTGAAGAGAATAAGAGACACTATGACAGCCATTGTTGACCACGCTATTGTCTGGTCTTGAAGATCTAAAACACCTTTCATCATCCTGTTCAGATCAGTTTTATACCATGTTGTTCTGTATGAATTCGCAGTATGTGAAGATATGGACAACTATTTGGAAAAAAACAAGACAATATGATAGATAGTGAAGATTCTGGTTGTCTTACTTTGAAATTTATGTCTCTTACATTACTTTCTTATGTTCTGTTGTGTTGTGTTTAATTTTACACTCTTTAAAATAAAATTTAAAAAATAGTATTCTGCTTACAGTTCTCAGTGCTGGGGACTACAAGATCAAAGACCTGAAAGGTGCCTTGAGGCATGTTGGGTGAAGGTTCTTTGTCTGGCTCACAGACCGCCACCTTTCCACTGATTCCTTATAGGGTGAAAAGGTCTTTCTCAGGCTTTTCATGAGGACTAATTCTTACCTCAGCTCCCAAATCTCCCATGTCATCAAAACATTATTTGGAGGATAAAGATTTCAGTGCATGAGTTGGGGAGGGGACAGATGTTCAGATTCAGAGCAGCTTTATCACACATGATAGCTAAACTCGCCGCAAGCATCCTTCTCCTTTCTCTTATAGCACTCATCACAATCTGTCAGGCTGTCTATCTGTCTTTCTCTCTGTCCTTTTCATGAGGGTAGGGCTCATTGTCTTGATTGCTACTGTAAACCTCCTGTGGCATACACACTGACTCACACATAGTAACTGGTCCATAAATATTTGTAGGTTGAATAAATTGGGGCAAGAATACGAAAAATGAAATATTCTTAAGCTTCACTTGTTAAAATCCCACTGCTGTAACTGTCCTGATCTCACCTTGGTGTACCTACCATTCTCACTGACATGAAATCCTACAGTAAATCGGAAACCAGTAGCCACTGTGCCTTTGTAAAACTTCATTGATATTTGTAGTTTTCAATCCAGTTTGGATAATGTAGCAGCCAAATATATCCACATCACTAAACCCAATCAGCCAGACTGTCATTCTTACTCTGATGCTATTTAGAATGTGCAATGAGCCACTGGAGTCTACTTCCTAAAAACTAATTTCCCTGGAGCTTTTTGCTCTATTATTTTATTAATGCCCTTGAGGTCAGAAACTATGATTTCTTTTCTTCCGAACAGCATAATGTCTCATTAAAACTGCTTATAAGCCTGGGTCTTTCTAAAGAAATGCAAGGAAATTTCAAGGATTATGAAAGGCCTTTAGTTCAATATCAGCTATATTTAGTGCTTTGAGAGCAACAGCACAGCGCAGTTCATTAATAACCCAGAAACAATTAATTCAATATGCATTTGATTCCTTCATTGGCACATTTTTTGAGATTGCAGGGAAAAGTACTCTTTTAAAAGTGCATGTTTTTATATTGCTTTTACACATTACAACCAACTTGGATTATTATATTTTTACATGAATATGGGCAAGTCTGATAATCCAATAGTTCATTCCGTTTTTCCTGCTTGTACTCAAGTAGTAAAAATAGAGTTAATCCCTCATTCATTCAACTAATATTGAGTGTCTTCATGTTTGAGAAACAATTGTAGACTCTTGGGATACAGCGGTGAGCTATGAACCACGAGTTCACAGACAAAGCAAGGCAGATCAGGGACATGCAGGTCTGGCTGAGTAAGTCCCAGAGGGGTTGAAGGGCTAGAAGGAGAACAGTGTGACTGAGCCAGAGCAGGAGAAGCAGGAGGCAAATCAGTGGGGGTAATCGGAATCTCCGGGTAGAAGGCTGCTATAAAACTTTTCATCTTATTTTTAGGAAGAGCCAAAGTTGTAGATATTTGAGTAAAGGAGTGGCCAGTAGCAGCCACTTGTTTCCTTTCTAGAGAAAAGACTGCCCCCGGCAGCCCATTTGGGACATGCTGTAGTGATCTAGGTGGGAAACACGGGTGGAGAGACCAAGCTGCAGCAATGGAGGTGATGAGAAACACACCAGATTTTGAAAGATGACTGGCTGGGCTGGGGACAGGATTCAATGTGTGTGTTTGTGTGTGTGAAGGGGGCTAAAACAATGAGAAGCGAAAGATAAGTGCAAAGTTAGGCTGAGGTGGAGCAGTCTATAGGAGAAGTGGGTTCTGGGTGTGTCACATTTCAAGTCCAGCGGTCCTCTGTGGTTTCAGTTATCCATCATCTACTATAATCTGGACATATTAAAAAGAAAATTCTGGAAATAAAAATTTGTAAGTTTGAAGGCATGTGCTATTTTGACTAGCATGATGAAATCTCACACTGTCTAGCTCTGTTTTGCCTATGTCAGGAATCACCTCTTTGTCTACAGTATTCACACCATATCCATCATTTAAGTCACTCAATTGCCATCTTGGTATCAGATCATCTCTTGGAGTGTCATAGGGCTGGTGTTCACCCTTTATATAATGATGAGTTTAGAGCAGAAGTTTAACGGTACTGGCAGTTTGGCTGTGCATATCAATTCTTCAAAATGGAATTCAACTATTATGTATCACAATCTATATATCATCAAAAATAAGCCATAAGCTACTTCCTTAAAGTAAAAAATAAGGTATAAAATGGCCTTGACTTAATAAGAAAAAATTTTATGCAAGGTTGCTAAGTTCTATAAAGGATCCATTTTTTATTCAAATAAAAAGCATTAAAAAGAAATCCATTTTAGTTTTCTTGGCACATTTCAAAGTGCAAAAGTTGCACCCACAGCATATAACAGGTGCTTAGTTAAAATGGAAGACATTAAATGTGTGTTTGTATGTATGTATGTGTGTATGTATAGGAAAAAAATATGGTCTGTATGGTCTGTATTCAGGGGAAAGGTCCAGACTGACGACAAGAACTTCTCAGAAAATGGCATACAGATGGAAAAATATTGATTAAGTGAGATACAGGAGATATGTAGAAAGAGGACATTAGGTGGGTAGACTAAATTGGAGACATGTCAATGTTAGGGTTTGGGGGAACTGAGGAACAAGCACCAAAAGAGGATGAGATATAATGACAAAAGAGAGAGGAGACAATGTAAAAGAAGGAAATGTCTTGAAGCTCTACTGAGATTATTTTTTTCTCTGAATATTATCGAGCAAAAAAAAAAAAAGAAGGCATTGCTCTGTAATTTGTATTTAATTACAGGATTCATGTGCCAATAAATTTTCTTCTTGCTTATCATTTTACTTAGTTTGCATATGTCGGAGAGTTGAGTAATTGGTGAGAGAGAAACAAAAGAGAAAGAAAGAAATGGTGAAATCTGCAAAGTTAACTGATTTTGCATCTGTGAACCAAAATTAAGTTGCATTAAAACAGCCAATAATTATGTTAGGGATGCTATACAATCAAAAGTATCTTAATCATTGGCTCAATTTTTTTTTAAATAGTGTATGATTTAAGAGTTCCTATATTGAGAAAAACACTTCCCAATCTTATTTTTGCATTGTACTTATATAACTTATACTTATTTCCAGCCAAATCTATAGTTTAAACAATTTCTGGCCTATTTTCTACTTGCTGGCATGATGAAATTGACCTGATCATGGAGCACACATTAAGTTCAAAGAACACTCTCTACTTAAATTAGTCACATGGGAACAAGCCATTTTAAAATGCAAATACATAGAGTCACAAGGGAGAATTTTCATGCTGGAGTAAACAACTTATTTTTGGGGAAAAAAAACCCTAGAACTGAATTTTATGGCAACTATAATATTCAAGCTTAGTGTTAGGATAGGAATTATGATTCTGTTTTGTCTTGGATTTAAATAAAGCCCAAATCAAAAGCTCTCACAAATATGGGAAAAGTGATTTTAAAAATAAAATAGAACTATGTGGGCTATTGCAGCCTGCTTCTATTATTGTACATGATCATAGCTCAGTCTTCATGCCCACAACTTCTGCAACAACCTGCAAAGTCACACACAGCCCATTTCTCCCCCCAAAATGTAGAAAATAATAGAAATTCTATTTATCCAATCAGATGAGATCATGCATTTTAAAGCATTTTAAAACTGTAGAATATCATACAACATCAAAAAGTTAACTCAGCATGACTTAAAATAGGTAAACATTTAAAAAGTGCCAGTTACTTGGAAGTTGTAACTGAGGCGCAGTTGAGCTCAAAGTCAGCAAACTCCTTGAGACTAGAGCAAGGCCTGTCCAGCAGGTGTCTGGCCTTGGTGTCCCTCCCTGTTAACTATAGCACAGATAGCACTGAGAAGGTTTCACTGTCAGTGTTCTCAGCAAAACACTGAGATCTTGCAATTTTGACTCTGTCACACACTTACCCAATTTTTACTGTGTATAAATAAAGACACAGAACATTCTGGGTTGTGGCTGCCTCTCCATCAGAGATGTAAAGCTCCACTGGGCCCCAGCTTTCCTTTCTAATATGTGTCTAGTCTTTTCTTAATCTCCTCTTACCCCCCTCTTAAGACTCTACTGGCTGTGTGAGTCTTGGTAGGAAGGATTTATCTTTAAATACATCTTCAGGCCACTCTGCTGATACAAATGACTTGAATTATTAATATTGAATATTCTCATTCTAGTCCTGTATTTTTTATCTGGAAATCATTAATATAAGCATATATGTCAGATCAGTATTATGAGTTTAGAAGTTATGAGTCGACTCCATTGTTTCCTAGGTTGTATTAGATGAAATGAAACTGACCCCCAAGATGATTGAATTCTAGATTCCTAGTACACTATGATCCTTTCATTTAAAGACAAAGCCTTAAATGGCCTCATAAACTTTAAGATTTCCTAGACATTCAATCTCTCTCCATATTTTGATGAGCCTAGTGTAAATGAATCATAGGAACATAGATTAAATTCCCCATGCAGTATTCATTCCAGAAGACAACTAAGGAAAAGTGTCTTGGCAAAAGGTCAAATATACTTTGCTGAATCCTCAATATTTTCAGGATATAGCACCCAGTGTGTGCAGTCTCAGTCAGCGCAGTCAGCACAAGACAAGTGACCAAAATTACCCATACTTGCTTGGCTGTCACCAATCTTCTTGTCACCTTGAATTGTGGGAAAGGGAGGCTCTTCATCAGGGTGGCTCACATTTTAGTCTCTGTGAAATGGGACAATCGGACATTTTGATCTTACCAGGCGATTGTTTTGAATATAATTCTTGTATGCTTTAAATTGTTTTTACTACCATTCTTATACTCTTGATTAGCTACCTGCTTAAACAGAAGTGAATTTCTGACAAACAAGCATCTTGCAGCAAAGTATAGGTAGTTTCTACCACATATAGTAAGATATCATGGAAGTCCACAGAATGGTCTCCTGGTGTCTAGAATAAGTATATTTTCTATAAGCTTCCACAATTTATCCTAAGAATAAGGCAAGCAATAAGACCTTCCAACTGCCAATAAGAGTGAAACATTTACAAACATGCTGTTTTATAAATAATAATAATTAAGGCTATATTCTACACTATGGTTTATATCTAGATTGTTCCACTAAAAGGATCATGTATTTGGAAGGTGGTTGGATCATGGCGACACTGTACTCATCAGTAGATCAAACACTAGAGAGTTCAGGAGCCTCGTGTGCTGTTGGGGAGATGAGAGAAGAGGCAGATCACTGGGGGCCTGACCTTGAAGGTTGCATCTGTCTCTCAAGCTCTGCCATCCCCTCTCCACTTTCTGGCTGCATGGGCAAAAGAGGCCTGGACAGAAGAGACAGGTCACTGGGGGCATGAGCTTTAAGGATGCATCTCCTTCTCCGGCTCCTTGTTCCTCTCTCTTTTCTGGCTGCCATGAGATAAACAGGTTTCTTGTGCCCACCCCTTGCACCAGGCCTTTTGTTTTTCCCTCATTGGAGCCAGTTGACCATATACCGAAACCTTTGAAATCATGGGCCAAGATAAAACCTCTCCTCCTTTAAATCTCAGGCAGAACATAATGGGTCCTGGCACAAGGATAAAGTAATAAAGACACATCCCAATTGTTTCAAAACTGAAACAATTTCCATCAGCTTGATTCTTATTTTACTTTATATACAAACTAATTATTTTTCCGTTTTAAAGAATTTAGCACAGTATATTTGTGTTTCAGCACTTTCTTTCCATTTTGAAAATGATCCAAGTATTGATGTGGTCAAATGTATGGTTCTTCATCTTATGAGAAATTATAACCGTGTGATAAATATAATGCAACAATTTCCCAAATTGGCAGCTTCACATTGAATTTAAGCACAGGGGTTACTTATAAAAATTTATTTCTAAGTGATCACATGTTTGTCTCTTTCAAAATGCTGTGCTCCCAGTAGTCCTCTCAAATGCATACATCACTAGCCTTGTTTTCTCAGGATTTATCCATGCAGATAAAAGTCAAAGCTAAAGTTAATCTCAAATATAGTACACTAACCAGTTTCAGATAGAAATGCAAAGCATGGATTCTACCACTGTTTCTTTTTTCGTGCTTTTTGCCACAAAATTGCTGCCATGGAAATTTTAATTCTGATTTTTTCCTATTCTGTGAATTTCAAGAGCTAAAATTAATATAGGGGAGACTAGATATGCATATATTTTCCAACTAAGAAAATCAAGTGTTTAACATAGCAATGTATTATTTAGAATTAATAATAAAGCATGATAATCTAAGATTATATATGTTAGGTAATATTTCCATATAAGATTTTGTAGTTGTATCATTTTCTTCTTTTAAACTTTGCATCAATTTTTATGTTCTTAAATGCTGAAGTGGTCTTCTCATTGTATATCAACATTATAACTAAAAATATAACCTCTAATATACATAAAGCCTCATTCTAGATAGGTAGACATCAAATTTTGCTTTACTTATAAGTAAATTAAGTAAGGGGTCCTGCTATGACCCAAGATCTCCATCCCCTACCTGCAACCTTGGAGAAATCAAATTGGAAACAAGTGTAGAAGTTCTGTACAATGAAATTCATTGACAGGCTCCAGGAATTTAGCTCAGTGGCATAGCACCTGCTTGGAAAGTGCCAGGGCCTGAGTTCAATCCCTGGCACCAAAAAAACAAAAAACAAAAAAGTCATTTACTTAATTCTCTTCTACAACTACCTCCATAAACATTATACTATAAAGATCCTTATAATATTTAAAGCTAATACTGATATACAAACAATGACAATGATAGTGCCATGAATAAATCTAGAGTCTGATAATACTTCAGCAATTCACCTTTGTTGTTTGTTGAATTCATATGTTGAAATCTAAATATCTCACACTTGAAAATGTTACATATTGGGAAACAGAGTTTAGATACAATTAGTTAAAATGAGGTTATACTGGAATAGGTAGGCTTCTAATCCATATACCTGGCGTCCTTATATAAAGGACATCAAATGAAAGGAGCAAATGTGTATAGAAAGAATCTCATAGAAAAGTTGCCTCTATGATGTCAAAAGCAAAGGAATTACGAGAAGGGAGGAATGGAGGGAGGGATGGAAGACCTGCTCACTGGTTCCTTTAGAGGAAGAATGACCCTGCAAGACTCCTTAAACTTAGATTTTTCACTTCCCCATCTCTGAGACAACACATTACAGTTGTACCACTCAGTCTGTGGTATAGTAAACCCTAGAAAACTAGTCCACTATGGCATCTATTTCTCAGTTCTCTGAATCCCGATTTCAATTCTGTCATGCCATGAAGTGCTCCACTCGAAGGAATGCCATTTTTATGGCAGTCAGATCATTCCACCTGTAGCTTTTGACCTTTGGCCACCTGTAATTTGTGACGTCTGGCCATCTGTCTTTAAGTCTCTCTTCATTAATTTCTGATCTAGTCTTTTGCTAATAGTTCTGAATTAGCAAAATTAGTACTTCTTATTTCATTCCTTTGATAATCGGTCAATTGCTGTATGCCATGCAAACAAAACCAAAAACAAACATACAAAAAGCCACCACCTGTAATGAATAAGACTTTCTATGTCCCAGATACACAAATTCAGGTGGTAGGGAGAAATAGTGAGAGCTGCACAATTTTGTAAAACTTTAAGAATACTTAAGAAGCCCCCTTACACCCATTTTGCAGGTTTAGGTAAATATTCTTTGGAAAGTGATATATGAGCTTGAACAGATGAAGGGATTAACTAGGCAAAGGTTGAAACTGGGATACCTGAGCCAGGAATGTGAGGTATTATAGCAAAAAGGAGCAATAAAGGCTCACAGACAAGAGGAAATAATGAAAGGTCATGGAACTGTGACCATAACTGTATGCAGAATTCAAGGAAGGGTCTGCCAAGAAAGTATAACAAGGGTGTGGTCTTGATGGATTGTGAACATCATGTTACAAGATCTAGACTTTGTTCTGAAAGCAACAGATAGTCACTGAACTTGTAAGCAGTGAATCTATAAAACATAAAACTTTATTTACCTTGTAGAAGAAAATATACTCACTGTTATATGAGAAGTAAATGACTGGAAGAGATCAAAACAAAAGCAGAAAGTCCAGTTAGGAGGTAGGTACAACCTTTCAGTGGAAGATGGGGGCTGAGCCAAAGGGAAGGTGTCTGTGTATGGAAAACAGAGGGAAATTTTGCAGAGTACCAAAAGTGAAATTTGGTCCCTTGACAATTGATTGGACAAGGGACATAGTTGAGAAATAAATTCAAAGTAATCTTCACATTTCTGACATGCAAAACTTAGAGAAACATGGTGTCATTCATTAAGATAAAAACACACAGCGGGGAGAAACAGGTGTATATAATGGGAAAGACCTCGAGGCAGGGAGGTAGTCTTGGTCCAGTGACTATGGAGATGGGCTGTAGATATATGTAGAATAAAAACTCAGGGTCCAGGAGATACAGATGAAAATCTGACAGGTATTAATAATATCCAGACTGGTTCTCAAGGCTTTCTGCACAGCAGAATCATTAGAGGAGTTTCTGAAAACGGAAAGCGCTCCAATCTCACTCCTTGGTAATTCTGATTCAGATGATCAAGCTTAGAGAAACGGCTGCTGTGTTTTGCAGTGCTTTGCCAATGATTCGAATGCATGGCTACACTTAAGCACTCCTGGGACATGGAGTAAGAATTGAAAGGGCTAAAGACAAAACCCAGAGGAACAGTGTCATTTCAGAGGTGGGCAATGGATCGAGAACTTCAAAGACTGGCAAATTGCAAGCAGAAAGCTAGAAGCCTGCCGAAAAGCAGAGAGTCTTCAAATTTCATCAAATATGGAAGAGAAGAGAGTAAAACAAAGACTAAACTACATTCACTGTGCTTAGCACTAAAAATATCTTGCTGGGGAAAATGTAAAATTTGTAATCAAAGTATCAACCTTTTGAATGCAAGGAGAGGAAGGCAGTAGGGAAACAATAGACAAAGGAACAGAAGAGGTCCCCTGAGCACTGATTTCTGGCTTGACTTTCTTTTTTCTTTTTTTCTGGGAGGATGGTACTGGGGAATAAATTCAGGGCTTTTACACTGGGTGACATCCTTAGTAATTTCTTGCAATTTGTTTTGACACAGTCTCCCAGGCTGGGCTTGAACCTGCAATCTTCCTGCTCTAGCCTCCAAGAATTCTGGAATTAAATGTGTGCACCAGCAGGCCCCAGTTTTGTCTTGCTTTAATATTTTGGAACTGTTTTGCAGATGCTTGAGGAGCAATGTCAATGCCTCAGGACATCGTTTAGGCTGGTAACCCAAAAGAAACAGCAGGTGAAGGAGTACCATCAACTGAAAAGGCAGAAAATGGTGAGATTAAGGCACAGCTTGAGATTTCTGCATCAAAACAGAAAAAGGATGAAAACTTCCACATGATACAGTGGTGGTGAATCTTTGCTACATGTGCCACGGTAGACTGTATCACTGAAAGCTCTAATAAGTTTGTTTCAAGCAGGAGAAAGGGACATAAGGCTGACTGGAGAAACAAATGGAGCTTTTGGTAATAAAGCGGTTTCCTCCAACTGGAAATAAGACCACAAACTTCCTGTGCCACAGATGAATGTAGCTGACTTCCTCTGAATATTCTATGGGTAAAATGGGTAGTGATACGATTTTTGATCATCATCATCAATCCTGTGTGTTCAACAGATGAGGGGTTTAGCAAGAGAGTTAAATTTTGAGCCTACTAGATCATTCCTGTGATAAAAAGAGAAAAATGAATCATTGTTGAGAGTGTTAAAAGTTTCAAGATTTGCAGCATTTCTGACTAAAGTCCAGGTCCAGAGTATGGTCAAGGAGGTAAGTACTAAAAATAGAACCAAAATCAAGGACAATGGATTTTACAAAGTTGAAAAGAGAATAAGTCATTCTTGGTTACACATTAGGATCATCCAGGAGGTATTTCAGTGGACAGAGCAGGATGAAATGAGGATCTCTGCAGACAAAAATCAAAGTACAAATGTATTTAAAAGAACAAAGTTTGATAATCACAGAACTAAGTTATTGGCTGTATAGTCTAACTGGATTCTGAAATCATTCAAAATGAGGAATTATTGAAATACTTTTGGTTTTAAGATTTTTTTTTTAACTCAGGTAATCACTAAGGGAAGGAAAATAGCCATCAGGGAGCAGTAACAAAGAGTTTTCAAGGCTCTTAAATATTTTATGGTTTATTATTAATAGTGATACCAAGATAGTAATGTCCAATTTCTTTTTCATAAGAACCTAGGGAAGTAGATATGCTCATTTTGTTATCTTTCTCCCAAAATTTAGGGTTCAAATACACCCTCATTTTCTTTCTTTGTAAATGTTTCAATAGTCAGGTTTTTTGACTCAATTTCATAATCACATTTCAAGTTGCTGTCTTGGACTTAGGTTTTTAGACAGCCTGCCTTTGCTAGTCTTTCAGGAACCACATAAACTCAGAAACTGGGGGATTTATTGGATTGCTTCCAGAGGCTATACATTAACAATACCATTTGCTTCCCAAATAAACTCTCAAAATTAACAGAAATAATGTTTCCTAGAGTGAGCAACTTTAGGCCATAAGGAATAGGAAGTCAGCTGAGTTCCTCCTGTTACCATGGTGACGTCAAGATCTCTGAATGGTAAGCTTTAATAAGAGTTGACCCAGGTAAAATCTCCAAATGTAATCAGAAAGTAAGCCAGAGAGCCCTATAAATGATGCTCTGAGCGTATAAAAGAAGTAAAATAATGCTTGGATGTTTCTTGATACAGGGGCCAATTCCTAGCAATTTCTTACTGGTTAAATCTGAGGGAGATTTCTCTCCCTATTCTTGTCTTCTGCAGCAACAGAACTCTGATTTTCCAGAGAAGTCAAGGGTCACAGAAGACATGGTTATAAGCAAAAGTACTCATAACACTGCACATGGCAAGAATTGGCTTTTAATTTATCAAGAGTTCCATAGTTCTCTGGTCCAACTCATTTTACTTGCTTTTTAATTTCCTTACCTAATCAACTGGCAAGGAATAGACATGTTGATAAATCCAGATGTATAATAGTGGAAGGCAAATTTTCAAAATTGTTTATGCCAAATAGGTTTGGAAAATCTGAGAATGGACTCCAGTAATTAACAGTTATGGTTTTTCTAAATTTAGCTCCTTTCCTATTATCACCAAAGCTCTTTGGTCTTCCTGTCTAGCTTTTGATTCTTTATCTTGCTGATTGCTATGCAAGATAAAAGTCTTTTTTGGCCTTGCATTAACATATGTCACAGATGCTAAGATGCCCCTGATCATGAGACAGCATCAATTTGTTAACTGCTTTCTGGGGGAAAAAAAAAAAAAAAAAAAAAAAAAAAAAAACTATCAGAAATACTAAAATAATAAAGGGAAGCCTCAACATTACCAAAATACAGAACCTCCCTCCTTACATCCTCATTTTGAATAGTTTCTTCTGCTCCAAAATTTTCTGTTCATCTCATATAATGTTTCCTGTGGTGATTTTAATGTTCTAAACTCTGTGCTGTCCAGTACCACAGAACTGTGTCTTGCAGATTAGCCATATTTCTTCTCCTGGCTTGGCAGTAGCTTGTACTGTTTTTGCAGTAGCATTAATCATGGTGACCACAGTAGTCATCACAATTCTTTCCATTTTATCTATAAATTCTTAGAAAAAGTAGAAAAACCAAAGATCTTTGCTCAAATTAGTCCGTTTTTCTTTTTTTAAAGCCTTTCCTTTTCCTTTCATATCCTTAAAACTTCCTGAGAGGGGAGTGTGATGCTGTGAATACATTGACATACTGCAGCAAAAAATACAGTCACGTTCAGTTTAATATGCAACAAATGAAAAATATTCAAGCTGATTGATACATACAGGAATTATTGGCCCCTGACTGCTGATACAAACATCATGACATTTAATTTGTCTTAGTGTTAGAAATTATTTCTTCTAACTTTGTCACTACATGATGTTTGCTTCATTTTGATATCTAGTTTTTCATTATTCTAAGAATAAAATTCCTCACATCCGTTTAAATCCTTTCCATATGATTTGTGTCTGTTTGTTATATTTACTGCATTTGAACTTTTTAAAAAGTCTACCTATGACTGAGATTTATGATTATTGGTGCTGTTTATTTGTCTTAGTTATAAATATAAAGTGACTAGTTTAGTAACACTAATCTTTTCTCTCTTTAATACTCTTCCCATTGCTTAAATTTATTGATTGGAATTATATATATATATATATATATATATATATATATATATATATTAGCTGATGCAGAATTTCTAAGATCATCGCCATCACCCTTATTCCTAATATTAATCAATAATTATTGCTATGGCTTTTGTGTAAATATCTCCCCAAAGCCTCATGTGGCCATAGATAAGCCTTTTTCAGAGGTGGCTGGATCTAGGGTATGACTCTGAAATCATGGTGTAGTGCTAGATTGAAGGATAGTAGGATTAAGGGTGTGAGTGATACTCATCCTAAGTAATCTGAATAAGATAACAGAGGCAAAAAGATACTGTAAAGGTTCCTTGTTGCTTTGCTACCTTCTGTCCACCATGAACAGTTCTCTACGAAGCCACCCTGCCTTGCAGACAGCCGATTATGGACTGAAACCTCTACAAACTGTGAGCTAAAAGCAACTCTTTCCTCCCTTAACTTGTGATTATTGGGTTTTGTCTCAGTAACAAGAAAAGTAATGAAGGCAATTATTAAATTGCATATAAAGAAGGATGTTTGTAATTGTAATTAAGGTTATGTATCAGTTGAGCAGTAGATAAGATTTTTGTGGTAGGCCTAATCTTAGGAGCCCTCTAACTGCAGAGTTTATTTTAACTGGAAACAGAGGGGAAAACCCAAGAAATGAGAGGTGTGAAAGAAGAGATTCTTCATTCTTAAAACAGGGATATATTAAGGATAAGAACCTGAGGGAGGCCTCCAGGAGGACAAATATGGATGTAACAAACAGCTAGTGAGGAATAAGGAATCTTTATCCTGCAAATAAAAACAGTGAATTCCTTCAATAGCAGGAATGAGTTTGAAAGATGAACCTGAGCACAAATTGAACACAGGTGACCAGTTTCTTAATTTCAGCCTTGGGACTGAGACTATAAGCTAATAATCCCCCAGGCATGCCATCGTGGATTGCTGGCCTAAAGAACTGTCAGGCTGAAGAAAAGAGAAGGATGTTATTTAAAGTTTTTAAATTTATAGCAAAGTATATGGCAACAGAAAACAAAAGCAAGCTTATCCAAAGAATTTATTGTTGTATCTTCATACTTTTAGATAAAAACCAGTGAGGATCTTATACCACTCCAACCAATTTGACAATTTTCATTTAACTAAAGCTTCATTTAAGTCCTAGTTGGAAAACAAAAGCTTTTTGCTTTTCTTCATCTTTTTTGTTTTGGTTTTTGAGAACAGTCTCTTTAAAAAAATCAGTGAATTGTTATATTATTCATGGATTCCTCACAGCATTGCAAACTAAAAGCTCATGTTCTTATTAATGTTTGTTAATGTATTAAAGATATATTTGTTGAATTTCATAAAGTGACTGTTGTCTTCTGAAGCACTTGATAAAATGAAGTTGCTGTACCTCAAATATTTAAGTTTAAATCAGCTAGAGAGTTAGATGGTTCAAACAAGATGTTAATAGAGAGTCATAGTGATCATTATTTCACAGTTATGTACATTAAAATATCAAAGTGTACACCTTAAATATATGGGATGTGATAATTATACTCCAGTAAAGCTGAAAAATTATACTGTACAGTTAAAAATATACAGAACCATTCTTTTCTTTTTTCAGTGGTAATTGCTTTGCTGAAATATGAGTAGCTCTTCTTAACTTGGAGTGTCTATTACCTGATTTTGGTTAAGCTAATTATAAGCCTGTATTTTGCAAAAATACAGACACAAAGCTTTTTAATAAAAATTTGTAAGTTAAAAGTACTATAGGAAACATTGTCTAATGGTACAGCATTATTTTGTTTAGTTTTCAGTTGTAGAAAATGTATTAAGATCCAAATTATGTCACAAGTTATTTGCAGCATGAGAATAGTCAATATTTTGATTAAATAAATTAAGGTAATAACTTTAATGAGTAGTGAGCTAAAATACTAAAATGCATTGATGAATAGAGGAATTTTAAGACCCTGGAAATACACATGATTTTATTGCTTAACATGTATCAAAAACATATTTAATCTTTAATCTGTATTTGAAGAATTTTTTCTGTTAAATATACCCACATTTTGTGTGTCTTAGTTTTCCAATCCCCATATAATAATGTTTCTATTTCTTTTGAAAAATAGTTTGATAGTCCCATGAGATAGTTTATATTTTACACATATTTAATTTTTCATCCTTCCTTTATTTAGGCCCTAGAGAATATTCTACTCTACAATCATATTCAGACAGTAAGAACTCAGTTATATTCAGCTCTTCCCTTAGTACTTTGAGTTCTCCAGGATAAAATGGCCTTGACTTACTCAATGTAATCAAGTACCATTTTTCAAGTTAATGGTGATGAGTTTAATGATGTAAAGTATTTTCCAGTCACAAATACCCTGGACCCTGGACTACTGGGGAGATACACACACACACACACACACACACACACACACGCGCGCACACACACACACACATATATATTACAGAAAAATTACTGTGCATGTGACACTAACAACTTATTGTTCAAAGAAGGAGAAAAGTGACAATAATAGAGGAATTTTAGTACATTAAATTCTAGTGTTTCTTTTGGTTTTTTTTAAAAGGTGAGAACATATTCTGTTTCTTGCCATAAACATTCCATATTTTATTATCTAAGCACAGAATTGTATGTAAACAATACGCTATCATTTTTAATTGCATTGTGTTTTAACCATGCCCCCAAAGCCCTTATTTATCGGATGGTATCAATGAATTCATCATTAGGAGCAAGGTTTAGGATTCTGACTGAGTATCACTGCTATGAAATTAGATTTTTATATAAAACCATGAGGCTTTTCATAAAATATTGTTGTCTATACAAACCATGAGAGGTGTTCAGCAGCCTTTGGTTGGTTCCTGAACATGAAATTAGCACGGCACTACTTTGGAAATGGCCACCAAGGATGGTGGAAATGCATATACTTTCCAGGTTGGAGGGGAGAAATATGAATATACTCAGACACCTGCTCCCTCTCTGCCACCCTACCTGCACACACATCCATCATCTATCATCAGACAAGAAATAGCTTAGCTCTTTGTCCTAAAAGACCTTGTTTCTCAAGGAGTCATTCTTTAGTTGTATAAAACAGAGCTTTTATCTTTTACTGTTTATTTATCTAAATGAGAACAAAAATTAAAAATTGCTGCCTCAGTATCCACACAAATTATGTTAATGAGATCCTCAAGACAACTTCCTTTCAGCTTTATAAAACTGAAGAGAAGGCTGCTTGCCGCACACATGTATGACAAGGAATACAAAAGCAGAAAGAGTCCAGCCAATGATACAACGGAGAGTCAGGAAGGGCAGTGCCTTGCTCCCCTGGAAGGCCTGGGATTACTATTAGTCTTGTCATCCATGCTTCAGTGGTCCTCTCTGTGTCCAGAAGTGTCAGTGGGACTTTCTGTATTGGCTGAGATGTTTTACACCCAAGATGCCCCACTCAGTAGCTACTGCTAGATATTTAAATTTACATTTAATAGAATAAAACATTTTTATCTTTCATATGTGGCCAATTGCTACCAATTTAGACAGATAATGAGACTCCTTTTAAAAGCAATTTTAGCCACTGCAATTTATTGAGCTCCAACCTTGAGCTGTAAAATGTATCTTATTTTTCCCCACAAGCATTTGCTGAGGATTTGCTTTGTATCAGGCATTGCACTATTTATCTAAGTCAGGTAAGGCCCAGGCCAAGTAAGGTCCATATGCTTTGAAACTCTCAGGCTAAGGTGGGAGATATAAAAGCCAGAAATAAATAAATGTATGATTTACATGATAGAATTATTCATAGTGTATCAGGAAGGAGTGATCATTCTTTGAAAAGGCAGTCAGGCAAAATGTTTCTGCAGGAAGAGAGATTTAAAGAGTGCTATGGGTTGAGCTGTGTCTCCAACCAAAATTCGTACGTTGGAATCCTAACCTTCCAGTACTCCAGAATATGACCTTATTTGGAAATAGGGTTTTTACAGATGTAGTGATTAAAATGAGCTCATATGGCAGGGGAGGGGTGAGTCTTATTCCACTCTTATTCTTGTATCCTTATTTTAAAAAAGAATTTAGCCACAGAAACAAACGTGGAGCAAAGATGAAGTAAAAACAAGGAGAATGCCATCTATAAGCCAGGCAAGGGTCCTGGGAACAGGTCCGTCACCGTACAGTCAGAAGCAAACAATCCCAGCACCTTGATCTTAGGCTTCTAGAGTCCAGGACTGGTAGAAAATAAATTCTCCTGACTAAGCCGCAAAGCTGGTATATTTTTACGACACCCTAACCAATTAGTGTAAGTAGACACTCGGGAGAAAGGGGTGTGACTTGGGCAGGCAATTTAATCTTCACAGCTACGTCACGAGGCAGGCATCGGCTCCAGTCATCAGACGAGACTGCTGAGTGGGAAAATATTACATAGTTTGTCTAAAGAAATTTTACTTTTATGTGGCAAGTCAGGGCACAAATCTGAGCTGGGGTCATTCCTAAGCCTGAATTGTGTTTTAATAGTGCTCTTTGGTTTGACTTAATTTTCCTAAATTCAACTTTATATGAGTCAGGAACAGTGATTAAATTTACATGTAAATAAATAGACAATGTAGATCTGGCTCTACGAAAGAATTTCTGTTAAAATTTAGCATCCAGCAGACATATCTTATTTGGTTTTGGGGGTATCTCTCACTATTTCATTATTCTAGCTCTTGGAATATGGAGATACATATATACATCTGTATATAATGCATTGGGTTTTTTACATTGTAGATTAATTTTACAGTGTTATGAAAGTCTGCAGTGTATTCTCCTAGCCTCTCCTCTCAATGCTTTTGCTTTCTTTCATGTGTACATTTGACACTCACATTATCTTGTATAAGCAGACATCTACTTACTCAGTTATTTTCCATGAAGACATACAATGCCCTACTAATGAAGGAATGTGCACATTTATAGAGCTTTGTCTTTGTGAAGAGAGTATCAATATTCTCTTTTCTTAAGAAAATGGGAAGCTGGCTTTTAAAAGTGTGAGTCCAGCACCTGCCTTCCTGGAATAGGGGTAGAAGAAAACTCTTATGAAAAAATGGCCAGGGGTTTTGCTTGCTCAACTGGTGAAAAGAAACTACTTCAGTGGGCAGAAATAACTCCCAAAATGAGAAAACCTTTTGTAGAAATGTTCTAAATATGGCCTGATTTTAATCAAGCAATGCCATCTGTTCAATGAGTGGCAAGGTCACAACTTTTTAATAGGAACAGAGTCCAGTGCCAGAAATTAACATGAGGGGATCCAATTGCTGCCTGCACTAAACATTTCTTCCCATGCTGCAGGAAGCATGCATAGATGCTCCTTGATTTAACCTGTTCCTTGATTAAAGCCATCACAAGTTAAAAATGCCTTAGGTGAAAAATGCCTCCCAAACGTCATAGTCTGGCAATGCAGTACACTGTCGTATTGGCAGTTTTCTCTCAGGAGTGCAGGGCTCACTGTAGCTCATGGTAACTATAGCTCACTGCTGTTGCAGCTGCCCAGTGAGATAGCATCACATGGCATATAGCTACCCTGGCAAGAGATCAAAATTCAAAAGTCAAAGTTCACTACCAAGTGCAAACTGCTATCAAATCAAAAACATGTTGGGGATGGCCTACTTACCACCTGTATGACCTGTGTAAGAGGCACACTAATTGGCCTGGTCCCACTAGGCTGAGTTGTGTGTCCTTAGCTGAGTTATTTAACCCTGAAACTTAGGGTTAAATAACTTAGGGTTTCTAGGAAAAAGCTAATAATTTTTATGTCACCTATTTCGTATAAGGATAAAAGGAGGTCATACTTGTGGGCATTTTGTAAACTGTAAAGTAAAATGTCAACAAAAGGGAGGATTTTGTTAGCTGCAAGTAATAGTTTCTAGAATAATAAAATATTGTGAAAGTTGCTTTTCAGCACCTACTTTCTATCACGTTCATTTCTACTTTACTTGTATTGCTTGTTTTATCTAATAAGGACACTATCAATTTGTATTATTTATCTTAAAATTCTGTGTTTTGTTTTGTTTCGTTTTTTGTCATTTTGAGACAGAGTTTCACTACGCAGTTCAGGCTGGCCTTGAGCTCACTTTGTAGCCCGGGCTGGCCTCGAACTCAGCGTGATGCTCCTGCCTCAGCCTCCCAATGAGCTGGGATTACAGGAACATACACTACCATTCTGGTCTTGTAATATTACTTTTACAGAACAGGAAACTCATTCTCAACCTGCTTCTGTGAGTTGCCTAAGTGACCTAGCTGGTCAGCGCAAAGAATGGATTAAACTCTTGCATACCTTACCCCAGAACCTATGTCCTTAAAACTTGATCTTCCACCAATTTCCTTAGAAAATAAAAGAACCTAACAAATAGTAGTTTCTGTTTGTTTTACCGTATAAGTGGGATACGTGTTTTGCTGTTGTTGGTGGAGAAAAAAATTAAGATTCATTACTAATTTTTAAACTTATAAAAAAACTAATAAAATTTTATACTATATACTATATCTGTCTGTAAAATTAGAAGATAAATTCAAGCTATACTATTATTTAATATTAAATATTTGAAAACACTATTCCACGGACATGCTTTTACATATGGCAAGTCACCACAGTAACAGCAGTATTAATTATTTAGCCATATTTTTCAGAATTTTCTACTAGTTTTTGCATCAGACACTGAAACCAATAAAACGATCCTGTCCCTTAATTTAATGCCATTACTCATGACAACTACATGTCATACCAGAATAGAGAACTGAGTTCATAGGAAGGATGAAAAAGGAAGAAAAGAGAAATTAAAATGATGTGAGAAGGAACTAGAGCTAAACAGTTTTTACCTTTCTATCAATGATTAAGATATTTATTTGGAAGTGATTTGTTATAGTAAGAAGAAAAAAAAACCCTTTCAGTCCACATTACATAGGATTTAACAAAATCATCTTTGTAAAATCAGTGTCAGAATGCTGGTGTATTTTAAAGCTGCTTCAGGTAGAAGTGGGTGTTTGTGTAGACGTACACACAAATCTGGACTTGGTATCTCAAGCTTTCAAAAGGAAGGAAAAAGAAAAGTGTGTTTGCTGACTGAGAAAGTTTGCGTATGACAATGTGTTCTACTACCATTTCATACAAAACTGAAAGTCATTCATCATAGGTGCTTCATAAGTGGCTGAATGAGCTAACAGAAGCTTGAGAATAATGAATTCCTATTAGGGACCTTCCTGAGAAACACACAGAACTAAACAGGCTCTGCCACCCGCTGCCCACCTCTCAACCCCCGCCACGTCTTTCTTCTTAGGCCTTCAAGGATCTACATGACCATAGATTTTTTTTTTTGTTTGTTTGTTTAAGAAATATAGAGTAAAAGTACAGCGTGGATAAAAGGAGGGAACAATAGTAGGTTGAGGACAGTGTGTAGTACTTTAGATCAAAGATTTTATAAAATATTTTCTTGGATAAAAGTGAAGCAAATGTGAGTCACCCTGAAGTTCCTGGTTTTGTACCTTTTAGAGCTTCTGTCAGTTTAGTTCACGGCCTTTCACAGGTGCTGAGTTACAGAGTTCTGATTGGTCCATGAGATTAAAATATCATAATAATATCTAATAAAAAGTGCTACATGCTACCCAGCAGTTTTTGTTCTAACTGGGTTTCATTTTGTTTTCCTTTATTGGAAGCTGAGACTAGAAAAATTCCTGTTGAATTCTGTCACCTAGAAACTTTTTTTTTTTTTTTTTTTTTTTGTACCGGGGATCAAACTTTGACTTAGCGCTTGCCAGGCAGGTACTTATGCTACTGAGCTAAATCCGTGGCCCCTAGACGCTTTTGTAGTATAGTATATTCATCCCAAAGTTTTCTAAGCACATTATTCATTAATTGATTTTATAAGACCAGTTTACAAGTTATCAAATTATTAAACTTTGATCTATAATAACATTTCAGTGACTACTTTATCATCTATGATATAATAAATTCCTTCTGAAATATATTTAGGGTTCTTTCCTTTTTCCCTTCTACTATAAATAATACGGTGATGAATACCATTTTAACATAATTTATCTAAGTATGCTCTAAAGCTAACTGCAGGCACAAAAAGCCTTGTGTTTTGGAAAAGTAACTCGTGTTTAATAAGGTGATTCTCAGTGTGCCAATTTGGTGAGGGTTGGCTGGAGACGGGAAGCACGACTGGGAAGCCAACAACCTGAACTCAAACAGTGCTGACGCAGGCTATAAAATAGTCACTGAAATGTTATTACATATTGGAGTTTAATTATTTGTAACTTATAGATTGTTTTAAGAAATCAATCTACTGAATAATGTACAGAGTACAAATGCAGGAGAGCAGAAAAGATACTTAGGTAGTGGAATCCTCAGGCTTTGGAGACCTGTTCTAGTGAAAAGGAGAGAGAAATCAAGGGTGCCTTGAACGCTTGTAGCTTGAACACTGGGGAGTAAATAATGAGATCCAAATTGAACATGCTGAGTGCAAGGAACCTTCAAGGCATCCTGAGAGCAGTGTCCTACGGGCAGGGCAAAGTAGAACCATACAGAATCCCAAGACACCAGCCAGCTCTAGGCTCCATATACAAGACAAAAAGCAAAAGCTAGCTTTATTCATAACACCTGCTTTACTGTCCCATGCCCTTCTGCTCGCTCTCATTACCTGATCCTTTCACCCTGCCTAAATTTTAAGCATACTAGGGAGCAGGATGGAGTAGGGAATTCCTTCTTCTCAAGAGTGTTGGTTATTGTTCAAATGTTGTTTTTGATATAACAGCTCTCTTATAACACAGGTGCCTTCCAATTCTAATCAAGAGATTTTGACTTAAATTACTTCAAAATTTATCTCCTGTTTGTGACAGAGAAGTTTTTCCAGATCATTTCATTAACATTAGAGGAATGCTTCTGTGCTGTACTAACTGAACCAGAGCACACAGTCCTTTGAGGCAATCCCTGGGTAGAGACACAGCCTGGCTCCCCGTGGGTCTGAGCCAAAGCCCCGATGACTCATGACATTGTACACACCACTTGACAGCTTTCCTAGCAGCTTGTCCTTCTCTTGCATTCTTCATCACCTTCAGCTCCATAAATCCTACCTCAGAAGTGTGCATGTAACTCAATCTCATACTGCTTTAGGAATCGTATTTTCTCCTCATCTACAGAAAGGAACTTGAGAGTGCCTCCATTCCAATATCCATCTCTAAATTGATTATAAGGCTATCATCATTTTTGGACTAAATGGTGCAGAATTACAGAAATTCTGTAATTCTCTCTTTTATTTCCTCTTGTGTAGTCTCCATGCTCTTCTATACTCAGATTTATAGAAAAGCGTTCCTATAAAATGCTACTGCTAAGTTATATTTATGTTTTAGAGTTTTTTGAGGATAAATCTAATTTGAAACTACTTGTCTTGCTGGTTCTGTTTCTTTAGTCTGGAAGGTTAAAATGACTTTTTTTCAGCTTCCCAATTTATTTTAGAAAGCCATTGTAACTGTGACAGGAGAAATCTAACCAAGAGAGCACACAAAAAAATCTGATCAAATTCAATTTTTACTTTTAGTTGAAAGCTGTTTATTCTATGCTTGGTGTCATTTCTAAAAAAAAATAATAATAATAATAACAATTTCATTGAGCCATAATGGAAATACAGTAAAGGGCATATTTTTAAGGCATACAATTAGATGTGTTTCAACATATTCATATAGCAATGGTAACATCATGGGTAGTGGCGTGATGAACACATTCCTCAATGTCAAATTTTCAATTTCTTTGTGTGGTTAAAAATCCCAACCCCAGTTTCTTTGTCCCTTTGCAGCAACCCTTTTTTTTTTTTTTTAAATCGGTACCAGGGATCAAACTCACGACCGCCTGCTTGCAAGGCAGGTGCTTATGCCGCTGAGCTAAATCCCCAGCCCCTGCAACAACCCTTTTAAGGTTCAACATATTCCTGAAGGAAGACTCAACATTGTTAAAGCATCAAATCCTTGATTGTTTTCCATATAGTCCACTTTATTTTAATGTGAATTATAACAGGAATGTTAAAACTATTAAAAAAAATTCTGTAAAGGAAAAGCAACACCTTTTAGCTGGAAATGGTGGCACATGATTGTAATTGTTGCACTCTAAAAGGCTGAAGCAGGAGGATCACAATTTTAAGCCCTGTCTGGACAGCTTAGTGACTTAGTGAGATTCTATCTCAAAAAAATTTTTTTAAAAGGTCTGTGATGAAGCCCTGGGTGGAGGTCCTGAGTTCAATCCCAGTATTGGAACACTCCTCCAAAAATAGTCCTCACAACAGCTTTAAAAGAAATCTTTTAAAATGAACAATTAATGAATAAGAAAATAAGAAATATATGAAAGTAGACAAAGTCCATTGTCAGTGAAGGTTCTTCCCACTAAAATAGCTCAAAAGCAAGTGAAATGTAAGTAATAATAAAAAAAAAATCATTAAAACATCAGATTTTTATTGATAGTAGATAGATAGATAGATAGATAGATAGATATTCAGTGTTTTTGGCAAAGATTCAAATGATAATATAATTCCCAGAATCAGAGTGAGTTTTAGAAAGTAACGTTTAAGATATTGTTTGAAAAAGGTTATATAAACTTCTGTGTTACTACTGCAAAGTTAGATGTATATTATTTTTGACCTAGCAACTTGTCACTTAGAAATTAATATTAAAGAAATAATAAAAAAGAAAAAATCACAATGTGTTTGGAAAAATATGAAAATGAGTTGTCAGTAAAGTGATTAAATTGGTTCATCTGTATGATGGACCCTCCAGAGGCTCCTAAAATGAGCAGAGAGAGCAGACCTATTTGGATTAGGTAGAAAGTAAAAAGAGAAAAATAATACGTTCAGAACAATTTATTTTCCCTCATATAGAAAACTACCTCTATCTTGTTTTTCAAATATATAGAAAGAATTTGGGAAAGAAGTATTTTACACTTTACATAATATCCCTTGGGGGACAGCAGTACAACTGTAACAATCTCACTTTATATTTAATTTACTAAGACACATACTATGATTATAATTTAAAATATTGTCATTTTAATAATAATAGTATGTGTTTATTCTAATTGAATCTACACAGTTCCCCACATATGTTTTTTTTTAACATATTCACTAAGAAAAACTGCCAAAAAGAATTCACCATAGCATATGAGAGTCATTCTATACATGTTCATTTTTCTAACCTTTTTTTCTATTGATCGGTCTTAACTACATACTGAAATATCACTAATACATTTCATCTGTTTAGGTAAAATCAATATCATTTAATGAAAAATCATAACAAGTATAAAATAATTGCTACAAGGATTTTCTCAAATGTTGACTACAGTATGCACAACATAACGTAGCAACAATTTCCATTTTTCAATGTCACCAAATAATAAAGTTAAAACAGTCACCAGGGGAAATTCTGCTGTGTGCTAAGATAGGGTGAAAGAAGCCAGGTATGAGCTCCCCTGAGAAAGAATGGCATCACTGGACAAAGAATGTGAAACAGGTTTTCAAACATTAGCCACACACAGCTCAGCACAGGGAGTGGAGAAAGGAATTCAGTAATAAGGGACCAGGGACTTCCACAGTTACTGCCTCAGCCCGGGGAAAGGGAGTCCGTAGTGGCGGACAATCACTCTAAATTAACCAGATCAAGCTGGGAATCTGAAGGCGAGGCAGAAAGTTTGCTCAGAGAGTAGCAGGCAAGAGGGAAGGGTACAGAGACAGCTCGGGGATATCTGTGTATGGTCCCTCTTCAGCTGAGTACCAGTCAATTTTGGGAGGAGGGTAGAGCTGCCAGGAAAAGGCAGGAATATGGGATGATTCGATTCGGGGAAAGAGAAATCATTGAGAGTGATACATAAATTTGTTGTCTTGAAGTTTGATTTTACATAGATATTACACAGGTACAGAAATGTGTTAAGCTGTCTACTTTAAATGTGGCAGCTTATGATAGATAAGTTTTATTTCAATGGATTTTTTGAAGGAACTTGTTAAAACACGCATGATAAAAAATGGATTGCTAGTATAAGATCTTGTTCAAACTTAATCTTTGATATGCACAACATAACTTAGCGACAATTTCCATTTTCCAATGTCACCAAAAGAAACAACTAAGCATGCTACCAAGGAACCTAATATGCCTTGCATACAGATGTGGTAAATCACATTGAAATACTCCAGCAGTTTTCCTTACTGGAGCAAAATTTTCTTTCATGTGACTACTTTATCATATGTAATTACACTTAAGAAGTTGTGTTATTAGTTATTCATTAATACCACATAAAGCCATAGACTGCAGTTCCCCCGCCCATGACCAATCACACCAAGCATATTTAGGAGGTATCCCAATGTTACAAACTCCAAGGATGGAGAACTGCACGCTGAGAAAGATGAGATAATGCATGGAGTAGAGTGTGGGGAATTTAGAACAAGCCTTGGCTTAACCTAATCATCAAGGCTATTCTATGCTTCAACCGGGACATACCTAGGCAACCAGGTAAGCAAGCAACCGTGTCACGCAGGAAAGGTCCAAGCGACATTTGCGTCATGGCGAGAGGCTGTGTGCTTCCTGAATCAGCAAGCTGCCAGTGGGACTAATTTATCTATATTAACTGCTTTGGACCAGCTTATTTGAGGTAAAATGGGATCTTGGAAGCCAGCTGAGGAGATCTGTGGCACTGCATGGGTCTAAGTAATGTATATTGATCTAGTGTTAAACTGATCTGAAGGTCAGACTTCTAGGATTTCTCCATCTGGCATTCTGAGTCAATTGTCATCTTACAGAAATAGCTGTATCAGGCTCTCACTATCTATTTTAAGTGTTTTGGTAAACTTTTCCAACTGACATTAAAATTGACAAAATTTTGATTTCTTATGTACAGGAATGTGTGAGAGGGTGGTAGATAACGTTCGTTTTTATCAGGGAGACAATGGCGGGAATTCTGAGTTTACAGAACATTTCAATAAGAAATCTAAAAGATAATCCAGATTTAAAATACTCTATTCTTCTCCACAAATTGGGTTTTCATCCTATGATCACAAATGCCATTGGTGTTTTAAAATAACTCATGAAAGGGACTACTTTTTCCTATGTAAGAAACAATCCTGGAAAACAAATGAACATAACAAGCCTGCTGGAAATCAACTATTTCCCCCTTAAAAGATCATGTTTGTCCATGACTGGAAAGATTTAAAGAAAAGAGTATAATTTATGAAAGCTTAGCTATCAAAATAGAGAATGCATTAGAAGACTCTCTTAGATATACCCTGGAAGAAATGGTGCTGAACTCCAGGGAAAATAAAACTGCTTTTGTATAACTGAAAAGGCCAGCTTATTTCTCTACGTAAGAATCCTTTACATACATGGGCCCTTTTCCAAGGCACCGGAAATGGTTCTAATAGAGGGTTGAGTTGCGCATGTGCTTCTAGAATGTTCCAAGAGTAAAATATGTTAATTGCAGAATGTTAGGACCAGCATCTACCCATTCATTCTTTGTGTCTCCACCATGCTTCTTCTGTGGGTTAAGTGGCATGCAGTTGACTGTGGGCCTTTTTGTGATCTAGCTAACAAAATTAAGTTAAAGATACATTTGTTTTAGATGTGGTAGAATTATATTATTGTGCTTCTCAAAGTCTTCTGTGTACCTATAGGTTCTTGCCAGGTGTATTTGGGTTGGAAGAGCTTTTGCAAACACTCCAAATGACCACTGTGCTATTCAAGTGAAGGTGCAGAGCTGGAAGTCACACTGTGATGTCAGTGTGCCCAGGAGCCCAGGCCTAATGCACCTGTGTGATGTGGAGAAAACACAATACTAAAACATGTATTTGCTTTTTGAAAATTATTCCAAATCTCCCAGTTCAAATATAAGAGACTTACAGTAAAGATTATTTCAAGTTTGGCCGCAGTCCTAAGAACATATATGAGAATACCAGTTACACATTGAGAGTTGCTTTAACTTTTCTAAACTGCCAGCAGTAAATATAAGATTATAATAAGTCTTCCAAAGTAAGGACTATATTTTCTTGGGATCCTCAAGCCAGAAAAGATAACAAAGTCATGGCCAAAGGAAGAGGCAACCAGAGAATAAACAACCAAAAACTACATAGGCAATAATAATAATAGCAGGGTCTGGGGGTACACCTCTGTAATCTCAGCAGTCAGGACGCTGAGGCAGAAGGCAAGCCTGGGCTACACAGTGAGTTCTGGCCAGCCTGAACTTCTCAGCATGACCTTGTCTTAATAATAATAATAATAACAATAATAATGCTGTAGATGTATATCAAGAAATTAGGTTTTTAAAATTTAATTTTACTGATTTTTTGAAAATGAGTAAAAAAATTAATTTTATAGATTTTGAAATGCTTCTAGAATTTGTAAATAAACTGACACATTTGGATTTGTGGGCATGTGAGCACACGTGTGTGCACGTGTGTGTGTGTGTGTGTGTGTGTGTGTGTGTGTGTGTGTGTGTGTTTCAGTGCCAGGGCATTGTATATGTTTAGCACATTATATTGCTGAACTTATATTACCAATGTGTTGTGATTTCTGCATTCTAAATAAATGTTCAGTTGTTACCTGATGCTGTATTTTCATCTCTTAAAAGTGGGCTCTCTGGATATATAAAGCAACAGGTATCATGAACCTAGGTCAGCCATTGTCAACCATCATGGTTGCCCTGGGATATGAAGATGAAGCTTCTTTTATATCATGATTAAGTAATAAAATCAATATACATCTATTATGTACTCCAAATTGTGATGCTCAGCATTTTTAAGGAATTGATTCCTAAAACTGACCAGCAATGCAGATAGGCCAAGTCCTATTAACAAACAATATCTGCATACATACACATACAGTAGTACCCTTCTGTTGATTTCATTGGAATAAAATATTATTTTACTTATACCACATTTTGAATTTAATTTTCCTCATAAGTTATTAAGGTTGGAATTCATACCATTGCTATACAGACTCACTATATTCAAGGCTTGGTTGCCAGTTGAAGAGCTTTCAGGAAGTGATTGGATTAGAAGGGCTTTAATTTCATTAAGTAGGTTAATTCACTGATGATTTAATTAGCTGAGTGGACTGTACTGAGTGGGGCCTCATGGGAAGAAGTAGGTCCCTGGGGTGCATCTTGTCCCCAGCCCTTCCTCTCTGGCTCTTTCCATCTCTCTCTCCACTTCCTAGTGGCGATGCAGTGAGCAGTTTTGCTCTGCTGTTCCAGGCTACCATGATGTTTCTGCCTCAGTCCAGGCCCAAAAGCAACGAGGCAGCCGACCATAAAATGAAGCCATGAGCCAAAATAAACCTTTTCTCCTTAAGTTACTGATGTCAAATATTTCATCAAATTGACTGAGAGCTTACTAATATATAAGTTTGGGTTATATATGCATGGTTTCTCAAAAATATTCTTTAAAATTCTTTCAAAAAAAACCCACAAAATTTTATGTTCTCAGTGAATGGAAATGTGTTTTGAGCACTTGTTTGGCTAAACATTCACAAACATAAATAAGCCAAGAATGACTTTGTAATAGACTTTGTACATTTCTGAGCCAACGCAAAAATATGAAAATGACATATTTTTTAAGTTTGTCATATTTATGTGGCCCCATAATCCTTCCTACAAAATTCATACAATCTGGCATAATCACAACTTTAAAGTCAAAATGAAATTGTCATTAAATTCAGCAAACTATGCAAACCACAAAACAAAAGATAATTATCACAGAGCTAGCATTACAGTTAGTTTCAATTAAAAATTTATGTGCTAATATTGGTTAACTAAAACTACATGTAAAACCAAACAAAACATCAAAATTCCACCTTTAGTCTAAAAGGCTAGAATGATTTTTTTTTGTCTTTTTCCTTTTTATCGGTTTTTATTGGTTTCTTTTTTATCGAACTCACGACTGCCTGCTTGCAAGGCAAGCGCTTATGCTGCTGAGCTAAATCCCCAGCCCCTAGTATGATTATTTTTTAAACTGCTGATGTACATGTGCTGAATATCTATTTGTGCCATGAGGCAGGAGTTTCCTTTTCTTTGAAATATATATATATATATATATATATATATATATATATAATTTTGAATTTAAAAATTCATAAATATTTTTTATTTAATAAGAAAAACAGTGAATTCAGATGTACCTATAGATACTTAAATATAACTGGAAAAGGTGCAGGTTGTAAAATGCTTTAAAGAATTAAAAGTTGTCTTAACATGTATCTTCTAATATATCATACAGCAGGGGACAAATGAAGATACATCTAAAGAAAGCAGAAGACTGAGGATTTACAGAGCATACGTTTTTTAGTACTTTTAGTTGTTAAAATATTTTAAAAACATATTTGGAAGAAAAAGATTATATCATAAGATTATATAAAGGTGTTTACATTAAGATATCTGGTATTCTGTTGCATTAGAATTAATTTATAAAAAATTATTTCACCTTAAAAGGTTATTGAATGGAACAGTTAAACACATAAATTATTAATATGATTTTATTTTATTTTTTATTTAAAGAAAAAAGAAATAAAAAAGACAAAACAGAGAAAAGGGTCAAAGTAATACATAATTTCAAAGAAAAATATTAATACTAAGAAATTACTAGTTGCTAAGTTATATATTATCCTATTTTTAATATATCTTTTCAAGAAAAGACAAATTTAAGATGAAATACAACCAAATCAGTGATTCCCAGGCTTGAATTCATATTCTAAAAGCAGAATATGGATGCGTCCCAGTAGCCCTATCACCTCTATAAGTAAATGCAAATTCTTTTTGCGATTACATACATATGGAGTTCCAAGAGAGTGCTGCCAGATCAGCTTAGATGCTCAGAGGATTCCAAAACTTCTAAAAGGGTAAAAAATTTAAACTAAAATATTGTATTTTTTCAAATGGAACAGAGCATTTCGCTAAAAGGAAAAAAGAAAATTCTAATTATGCTGCTGATGACTGAGTCCCACCCACGTATCACAAGATAAAGAGAAAAAAAATTCCAAGAAGGATTTGATAATTTCAAGGAACAAAGTACTAAGGAGATATATTCACTGAACAATTCCCAAAGTGCTCATGTGTAAGCAATTGGAGACTTCTAAAAATACTTTCCAGTAACATCTCAAAAGTTCTTCAAAATACCAGATTAAGAACAAAGTATTTTTTCAAATCAGACTCTTAAATATGGTTATGTGTTTCATTACATAATAATTTTAAATCGTCTTTGAGCTGTGGATACTTTAGTGGCTAGAATACTATGAATACCAGCTTTAATAGTCATTAAAGGATAAAGAGGATAACTAATTTCTCATTGGTTTTAAGGCTGTGAAGACTGTCTTCTACATTAATGCCTAACTCTGCTAACTGATAGGCAAGAACTGGGTCATCTCGTGGATTGTGCCCATCAAGGTATCCTTTCAGGTGTAGCCAGACAAGAATATGAAAATTCTCCAAAATTCTGCAGCAAGCAAAATTACTGAAGCAGTTTAGGCATTCAACCTCAAATCAAAAGGTTTAATGAGGAAATATGGCTGCTGTAAAGTAAGCCATGTAAGCAAAGTAAGATGATTGAGTTTATCTTTTATCCTTCCGGCTACACACATCTTATCAAGGAAAGAAAGAGGCAGGAAAGCAATTCAGCCTGAAGAACCTTTTTTCTAAAAGTGAATCCCAAACAGCAAGGACAGAGCTTGTCTTAGAAATAGATGCCCTCTCATTTTAGGCAACTTAAAAAGCAACGAAGATGTGCTAAATTGGTTTTTTACACCAAGAGGAAATTGGAGTCATATGTCAAAAAAAAATCACTTTTGGTACTTACATGCTGTGATTGACAGGGTATGAAAAATTGCTTACTACTACAGAGGACACCATTTGAAATAGGACAACTGCCTTATACCACCCTTCAATAGTTCTCAATGAATGTTAGACACGAGGTAAAGAAACTGAGGCATTATAGAAAATTGAGAGCAAAACACAAGATTTTCCTGCCAGTTTTCTTGGTGAATTCTGAATCACAGAACGATTATAGTACTTTTTTTTTTCTCTCCAAAGATCAGGCAAAGAGATTAAAACTCTTTAAAGCAACAGCATTATATAAAGCCAAAGTATTTTCATGCTTCAGAAATGTACTTGCATTCAGAAATGTGAGCAGAAGGGGGAATCAGAGGTGATAACAGAAAAGACATAAGCAGAAGCAGAGTGGGAAGAGCCTTCAAGATAAGGATAAGTAATTGAAACATGGTAGGAACACAATTGGGGGCCACTAGAAAGATTGGAAAAAGGAGTTTGGGAAGTTATAAGATTAGAAAAGCTAGATGGATTACCTTGGGAAGCAGGATTTTGAAATGATTAGAGAGGATAATGACCAGAAAGGAGATTGTAGGATTGAGATAGGAAAACAAAAGACAAAGGAGAGAACTATGCCTAACTATACCTTGGACTCGAGGTCTCAGGGAGGCAGTTTATAAGCAACAAAAATAAAGCCTTTCCAAGGTGTGTGCAGTAAAACACCACCGACCTTAGAAGTGCATACCTGTGTTACCAGGAAATGTTTGCTGCATGAATGAACAAAACTATACAAAATAATCACTTAAAGTGAGCACTTTTGAAAATAAAAATTGACCATTAGATTGAAAAATACAGATGGATTATGCTACATAGTTTTTTAAATTTTTGTTTTGTTTTTTAAAGTATTACCTAGACTATTGTCTACCAGTTAAAAAACAGTATCAGTTATCAAGGTTGTAAAGCTGAAAACAAAATTCTCCATTTTGAGTTTCCTTTCAAAGTGCAGTAGGGTTTACATGAAAAATACAGTCAAAGTAGTGATGCAAAGAACATATAATTTCCAAGAAGGAAGGAAAAAATCCAATATTCCCCTCCTTTGCTCATGCATAATTTTCAAATTACCTTCAGCAACATGATTAACTTTTACCCACATACTTTTAGAACTAATATGAATCAATTAAAAGAATGGCTCAATTTAAGGCACTATGTGATTTTAGTAAGTATAATACACAAATAAATATAACAATGTAGTCAGTGAAAGAATTGTTCTTTTAGGAAAACCTCAGAATCTCTCTTAATTTCTCAAGTCTGGACTGATGCAAATTATCTCTGAAGTATACTAATTCCAGAAGTTAGTGGAACCAGGAAACTAAAATCAGAAATCAGTGCCTTGATTTATCTTTGTGTAAAAAATATCTACTTAATCAAAACTTGAAAAAACCATGAAGATTCCTAGTTAGTAGCTTGCATTAATTTTGTAAGCTGTTTTGTTGTAATGCCTTGATTTAAGAAAACAACTAATAAGGTCATTCTTTTGCTAGTTTGAATTATTAACTTCATATATCTTTGAATTGTCTTCTCTAAAATTTAATCTTTTGTATATGTTTAAGCCATGCAATAGCTAAATAATGAAATAAAAAGATGAATAAACAGCCAACCAAACAATAATTAAAGTGAGTGTTGTTTTAATGAAGTATTATTATATACATTGGTTAATAATTTTTTATTTTACAAGAGTAATTGGCAAAGTATTTCAAATCAAAGTTGAGTTTCATTTGTTATCAGCTTCTAACACAAGTAAAAAAAGGTCTAGTATAACACAGTTAATGGAAAGTTAAAATATTTTCAAGAGCAAAAAAATAATGTTGTCATGATCTCTCTCACACTCTAGCTGGCTATCAGGACCCACCTAAACACAGATGGAGACTGTCAGAGGGGTACTTGGTCATTAGGTATATGGAAATGACTTTCCAAGAAAAACAGTTTCATTGTGGAGTATAATAATAATTAATTTATGGTGACCTTAAAGAATAATTGGATTTTATGGAAATGGTAATTTCCCTTCCTTTCTCATAATAACTATGTCTTCAGACCACTTTTAAAGAAGCACTGGGGAGAGAGAAAGAAACAAAAAAGGAATGTAAGAATGAAGGAATATCCATGTGGCATCTCTCCATACCTACAGGTTCCAAAATATTTTGCCAAATGTAGTGCAGGCTGTGATGCTTT
The DNA here is from genome assembly GCF_034190915.1 of Cavia porcellus. Classification (NCBI taxonomy): domain Eukaryota; kingdom Metazoa; phylum Chordata; class Mammalia; order Rodentia; family Caviidae; genus Cavia; species Cavia porcellus. The sequence goes on from NW_026947494.1 coordinate 48,022,081, forward strand.
CCTTTCAAGAAAAAAAAAAAAAAAATTTCATTAGGTTCAGGAAGTGCTCTCAGTTTTCAGTTCTCTGCAAACTGTCTTAGCTGGACAGTGTCACCTTGTCCAACCACCTAAGATCTGATCAACAAGAAGGAACCAGGGTTCAACCTCTCACCCAAATTCAAACTCTGAAGAGCATCCCAGTTTAGAATCCTCTAGCAGCTCTACCAAGATCTTCTGCAGCAGATTCTTCTCCCTCCTCTTCGCAGTCTTTCTTTTCCCTCTCCTGTACATATGGTAGGCCAATAAATAGTCTTTACATTAGCCTCTTGCTGCTCTTCCTCAGAGTCTGGTTCTCTTGAATTGTAAAATGAGAATCAATCATACAAGAACATAGAGAGTACACAGATCATTAGTCCTTGCCTCTAGCAATCATTCTTTATAAGAGTATACTATTTAAACTAAGTCACTGAAAAAATAATTGTAGAAAAGTTTTCATTTCTCCATATTTTCTCATATGTACATCAATCTCCAGCAATAAGCCACATAAACATTCATATATGGCAGCTAAGATTCTTGGATTGCATGAAATGTTTGTGATGGCTCCATGATAAGCATGGACAATGCATTGAGAGAAGCTTACTTCGCAAAATATTATATGTAACTTTCATGCCTAATATTAATCTGTTTAAAACAAATACCATAGTTAATATAACTAAGAGGCTAAACATAGCCTGTTTATTTCCTTATGATTGTACGGCACTTGATAGAAATCTCAAACTATATTAGTTTGTCAATTATTTTTAACAGAAGAGGAATTATGAAAATTTATCTTCTCGGGGGCTGGAGACTTAGCTCAGCGGCATAAGCACCTGCCTTGCAAGCAGGCAGTGGTGAGTTTGATCCCTGGTACCGATAAAAACTGAAAAAGACAAAAAAAAAAAAAAAAAAAAAAAAAAAGAAAATTTATCTTCTCAACCATTGTCCAAATTTCAAAAGTTCCAATAATTTTGTATTTTATATGAATAGAAAATTCATATCTGATTGAATATTTTTTGAAGAATCATGGAAACTGTCAGAAATATAAATGCAGTTAATATAAGGTTGACAAAAATGAGATGATAAATTCTCTTTTTAAGCCAGTGTTTCTCTCCTTACAAATAAATACCTTAGATGGCATTGCACAATACATAAATACTACCTATCTGACTGGTTGCTCAAAACATATTCACCAATATTCAATAATAGTAATTATAAATGAAATGTCATATTCCAAAACTATTTCAATGAAAAGACACGTCAGAGAAAGATTAATTTCTTAAAGATATTATCCAACATTGCACAACTGAAACTTGCAAAATATACCTATTGATTCAGTTCACACGGCTGTATATTGAATTGATGATTCTTTAATTAAATGTTAGGCAAAGAAAGTTTTCAAAGACAGTGATTATATGTGAGGATACAGTACCACTATAGATTATTTCCTTGAAAGATCTGAAATGAGGTGAATGGGACATTTGTAGAGGAGGTGGAGGAGATGGAAATAATAAGCGGTTAAGCAAAGTACATTACTCTGCAGCACTGGAGACACACTGCCAATATACAGAGTTGGAAACAAGGAGGGAATACATATATACTAAGTATTCCTATTACCAATTAAGCCACGGAAGATTTATCCCACTATGTACCTTCCAAATCTTATCTCGGGATGAACTGCAAAATCAATAAAACAGTGACATCAAATGCCCACTTCAATGTATTTTCAACTTAAACTTTACAGGATCCATTTATGAAGAAAAAAGGCTAGAGACAAGTGGATAGGAGAGAGGGACAGAAGAAAAAAAGGAAAAGGGGATGAGAAAGAAAAAGACAGAATGGAGAGAACAGGAGGGCAGAATACTAAAGAGGAATGATTTTCCACTTAGCACTTAGCACTACCTGCTGCTGTCAGACTAAATCCCCATTTATTACAGAGTTTAGGCTCACTCATCTATTTCCTTGGCCCTGGTCACTTGTCCTTACAGGCAGACTTTATAGTTTAAGGTGCTTTATGAATGTCAGTGCTTTCTCTTCTGTGTGTGTGTGTGTGTGTGTGTGTGTGTGTGTGTGTGTGTGTTGATTTTTCTCAGGAAGGCCATGACTGGTTCCTTCCAGAATTACTGACTGAATAAATGCAAAGAGTTCGCTGCTTGTTTTGTTTCTCGTTTTAATAGATTTTTGGAAAAATAATATCAATACCATGAAACCCCCATTTAAAGGGGGTACAGTTCAATAACATCAGTACATGAAGAGTAGTTCCATTATTCTATAAAGAAACTTCACGCCCCTCAGCTGTCACACTCTAACCATTTATTCCTCTGCCTCTTGGCTTAGGCAACTGTTATCTACTTCCTGCCTTTGTGGGCTTGTCTCTTCTGGACATTGCATATAAAGAGAATCATGTCCTATGTCATTTTGGCTTCCTTCACTTAACACAATATTTTCAAGATTCATCAATGTAATAGCATGTATTGGTACTGAATTATTTTACTGTTAAATCGTGTTTCTCACATGAGTACAACACACTTGCTCTGCTCATCACTTGGTGGGCATTTGGATGGCTTTCACCTTTTGTCTGTCATGAATAACTATTGCTATAAACACTTATGTGTCAGTTTTGTGTAGTTGCTTATTTTCGAACCTCTTAGATAGACACCTAAGCATGGAGTTGTTGGAACATATAGTAACTCTATATTTAATCATTTGAGAAACTGAAATAACCTGCATATTTTCAATTCATTTCAATATGTCCAAAAATAATTATTTGGAAAAAGTATTTTGCCAAATTCTTATTATATGATTCAGTTTGTTGCACCACATTTTAGGTAAAAGCTTCTAGGTAATGTAAGCTTGGATGTTCCATGGATTTAACACTGTGAGCATTTGGTAAGCAAAAGGCATTAACTAGACAACACATCATTCTTTTAGTACAATATATAATATACTGTTAATGAAATTTGCTTTAAAATTTCCTTTAAGTTACAGGTACCCACTGACAACTTTCTCATTATAATTCCCTGCATGTTATTTTATTCTTGTGGAACTTCAAATGACATTGGAAAAACAATGCCAAAGATATTACATATAGAAATATGTAGTATTTTATATTTACATAATATTTTATAGTATATCAGTAGGTTCAACTGGAATCATAATCGTTTGCCCTTCAGTCGTTTGAAGTGAAAATTTTCTTCTTTTAAGAATGGAAAACTAAGCCGTAAAAAGGTTTAGTTGTTTGCAAATATTTGTTAGTTACAGAGCTGGGTGGGACTTTATCCAAACTCCAAAGTTCAAGTCAACAGCACATTGTCATAACAATTCCAGTGAACAAAGACCACCTGACCATGTCTATTTGTTCAGTTTCTAATCTCTCCTTTCTTTTCTATTTCCTCTCATCACACACAACACATCCATGACTCAACCACATAAGCTATGAATGAAGGTGCATGCACCCCACACAAATACACATATTACATATTTTCCATGTGTTACAGGAACACACACACTCACCTCTTTTACAGAACACATTCACATATTCACTCCTCACACATCTCCCACATCCCACACACATTTATCCTCAGAGACATACAGAATGGAATCAGATATACGCATTTCACTCACATGACCCTTAAGCACCTTCATACAATACATATACATATCTCACAGACACATTGAACACATGCCACACATAGTACACTCACATAAAAATTTCATGAATATAATAGTCATGTATACACACATATCACATATAAACTTCATACATGTGCAATCAACTCTCACAGACACACACACACACACACACACACACACACACACACACACCCGTTTGCATACGGGGAAGAAAAGTTGTGAATTTTCTCCACCAGTTTACAAGACATTAGATCATGTTCTCTAGTAAAGTGACACACAATGCTAAGATCACTTGTCATACTCTTATACCCTGTCTTCCCCCAGCACTGCCCAGGTAGGTATGCCATCTAAAAGTCTTTCTAGAAAACACTTCATATCTGTGTGCTGTGTGGGTGACCAGACAACAGTAGAGTCAAAAATAGGTACCTAGGCTTTGAGGAAATTGTCATTCTTCCGCATACCTAAATCATGTACAGTGAAGTGGGGGGAATTGGGATATTATTGATGTTAATCACATCATCATCATATCATCAGTTTGTAAAAGTTTTAGGAGGTTTCTTAAACTTCTAAACCTCAGTGTCTTTTGTAATAATAATAGAACCAATCGCTGACAGTTGCTTCAAGGGCTAAGAGTACATATTTCATATAAACAATTCAAGTATTGTAAGCAGGTATTACCAATTCAAATGTTGTAGTTATTGCTACTGTTATAACATTTTCCTTCCCCCAAAATAAGCACTTAGGTAATTGTAAGACAAGTTTATTTGAAAAGACACACTAAATAAAAGACTATTTGAAAGTGGTATCTTTATAAATAATATGATAGCCACTTGGTATATCATGAATGATTTTTATGAGTAGCCATAATTCTTTTTTATTATAACTGCCAAAACTGAAGAGTATCTCAGAAAGCATGACTTATTTCTTCCAATTGTTAGCAGGACTGAAACTTTGGAAAATAAATTCTATGCAAGCCTTGTGATTTCTTTTCTTCCATCTTGCCAGTGAGAACTTTTTATGTGTGTATATAAATATTTAGCTTGCTGAAACATGTTGGTAACCTATTGATATTTAAAATGATGCAGAATGTTACCCAAAAAATTGGTCCTTCTCCAAACTGGCTCCCCCTCATGTTATTATAAAAAGGGATTCATAAAATAAATATTAAGATATGTAAATCCTCTTCAGACCAAAAATTACTACTATATTTTTATATGTTGCAATATGGCTTGCTTTAAAGTTATATTTTTATTGCATAACTGCTGTTTAAAATGTAGCAATCTGAATTTAATCAATGTTTTATGTTACTACTGTGCAAAATAATACAATGTTTGTCATCATTGACATTATTTGAATTTTCTTAGTACATAAATATCACGGATTTAAATTTTCTTCTTTTCTTTTTTTTTTTTTTTTTGGTACTGGGATTCAAACTCAGGATCTTATGTTTGGTAGGCAGGCACTACTCAACTGAGTAATATCACTGGCTGGTTTTAAATTTTCTAAGTTGCAAACAGGTTTAGGCAAAAACTGAAATTAGTTTTTGCTAGATTACTTCTATGGTGAAACTTTATTATAAATCTGTATCAAATTGAAAGCATGATATCCAGAAATAATTACAGGTGCCATTTATTGCTTGCATACTTATGCCAGGTATAGGAATAAATACTTTTTAAATATTATATATTATTGATCATGATGTACTTACAAACCTATAGGAGAGTGATTTTATTTTCTATACCTTACAGATTAAATATAATGATGAAAGGCCTAAATCTCATGAATATGTTATTTACTATAGTCTTACCTTCCAAAAGTGTTGATCTTGGATTGCTAACCTTGGACTCCAAGCTTTAAAAATCTAACTTATCTACCTAAGAAACCAAAACTGAGAGCCAGAGTATACAATAGGCTAATTGGTGTTTAGTGGTTTTTGGATGACTCCAGTGGTCAGTAATTATAAACTCCCAGTACCGCAGAAAATGTTTTACAACATACTTAAAATCCCTGGTTGAGATCTGTAACATATACGCATTTGTACGTATGTGAATATATATGCATGTATGTATGTGTGTATATTTTAGGAAAAGTATGATGTAAGTTCAGTCTTTTCAGTACCAAGCCTTTTACTATCTACAACTACATGTTCCAAGGAAACTTTTGTTCTCGAGGTTGATTTCTGTGTCAAGAAGGAGTTTACTGAGTCGGTAATTTAAGTAAATTTACAGGCTTCTAACAAATGCTTGATGGGAGAAATTGCTAAATGAATCACTTAGTTGGGGAAAAGGGTTAACAGTGTCTTTTTTTCCAAGAATTAAAAGAGATAAACACTGAACAAAAAAGAAATAAAGCCTTAAAAATATTGTGCCACATAGGAAGAAGACAGAAATAGGCAGAAAAACTCTAAAGCTAAGCACTTAGGAACAGACTGTTAGTAAAGAGAAGTGACTAATCCCATTTTGGTTTCTTTTGCAAACTAGCTGAGTGGAGAAGAAAATGATGATGAAAACCAAAACCACATGTGAGAAGTGCTTTTCTTTTCAAAGTGGATCTTCTAGGCCTTTCCAGTAAGAAGCTATGAGAGATGGGATTAAGAGTCTTAACAGGTAAGACGCCTTAAGGACTGTTTACTCCAAAATACTAAGAATTTCATTCTAATGATGCCCTTCCTCTGACAGTTTAGTGACACTGAGATCACCATCAAACTGCCTAGAGGTTTATGTTTGCTGGAATGAGTCACCTGTTAAAGCACTCCACTGTACACAGATAAAGGCAAGCTTCTGTATGCGTGTACACAAACCAGCCAGAGCCAGCCCTGCCTTCCTCACACCTTGCCTTTCCTTCTGCTTGCTTCAAAGTAACAACAGCTAAAGGACTCCTCCTCTCCAACGGGCTTCTCCAGATAAAGTGTTGTTTAAAGAAACACTGAATTAGTAATTGTAGCATTTTAACCCTTTGATAATGTACTGTTCTGTAGGTGACAGTATTTTAGACTTTTCTGTCCAATGCTTGCTAAGCAGAATTCATTTTGTACCAATTTGGGCTTCAGACAAAAACTTTATCTTTTATAAGCTTTGTTTTATTTATTTTTTATTTTTTAAAATTTTTTTGTCGGTACCGGGGATTGAACTCACGACCGCTTGTGTGCAAGGCAGGTGCTTATGCTGCTGAGCTAAATCCCCAGCCCCCACTTTGTTTTATTTTTATAAACACTGTGTTTAAAGCCACTTTTAAAAAATTGTTCTTTTTCAAGAAAAAATGTGTATGAAGTTTCTTTCTTCTTCCTTTTCTTTGTCTTTATCAAAAACAATTTACTTTCTAAAATTGAAAAGCCAACTGTTTAAAGCAGATAAGAGTAACAAAAGGTAATATAGCATTTTTGCCTTTCTAAGAACAAGTGGAAATCTGCATTCTTATAAAGCTTTGTTTTGGTAATGAGTAAAATTCAAACCTCTGGAATTAAGAATACTATCTTTATAAAAATGATGCCAAATTTGACTAGAAGGCTACTTTACAAATGTGATTTATAATTTTTTTTCAGTGAAGGAGAGACAACCAACAAGGCTAAGTGTTCTTATGTCACCCATTGTCATATGAATGTTACAAAATTTGGTGTAAAAATGCTCAAAGCAAGTTATTGCAAATTTCAAATCCTGCGTATTGTGTCTAAATTCACAACAAGAATACTTTATTTTAAAAGATTCTGTTAATTATTTTTAAATGTCAGTTCACCACTCGGATCAGATCAGAATGCCTACACTAACCCCTACTGGCCAGTCCAGGTAAAGTTTTGGATTACTCTGCGTTTTAAGCTTTCAAAATCACAATGCTGAGCCTTTACCTTCTCTGTCAGGAGACTACATAGGAAATGGAATGAACAAAATAGGACCAGTATCTTTAGGATGCTAATCTATGTGCTAAAAATTAAAGGTAGATAAGCTGAGATAGATAACATGTAGAGTGTATGGATCATCCAATGTACACCCTACATTTTCCCTGTTCACAAAGCATCAAATATGACTCTATGCTTTTTTATAAATAATATGCAGTTTCTCTTCTTCTAGCTTACTTGCCTAGCCTAAACACAGTTTACAACAAATAATACATAGGTTAAGAATCTCACTTCTTCCTGCCCACTAAATCTCTATTGTCATTATAGGTTCATGAAACCTAAGTCAAAATTAACTGTTAAGGGTTTGTTTTATAAGTGAAAATGTGCAAATAAGTACTATATCTCAGGATAATACTAGAGCGAGGCACAGACATTTTGCCCTTTCTGCCTGCTTGGGCTGCCAAATTTATGAACATCATATGCTGACACAGATTTCGTGACAGCTTTCAATAGTTTACTCTTTTCCCTGTGAGATGATTTACCACGAGAATTCTTAGGACTTTGGCAGGGAAATTGTATTGCTTAGCCTGGTTTTCTGGCTCGCCGTTAACAGGGAATGCGAGAGGAAAGGGCATTAGGTCATTTTTACATCAAAGATTCGTGCCTTGACTTGCTCCTCTTCCTCTGCCCTAGTGTAGGAGTCCCTCATGGTCTCCACCAGCTCTTCCTGAAGGAAGGCGGGGCCATTTTTTTCATGTTTTTCTAATGCATCTAGTTGCCTTCTCTTTTGAATTCACAAGAAAGGAAGAATATAATTTGATTGGGAAGCATCTTTTCTACACAATCTCAGGGAAAACCCTGAGGAATTCACATTTCTCTTTGAAAACCTTAGTAATAAATGGCCAAGGAACAGGATAAAAGCAAGGTATAACACAACATCTGGACCTCACTTGCTACCAGTACAGAGCAGATGGAGGGATTATCTGTAGATTTCTTTGGACAGACTCTGAATCTCTATTTTTGTGAAAACCATTTGAGTACTTTTAGTTTCAGTTTCCAACACATATAATCACATTACTCAGAAAGTTTATTTTAAATAAAGGTTTAAAATAAAATTTGAGAATTAAACAGTCCTGGTAGACAGAAGTTACTATTCCTAAATTAACTATATAAATTCAATAAAATAAACCTTCTAAGGAAAGTACCCTTATTATGTCCTTTTAATTGTTTCTAGAAAACAAGCAATAAAAACAACTCAACAAAGACTTAAATCATCAGATATTCATTTTTTATATTTAATTTTGTATATTTCAAATGTCAAACAACGGGATTGAATATACAGACCAAAATGAGAGGGATTCCTAGGTTCCAAAAGGACAACTTTCATTTCTATCACTTTCTTAATTTTCTTCCTTTCAAAATTGAGTTTGTAAACTGCAAATATTTCTAATTCTACCCAAAACCTTTTATGAAGATTGAGATGTATACACAGAGATGTGTGGGATTTTTTTCTAACTAATTATATTTTAAGTTACAAAGTATTATCTCTGGTTACACTGAAAGAAAAGTATTTATATGAGCCAATGCCTATAATAAAATTTTCTGTTTGTTTCCTAACACTTGCATAACAAAAGTATTTTTCACTCACTTGTACAATGAAAAAAAAAAAACTTGCAGTTATCCAACTTTGCTTGTTTTCTTTGACGTTTAAAAATATAAAATCAATTTTAAGATTTTCCTTGCTATCTGAGAAAAATATTGAATAATGAGTTTATTTAATGTCTCATGCTTGCTTGGTTTTATTTTATTTCTATTTCTATTTTTTCTGAACAAATGAACAATTTTACCATATGTTCTACCTCCCACAAAACCTCACATCACTTCCTAAATAATGGCATCTATGTAGTAGGAGGATCTATTTATAAGTGAACTGCGTTTTCAGTGTTATTGGCAACATATTCCTAAGCAACTGCTGTGGATACAGAGGATCAAAATATACAACAGAAATTTGAACCGTATTAAGCCTGAAGGGCCTGAAAAAGGTTCACAGGTTATCTTGTCTTTCACCTCAGCCCCTTTGTTTACCCTTAGCTCATCCCAAAATAAATGCAGGAAATAGTCCCAATTTTTCTCCTCTTCACATTATAAAGAGGATGCAGAACTTTATTTAAAATTGGAGTCAAAGTAACCAGTGTGCCTACTTTTAAAATCATTTTCTTTATTCTCATAGGAAGTAGTTATAATGAAAGACAAAATCTTTCAGCATTTCTGAAAGTTTTGATGTGAATTCCAGTATTTATTCTTATTTACTACTAAATCCCCAAGGACTGAAAAATATTAATATTATGGAATTCTACATCAGCATTCTAACTCCTTCTCCATTCCCTCCCACCCAAGATTAGCAATCTCTGTTTATTGCCGCCTTACAGTAAGAATGATGAAGATACATATTGCAAGCACCGTATCGTGGCTGTCATTCCAGCTGTGCTGAGCCCAACACAACTTCATCTAGGACTGACCAAGTGCTTTGTATGAATTTAAGTATTTTGATAAATACAAATCATTTAATATTTGGACAAGCATAAATAATTTAATAACAGATTTCAAATGCACTATTTCATTTTAGGTTTGAGAAGTAGTCAACAGCTGATCCATGAGCAGCTTTTCCTCTGTGTTCAATATTTAGGTTGAATGTCATAATCACTGAAAGCTATCGGGGGACTTTTATCATGCAGTCATTTTCAGAAGAGCGCTCATCACTGCTAGAAGGTGGCCCAAGCCATCCTCAGGAAATAAGAAACATAAAAATGTGCATCTATCTATCTATCTATCTATCCATCCATCCATCCATCCATCCATTCATCCAACCAATCTTATTTTATTATAGTTGTGGCATTTATCTTTTTAAATTTGCATACTAGTACATGTACAAATTCATACCTACCTAAACAAACATATTAGTGGTTCATCTTGTTTTTATTTCCCTTCACTGATGATACATTAGATCAAAAACTTCAGAAATGAGAGTAAATCAGGGGCAAAATTAGTGAGGGGCCTCTAAAAGGATTCAAGATGAGAAAAAACTCCAAAGGCTTGAAGTAGGAGATTAAACAGAAAGAAGATGGAGGCATTGCATATTCTTCGAAGATCATAATGACTGACTAAATGAAAAGACAGAGGGCGAGAGAGAACAAGTGGAGGATGCCAGTTTGGGGGAGCCCAACCGTCAGGAGAGATATAGCAAATGGGTGCCATGGACTTATGAATCAGAAGTCAAGACTTTTTTTTTTTTTTTTTTTTTTTTTTTTTTTTTTGTAAAACTTTGAGGGAAACTGCCAGAGTGGGATTAAATAGAAAGAAGAAGATGGGTTCTCAGATTTTCAGATTCATTCCTGCCCCAACTCACATTCATACTTCTTTTTTTTTCCATTTTTATATATTGGAATTTAATGCAAGATTGCATTTGAATAAAAGAATTTTCTGAGTGTGTGTGTGTGATTGGTTGGTGACTAAATTCAGGACTTCACATACACTAAGCATGCACTTTACCACTGAATTACATCCCCAGCCCTATTTTATATTGCTTTAAAATTATATTTTAGCCTTAGCTGGGCAGGACAGGGCATGTCTGCCATCTCAGGTGCCTGGAAAGCTGAGGCAGGAGGATCATTTGAGCTAATGAGTTCAAGAACAGCAACTTAGCAAGATTCCAGCTCCAGTCAATCGATAATCAGTCAATCAATCAATAGATAGCTTAAAAATTAGTGGCTTAGCATCCACTACCAACTTAATTCTTAGAGAACATTTAAGGGGAAAAGAAAACCAAAAAATGTAAATAGAGCTAATAAAGCTAACCTTGTACGTTTAAGAAAGACCCAGTTTCTTAATTGGAAAATAGAAGTTCTGTACCCGAAACTGTGGTGCAATATCCCCCTCATAATCATTGCATTTACAAACCTCCATCTTCTTTGGGCAGAACTTTACAGAATGCTACCTCATTCCCTAAAGAATATTATGAATGCCCAGTGAAAAACAGATTTGTGAAGTTGTATAATTTGTTACCAACATAAGGTACCTATTCTTTCTGTGATCATGATCCCTTACTCTTCTGTAATGACATGTCTTTGCCAGTTTGAATACAAACACAAATCAAATCCCAGTGTCACCAGAGGAATATCAACTAGTGGTCTCCCTGGAGTCCTCCTGGGGTAGTAATAGTACATTTGCCACAGTGCAAATTTCAGTACTTACCTTAGCTGTGTCCACCTATTCAAGCAAGTAAAGGTCAAAAGCAACCTTGATCTTGTCACCAAGGCTAATAGACAGACTTTTCTGTTTCACTTTGTATAGCTGCTGGAGTAAGGTTACAATGCTCTGAAGACTGTTATTGATGCTAGCATTTCAAGCAGCTTCAAGTTGATGGAATAATTATCTTATTTTCCTAAGAAAAATAAGATTTTACCCCAGGCCAGGGGTACCCTTATTTTTCCCAGCATAAAAATTTCTCTTCAAAAAGCAATGCAGTACACTAAAGAAAAAAGACTATGACTATACCAATATTCAGAAGAATTCCTTCTTAGATCCTCTACCAAGTCCTGATTTCTTAGTTTATAAACTGTGCATGTACCAAAGCACACAAATACTGTGGCACAAATTTAACATGCAGTATCTTGGTTACTTTTCTCCCATTTCTGAGACAAAGTACAAAACACCCAAAAATAAGACAGGAAAGATAAATTTAGCTCACAGTTTGTGGAAGTTTCAGTCTGTAATCAGCTGGCTCTAAGGGTAGCCAGGCAGAGGGGCAACAGTTTCAGGCACGAAGACAGCAAAAGCAATGAGGCACAAATCAGGGAAAGCAAGCCTCTCTTTTTTTTCTTATGATGTAAGCAGGCTACCCACTTCCCCAGGGCAGGTGTAGCACTCACACCATCTCCTTGCCCTCCTCTTGCACAGAGTGCAGACGTTCACAAAGTGAAGACTCTGGCCCCCTGCCAAATTCCTTGAACTTCTAAACTTCTGAAGTTGACACAATGTATCACCCATTACATGCAGTTAAGCTAAGTGACCTGCTATAGTCTAAATGTTTCTCCCCAAAATTCATTTGTTGAAATGTTACCATAGGACATAGGTTGTAGGGCCTCTGGAAAGTGATGAAATCATGAGGGCAGAGATATAATATATTAATGAGACCTCCAGAGGGGTCCTTCTATGTAGAGACACAGCAAGAAAACACCATCAATGCCTCAGAAAAGGTACATTCACCACACGCTGATCTTAGACTAATCAGCTTCCAGTATTGTAGAAAGCAGATTTCTGCTATTTGTAAGATAAGTCAGTTCACTGTAATTCCTGTAACAATCCCAGTGGACTAAGGAATGACCTCTGTTACTCTCAAACGCTAACTGTGCCACTGTTCCCTGGTACCTAAAGCCAATTTAACCATCTCTTCCCTTAAAATAATAATAACCTCAAACTTTCACAAAGGTTATTTTAAAAGTTTACAGCATTGCATGTAGTTAGCTGTAATTTATTAACGTAAGCTAAAGCCTTTAAAAAAAAAATCTGTATCTTAAGCAGACCTTAAAAATTCAAAGGAGAAGCAGGATGCTTCTGTGTCTGCATTTGGATCAGTTACTATGGATTTTATTCATAGGAATGTGCAGCATGGCTCACTGGTGCTGAAAAGGACTGCTGAATAGCAGATTTTCAAGAGTGAGCAACTGAATTGTAAAAGGTCCTAACACTGATAGATTTTACAAACACTTAAGCTGCTCCTGCAGCCCTTCTGATTTTTGAATTCCAGGAAGAATGAAAGTGATGGCTTATAATTAACCCATTGTGTTGGGACATGATAGATATCTTGGCCACCCTGGTGTCAGAGATCTGTGTCTTGTTAATACTCCAGTGCTTTGCCTGAACGGACATAGATGTATTGCCACACCCACTTTCTGGATGGAGGTGCTAAGCCCCCTCGATGGCTGCAGATAGAGTCTGGGTGCTGTGGAGGTGAATAATGAGTCAGATGAAGAATAAGAAAATGCCAAATGGAACAACAGAAACAGTCATGCCTTGAAATAGACAATGTGGGTGAATATTCTGTTCAAATACTATTTCATGAGCAATTCAGAAGTGTGCTTTACCAGCTAAAGTCTGTTTAGCAGGATACACACATTATCATTTAGCCTGAGAATTTTCACAAAGTTGATCTTGCATCTCCACCAGAGATTTTTAGTCTGGTATTAAATGCCTTATTTCTGTCAACCAACACTGCTCTAGGGCACTCCTCATCTAGAGGCTTTGGTAATTTCATTATAAAAGCAGTTACAACAAAATATTTCTGTCTTCCATCGGTTGGCATGCTTTTGGCTTGTGACCATAGAACAAACTATGCATCACTGGTTTTAAAAATGAAAAGAAATTGAGTCTCAGCAACCAAAGACTCCATGGCCCCAGAACTGTATGTTTGTTTCATTAAAGTGGCATGACTATTACAGCTAGGAGACTTGTCCTTTCTGTCTATCTACTCCACATCCTCAATGTGCCAGGATTCCTCTAGCTCATTTCCTGGTGGCTATAAGATGGCTACCGCAGCAATAAGATCTTTTGCATACATCACAAAAGCATGGAAGAACACACACTCCTGAACATCTCAGTTTAAGGAGTTCTGTAGCCAACTTCCCACATACCTCAGTTTCTAGAATTCTATGTCCAGCCTATTGCTAAGACAATCCCTCTTAAGCAACAACTAGTACAATTTAACCCTGAGTTGGGGAAGAAATTGCCTTCCTTGAAGAAGGTAACAACTGAAAAAATACCTTTCTTTTTTTTTTTTTTTTTTTTTTTTGTATTGGGGATGGGACTGCGCGCTTGCAAGGCAGGTGCTTATGCCGCTGAGCTAAATTCCCAGCCCAACAATTGGTATCTTTAGAAAAGGATAAAAGAGAAGGTTCGAGTAAAGCAGTCATCTAATGTCTGCTACATCATATCATAGTGTAATTTAAAATCAAGTCCCTCTCTCTACCTTTACTAAAGGTGCACTCAGAAAAGATGGAGAACGCTAAAGCCACCCCTCTCCTCTCATTTGATTCACAACAGCGCTCCAGCTGCTAACCTGGTATTTACCCCGCCTTGTTTGATATGACTGTCCTGGAGATTCCAGCACATTGTCCTACTGTGGCCCTCCTTCTCTTGCTGTCTACTTGTTTAGTCTCTTCTCTCACTTTACATCTACTTCTTGTTCCCTTTTCAAAATTGCTTCCATGAACTCAGAGGCTTCAAATAACACTATTATATAACTCTTTTACAGACTTAATTTCCATTTAAGCATAAGTATTGGGTGCCCTGAAACTCAGCAAGCTCAACAAACAACATTTTCTCCAATTCTACTATCTACTGTTTGATTTCCCTGTTGATGACCCGTCTCAATAGTCTCCCAGTCAGCCAGGCCTGTACCTGAGAATGACCTTAGGTATCTCAATCGTTCTCAGCATTGAAATTTATATACTGTGAAAATATGTCTTTAAAATATCTTTCATATCTATCTCTGCGTCTTTCCATTTCTGTGCTCATCAGTTTTGACCCCACATTACCTTTTACTCTAACCTATCAGCATTAATGTGGTCATTAGTGTTCCCATAAACCTTTCCAACTGGATCTTCCTCTTGCATTTCATCAATATTTTGGTCATTAATTCTCTTCACTCTTACTTAATCATACAAGGCCAAGGGAATTTTCCCCTAAATAATACCTTTTGTGCCATTGCCCTATATTCTTTCCTCTACTTGGAATTTTGCTGTCTCCATGTCTCAGGAAATCAGATCCATCTTTAAATGTTAAAATGTTGAGAACAAATGTACCTTTACTACTAGACATGATGACTATAGCAGTTCAAATTTCCTTAACATTTAGCAACTCATATTAGTACTGGGGATCGAAACCATGATCTTGCACTTGCCAGGCAGGTGCTTATGCTGCTGAGCTAACTTCCCAGCTAGTAACTCATATTGAAGAAATGTTTAGATTGTATGAGAATCAGGTACACATTATATTTGCACTTTCTCTATATCTGTTATTAAATGATAACTGAGAAAAATTTAAAGGACAATATGTAAAAGCAAGTGCACAAGCTAATATGATCTGTACAATGGGATAGCTTTTATAATTGTTATGGTTAATACCTAGCCCTCCTCCTAAGTCTCATGCAATCATAAGTGGGACTTTTGGGAGGTGACTGGATCATGGAGTTCTATATTCATCGAAGCATTAGTCCACTAATGAGTTTATAGCAAAGTGTGTGGTTAGGAGGTGGGGCCTGGTTAGAGGAGGTGGGTCTCTGGGGGCCTGGTTTAGAAGGGTGTATAACTCTCTCCACTCCTCCCTTCCTACTGTTCCTAGAGTGCCATGAAGTGAAGAGCTTGCCTCTATGAGACCTTTCAGCATTTCTGGCCTATCTTGATATCAGCCAACTATGGACAAAAAGCACAAACCAAAATAAATGTCTGCTCCTTAAGTATTGGGTATTTTGTCCCAGTGATGAGGAAAGTACCTAAGACAGATATCAGTGTCAGAGAAGCAGGATCACTGCTGTGACTACCTGCCCTTGTGGTTCAGATATCTCTGGAAATGGTTTCCAGGAAGATTATGGAAAGGCTTGGAAATGCTGGCTACAAAAGCCCTACCATCCAGTCAGTTGATATTGATGGGAGGTTCTCGTCAGAGACCAGAAGACCCAAATGGTAGTAAAAACACAGACAGCACAGATGAGGCTCAGGATGTTTCCACAGAAAAGCAGCACTCCATTGGTATTTGGACTGGGCCATGTATGCCATATTCTAGCAAATTAAAAATGAAAAACAAAAATGAAGCAAAACAAAATTATCTACTTTTGTTCATGAGAATTTATGGGAGACTGAGATTAAGGGTGGCAGACTAATCTGGTAGAGGAAATTTAAGGCAGCAGAATGTTCAGTCTGTAGCACGATTGTTCCTTGCTGCTTTTAGAGAGGACTACTGTGAGAAAGAAGAGCAAACAGTCCATTTTTATAAGATTTTAAGTCTTATAGAAAGAAAGTATCCACAATGAGGGAGCAGATGAGACAAACATTAAAAAGAAGCCAAGTGTTTTTGGATCAGGACAATAGCAAATGGACAGAGCTGAGATGAATAATTAGCCAAATCCATTCCCTTCACATGTTCAAGGGTACAAGGCTGTAACACTTTGCCTTGAGAACAGTGCCCCCTGCAGGGCACCTGGTTTGAGAAGGCCCCCTAAGGGATTCATTCCCCAGAATTTGGTTCATGGTACTTAGCCATCCAAGCGTTCAGAGGCCACCCCAGCTGCAATTCAAGGGGGCCTGGCTGCTGGAGCTGTTGGCAGATCTTGGCATCACTTGCTCATTTTACAAACATGCTAAACACAAGCATTGTGGGATCAGGCAAGCTTCTACACAGAGTTCAGAAGAAGGCCTAGGAGGTCAGGCAGTGTACTCCTGAGATGACAGTATGTGAAGCTGTGAAAGTGAAATCAGAAGTGCAGTGGAGACCCCAGCAAGTTGGAGATGCCAAGAACGCGGTACCCCTGAGAGAAAAGCTGCAAGGAGTGAGCAAAGCCAGCCTAACAGGAAGCCATAAGGACCATAATCATAGACAGCGCCAAGCAGTGGGGTCATTCGGAGTTCACAGTATTTAATGTCCTGCCCTGTTGGAGTGCATTCTTGTTTTGGTGCCATTGATTTCTCTCTTCACTTTGGAATGGCAATGTGTACACTGTGCCTTTGTAGGTAGGTGAATTTTTTTTTTTTTTTTTTTTGTACTGGGGATTGAATTTATGATCTAGCACTTGCCAGGATGGCAGTCATGCCGCTGAACTAAGTCCTTGGCCCTGGTAGGAGATATTTGACTTTCTATTTGATAGGTACAGGGAGTCATACCTAAGAGTTTACCTTAAGATCAGAGAAAACTTTTAGCTTGAACTTTTGAACAATTCTGAACTGTGGACACTGATGACTTTCAGATATGGACTAAATGCATTTTACATAAAGTGACAAACATGTGTCTTTTGGAGGCTTAAGGTGGAGTGCTGTGGTTTATAACAGAATGTCTCCCCAGAGCTTCCTATGTTCAAGGTGGGCTTGTGGACGGTGACTGCATTATGAGAGATTATAGCTGACTTGCTCTTAGAAGTTGAGGTCACTCGGGGTGTGACCTGCCAGTGTGTCTCTCTTCTTGGTTCCTTTCTTGATTCTCTAAACTTTCTGGCTATCATGAGGTAAGCAGATTTCTCCTTCCTGGGCCTTTTTACCATGCCTCATAGCATGCAAGGACTGGAGTTTCCAAAATATGAGTCAAAACTTTATCTGCACTTTTAAAATTGTAGGTGTGGGATATCTTGTCCCACAACATTGAAAGTGATTAAGACAAATCATCAATGTCTTTAGTGCTATATTGTCATTGTATGCTTGTGAGCATCTTGGAATTCGACTTATTTTCATGAGTTTTATGGTCAATACTCTCTTAGACTTAGTTCACCCACTTTAAAGATAGACCTACTATGAGTCCTTGTCTTCCTTGGAATATACATTCATATTTGGAAGGCATTATAGAATTATAAACTACTTGACATATTTTATTTTTATTTATTAATGAAAGAAAGGAAATTGAGATATGATAACCCTCTTATATAAATAATCATTTTAATTTCTTATAAATGTATAATTTGAAATAAGCATTTTACATAACAATTAACTGAAAAAGTTATCTGGCTAGACTTTGCAAGGCTAATTCTATACTGACTTTTTCCATGAAATGGTCATAGTGTAACTATTTTTAGAGTTTGGTGTACCATGCTTGGCAAAAAAGAAATTATGCACTATTGTTCCACAATAAAAAAGAACGAAATGGTATTATACATGACAATATGGATGGAGCTAGAGGTTGTATTACATCAAATGAGCCAGGCACAGAAAGACAAGTCCCAGAACATCTCATTCACATGTGAAGTACAAAAGAGTTGGATTCATAGAAGTGGAGAATAGAATGGTGGGGAGTAGGAGGGAGGGACCCGGGGAGCAGCTTATCAACTGTTGCTGAGTCATGGTTCAAAAGATGTAAGTTCCAATGTGCTATTGTGCAATAGGGTGACTACAGATAAGCACTATCTATTTTTCAAAGGCTAGGAGAAAGGATTTTCAGTGTTTTCTATGAAAAATGATAAATAGTTCAGAAGACAGATATATTTAAACTGATCTAAACATTTAAACTGATCTAAACATTGATTATACATGTATTGAAATATCATTTATTATGCTATAGATATTTATAATTTTTATTTCTTTAGAAAACAAATTTAATGAAAATAGTATCTGATCTACCATTACTATAGAAGTATTTTTTGTTTGGTTTGGGTATTATTATTATTATCATTATTACCAAATTCTATCATTTTCTTATATGAAATAATTATACATTAATTCTGGAATTAGATTGAGAGAAATGAAACAGTAAAGAAAATGTTGGAAAAATCTCTATCAAATATGAATACTATCGTATGATTTACTGCAGTGATCAAGTCCTTCAATTACTACTCTAATTAAAAGTTTAAAGTACATTACACCCAAAATAAATACATATTCTTTCAATACACAGATAGCATAGGATGAAGACTGAGCTATTCAGTCTGGCAATCATGGCAGAGCTAAATACAGTGTGTGTTCCTGTCTTGATTCTACTCCATCTGCTCCAATATTGACCTTAGGGGCCTGTAAACCAAGATTAGATCATCATTTGGTTATAACTAACAGTCCTGTTCAGAGCTAGGGATTACAGAATGAAATTATCAAAGATTCATATAGCCATTCAGGTACTCAGGTTGCCATTTGAAAGAAGGGTAACTATCTTATGGAAGGGTAACTGGTTTGGGAACTTGATTCTTCCCAATTATCTTGGAGCAAATGGAGATGATAAAATACATAGTGCCATGTAGGGATTCTTAAAGCCAACAACCACAATTACTTATTTTCCCAAATAATAAAGGTAAAGCAAAGATTATTTCATTCTCTTCTCATAAAAAATAAATTGTTCATGTCATTACTTATCACATATTTAGCACATTTCTTGTCCTCAGATCCTTTCTAAATGATTAAAACTTTTTAATTATAAAAGCATTTGCATGTAAGTGTATTATTCATATACTCAGGATCTATAAAGATCTGCATTTTTCCCTATTTCTCTGTAATACTCAGAAAAGTTTCACATTTTTTATTGACTCTAAATTTTGAAAGATCTTATAGGCTAAAAGGCCAGGCTGGAGCCCAAGTAGAAACAAAATCTCGTTTAGGTCAGCAACAGCAAGCCTAGCCAGGCTTAAAAGGATTACCAAGACCACATAAACATAAAGTAAATGGTAAATCAGATTTGTATTTCTTTTTACAGCTGGAAGCCATTCCAAAATCCTTCCTAAAGTTGCAGAAAATGAAGAGGCACTAAAACTAGAAACCATTATGGTCCAGAGATAATTACTATGGAAAAACCAACAAGCATTTACCTAATGATTCCCATGGGCCATCCAAGAAAAAGAAAAGAAAAAATTGAAACCACCCACAACACAAAGATTCACTGCAATGAACCAAACAAAAATCCAGTTCTTAAATTTGATAATAACTTGATGTTATTTCCTTTGAATTTATAAATTTTGTCTATTAATTGGTTTTATGAATATATTCTTTTTTCTTTACTTTTTTTTTTTTTTTTTTTTTTTTTTGGTCTTTTTCCTTTCTATCAGTACCAGGGATCGAACTCATGACTGCCTGCTTGGAAGGCAGGCACTTATGCCGCTGAGCTAAATCCCCAGCCCCTATGAATATATTCTTAAAATGCCAACAGCCAATTAAACTTACCAACTCAAGACATATTGTCATCATTAATTTTCACATCTTTTAATTTTTAATTTTTATTCTTTATTGATAGTTAATATTATCATATTGATTTTACTTTATTTTATTTCTGCAGACACTTTGCCCCCAAATCCATAAAGGAATTGCTAAACAGGATATAATACATAAATTCTAAGAAGCAAAACAACTACATGAATGTTTTACACATGTTGCATAAAATTCGTTTCCACTGTAGTATTCTACAAAATAATTATTCAAATGCCAAAAGAGAAAGAGAAGTCTATTTCAACATTTTGAGCTGAAGATATCTCATCTTCCTGAACTATGACCATTGCACCAACACATTTATTGAAACAATAACGTAACATGACATAATATCATGCAAATGTGTAACCAATGTATTGTTGCTTTGTTCTGCTAAAGTTTTGATGATATGAAATAGCTACATTACATTTTTCCATTGGTAAAATAATGGCTTTGAGAATAATGGCCTTTGAGTTACTTATATTTAACTTTCCAAGAATTTGCAATTTCAAACATACAAATAGTACTTCCCATAAAGGAATCTTCTCCCTCGCTTATATATAAGCTGTACACAACATTGATCAGGAAAATTAAATGAACAATGTGCATATAGCTCTGTACTTTTAGGAATTTGGCAAGGCTTTTATAGGTGGAACAGTAAATGGCCCAACTATGTGTCAAGACTTGACAGAGTGCAGTGTATCTTGGTTCACAGAAAATGACCATATAAGATTTCTAACATTCACCAGCAATTTCATTCTTATAAGACTGCTCACTGAAAAGAACTCAGTTTCCCGAAATTTGTTTCTGGAAAGTTGTACAAAGATGAAACAGATTTTCTGAATTATCTACTTAGGGTACGCTTCACGATACAAACCAAATAATTACCTGCTTTTGAAGTTCAAAATAACATGTGCTTGTTGCTCTGGTGACTTTAATAAATCAAATCGCTATAAAAAGTGCAATTGGAGGAGACCAGAGAACATGGCGGACAGACAACAGCAACTACCAGAGGCTCTCTGAAAGGTTCGGCTCAGAGGCCAGAAATAATGCGGACTAGGGAGACACGAATCAGTAGAGATATGCTCTGCTGACTCAGGAACGAACTGGGCTGAGAGAATCCAACTTGGAATACAGTCCTGGCGCTAAAATAGGAACAGAAAAATCTCGGTGTGGAGGCTCGACTCCGCGCCATCGGAAACCGGTTTGGATTTCCCGCCGTGCGGCGGCCGGCTATCTCCACAGCGGCTCAGCAAGGAGAGACGCGCCGAGCTCTGGGAGCGCCGAGCTCTGGGAACGGGAGAACGGAGTCGAAAAAAAAAAGGACGGACAGAGGTGTACACGAAAACTGACTGGTGGCGAGGTGAGTGAGAATCTGACCCCCCACCACAGTTTGACTCTAGCGGAGATCTCTCTGGGCGCCATTCCCCTCTCGGACGGGATTGGAGAAAAGTGCCTGGCCTGAGTGACGCTGCTGGCGGACTCTCTAGGCTAGACTAGCCTAACCCAGATCCCAGAGCCGGACGATGGCCCGGAGGAGCGACTGACTTCCGCGTAGGCTGCCTCCTCCGACTCCCTGGTGCGCAGCGGTGGGCGGGAACAACTAGCCAGCGCAATTTGATCAGGCTGTGGCTGACAGGCAGGGAAGCCGGGCCTCCTTTGTAAGATTGCATTTTATAAGGAACAAAAAATATGGGGAAGGGAAGCAACAAAAAAAGCTCCTCGGCCCCCAATCCTGAGAAACAGGCAATAATGGACGCCGCACCAGTATACATTAAGCACCATATTGAGAGCCTCATAGACCAATTCAGGAATGAAGTTATCAATGATCTGAAGCTAGAAGTATGCAGAATAGTTAGAGAAATGCTAAACACCACCCAGGAAAAAACAGATGGTGGAATGGAAGAACAGAAAAAGAGGGGAGAATTGCTTGATGGAGAAAACAGAGAAAGCATTGAGTATGTGAAGCAGGTTCAAAGGGACTATCAAGAAATTAATAAGTCTATACAAGACTGGCATAACAGCTTGAAAGAAACTAAGGACAGACTATCTGAACTGGAGGGCAGACTTGAAATATGGGAGAATGAAATGAAAAACTTCTTAAAAATAACAAAGAAACAAACAGCAATAATACAAAGACAAGAAGATGATAAGAGGAGCCACCACTTAAGGATTAAGAACATAGAAGAAGAAGTAGGGACACAAACAAATGAATTACAAAAGCTACTCACAGAAATAATCCAGGAGAATTTTCCTAATTTAGCAAAAGGTAAAGATACTCAGCTGTATGAGGCATACAGGACCCCAGCTACCTACAACCCTAACAGAGAAACACCCAGGCATATAATAATAAAAATCCCAGAAATTCAATACAAGAACAGAATATTAAAAGCTGTAAGAGACAAGAAACAGATCACTTACAAAGGAACACCCATCAGAATTACAGCAGATTTCTCTTCACAAACCATCAAATCACGAAGA
This sequence comes from Cavia porcellus, assembly GCF_034190915.1. Taxonomy (NCBI): domain Eukaryota; kingdom Metazoa; phylum Chordata; class Mammalia; order Rodentia; family Caviidae; genus Cavia; species Cavia porcellus. The sequence continues at coordinate 48,044,959 of NW_026947494.1, forward strand.
GCATGGGGGGAAATAATTCAAGCTTTGAAAGATAATAATCTCCAGCCAAGATTGAGATATCCTGCACAACTGTCCCTGGAAATTGATGGAAAAACGAGGTGCTTCCAGGATAAAGAGGAACTGGGGGAATTTGCAACCACCAATTCAACTCTACAGAAAGTATTGCAGGATATTCTAAAAAAAGAAAAATACAAAGAACCCAGAAATAGTGGCAGGGAGGCCACAACGAATGGAGCAGAGAACAAAATGAAGAAGACAAACTGACAGCTACTGACAGAAAAAGAGCTCAACAGAAATGAGACAGAGAAGATTGGATGATAGGAACAGCTATTTTTGAGAAAATGACATCTTAATAGGTAATGCTGATTCAGTACCATCTTGTTTTGAAGTCTCATCTAGCTTTTGTTCTTCTGTCTCCAATGGTCTAACCAGGTTGTATCTTATTGGATTTTGTTATGTACGTTAGTATAAGCAAAAACCTTTTAAAGACAAGGAGATTATACAGAGACCATTGTTCATTTTCTGTTAGTCAATTCCAAATACTCTATAATGCTGTCATTCTCTTAAATGGTTTTACATTGTTTTGATATACTTAATGCTACAGTATATGAAGTTGTACTCAAGGACTTCAGGGAGGGAGTCAATATGGTAACTATTTTTAAGTCGGAAATATCTGGTGGTGAAACACTATTCTGCTTAAAAGGTTATGTTTTGATCTGCCCTGTTTCGCTGTTATGCCCTCTTTTTCTTTTTCTCAATCTCCACTCCATTATATACTTTTTTATTGTTATCCATTTAATTAAAGGGAAAAATATAGCAGGATATAATATAGTAACCCACTTTGACTTTCTATTTTCTCGATTTGAAGCCCTGTATTACTCTCACCATCTTGTTTTTGACTGAGGTTCCTCTATTCTGTTTTGCTGAATAGTATCAGGTTCGAAAGTTTAGGCATCAGCTGAGAAGATAATGAGATTCATTATAACGCCCATTCTCGTTGACTTCTATCTACTTTTGAAAACCTACAATATCTCCAATGTTTTGGTTTTGTCGGTTTTATCCTTTACGGTTTTGTTCAATAGTATTACAACTAACGATATAGGCAATTCTATTAGAAATAGCGGGAGGCATTAGGGTAACCATTGTTGATCACCTTGTATTATGTTTTTATATTATCTATTATATCCACCCTTTTGACTTGACCGATTCTGTTCTGTCATGTCACATTTGGTTTTACTCTCTTCCAAAAAAGCAATAAGAACAGTGGGAGCAATGAAACCCAAAATGTGTAATAGTCACTGTACAAAAGAGAGGAAAAGAAAATGCTCTAAACTATATAACTGCATGTATATTTAAATGTATAAGACAGAAAATGATATCACAGAGTTCTAATGGATCATTGAACAGAACTGTTTGCAGTATCATTGCTGGAATGTCCACTCTACAAACTTTAATTCTGTGACTTGAACAATTATTTCTAAGATGGCAATATGTAATCTATTAACTAGTGATTTCCTACTGCGCATTTTTTTTCTTCTGTAAATCTGTATAACTTGTACCCTTCACTGTTTTTTTTTTCTTTTCTTTTCTCCTTAAATAAAAATTAAAAAAAAAAAAAAAAAAAAAAAAGTGCAATTGTCTCATCTTCAAGATTTCTATGTGAACTATACAGAACTGCACGGAGCAGTTTTTTTCTAAGAGAAGTATAATGCCATCTAGTGATCAGAAAGGAAATCACATCTGTGCATTTCCTTCAGACTGTATCCCAATGTACAGTACTATAGTTAGATCATACAATAGAACTGAAAGAGGTGAAATACTGTACAATAAATTTTTTTGGCCTGGAACATAGCGTAGTTATTTGTTACATACATCAATCCAATAATTACTGTCAAAATATACGTGGGCCATAACAATGATAAGATGGCATTCTCTCAGGGTCAATTTTTTTTTTTTTTAATTTAAGGAGAAAAAGGAAAAAAAAAGCAGACAAAGGGTACAAGTTATACAGAATTTCAGAAAAAAACAGTAGGAAATCACTAGTTAATGGATTACATATTGTCATCTTAGAAATATTTGTTCAAGTTACAAGATTAAAGCATATAAAGTGGACATTCAAACATTGAGACTGCAAACAGTTCTGTTCAATGATCCAACTAAACTCAGTAATATCATTGTCTATCTTATGCATTTAAATTTACATGCAGTTATACCATTTAGAGCACTTTCTTTTCCTCTCTTTTGTACAATGACTATTACACATTTTGGTTTTTATTGCTCCCACAGTTCTTATTGCTTTTTTTGGAAAAGAGTAAAACCAAATGTGACTGAACAGAACAGAATCAGTTAAATCAAAAGGGTGGACATAATAGATAATGTAAAAACATAATACAAGGTGATCAATAATGGTTTCCATCATGCCTCCCGCTATCTCAAATAGAATTGCCTATATCATCAGTTATAATAAAATTGAACAAAACAGTAAAGAACGAAACCAACAAAACCAAAACATTGGAGACATTACAGGTCTTCAAAAGTAGATAATAGTCAACCAGAATGGGCGTCATAATGAATCCCACTATCTTCACAGCTGTTGCCTAAACTTTCGAACCTGGTACTATCAAGCAAAGCAGAATAGAGGAACATCAGTCAAAACAAGATGGCGAGAGCAATACAGGGCTTCAAATCAAGTTAACAGAATATCAAAGTGGGTTACTATAATATATCCTGCTTTTTAAAATTTATTTTTCCTTTAATTAAAAGGATAAAAATAAAGAAGTATATAATAAAATGGAGATTAAGATAAAAGAGGGCATAACAACTAAACAGTGCAGATAAATACATAACCTTTTAAGCAAATTAGTGTTTCACCACAAGATAATCCCGACATAAAAGTAGTTACCATATTGTCTCTTTCCTTGAGATCTTTGAGTATAACTTCGTATACTGTAGCACTAAATTTATCAACACAATGTATAACCATTCAAGAGAATGACAGTATTACATGGTATTTAGAATCAACTAACAAATAATGAACTATGGTTTCTGTATAATCTCCTTGTCTATAAAAGTTTTTGTTTATACTATCACATATAATAAAATCCAATAAGATACAACATGTTAAGACCTATGGAAACAGAAGAACAAAAGCTTGATGGGACTTCAAAATAAGATGATACCAAATCAGCACTACCTATTATGATGTCGTTTTCTCCAAGATAAATTTTTATCTTCAACTTCCCATTAGTTTAGTCATATCATTTCCAAGATAAATGACTTTAGAGAGTATTTAATTTCAATGAACTGTATCTTTGAGTTCTCAAACATCAATGCAGCTTTTGAAATGTAATTCCAAATACTTCCCTGAAAATGTATTTATCTAAAAATATTTCATTTTATTGACTCTAAATGATGCCTTGCTAGGTTACTGACTAAATTGAATACTTAAAACACAGAAGAAACATTTAAAGGAAATTAATGGTATGCTGTTTAAAGATTAAAACACCATTTAATATCAAACCAAAAGTATTCTTCATTGTCAGGATAAAACATTTGCTTTTTATCTAGTTTAATTATAGTAATAAGATATTCCTCTTTCCTGGACCAGGTTAGAGGCTTGCACCATTCCAATGATTTGGGTCAGTTCCCCCCACCCCTAAAATGTTCTACAACGAAAAGGCATTTGTATGATTTATCCTTTTCATCTTCATATTCCCTCTTAAGCCAACATTTCTACCACCAGTATTGTCTTAGTAAGTGGAATTTCTAAAGAAAAAACAAACTATTACTTATGTGTATCTATAAACGATTTTTGGGGATTCTACTTATAATAGAAAAAGCATTCTGCTTTTTTCTATGATTTTCTACATTGCTCTCTCTACAAACGGCATATTGACTTGTTTGATATTTGACTTGTCTTCTAAACTGTTTAGAATTTTGAGTATCCACACCCAAATAACCTCATCCGTGGGCTGTGCCTCTAACAGAAATTATAGTTAATGCACCATTTAATGAACTGATCAAAAGCATGGGAATGAAGGACTCATATTTCGAAGTATTTTCAACTAGTAGATTTAACATTGCATAAATAGAGATTTAATCATGTAACACAAAACATATTGTTTACAGTTTAAAACATGCTTTGTAAATGGTGGACATAGTTGAATATAGTGTATCAGTGTGACTCAATAAAGTACCTGCCTTCAAAAACTTTGTGGAAAGTTTCCTCTGTACTAATCTTTCCAACAACTTCTCAGTAAATCACAACACACATGTCAATACCAAACACAAAATAGCTCAACTTGCAGTTCAACCAACTATGAGATAATAATTTTCAATGAGAATGTTCAGATATTCCATTTCTGAAGTAAATATTTCCCAAATATTTAATTGTTATGTAGTATAAAATTTGAAAACAAATAGATTTATCTTTTTTCTTGCATTGCTGAATTTTGATTGAATAAACTTACATTGATACGCTTTAATTATAACAACATCATAGGGTTGAAATGTTCTATTTTCAACCAATATAATATAGATCAGTGATAGAACTTCTCTAAAGAAGCTACAAATACTCAAATAATTTTGTTAAAAAGTTACAAAGTTATCACAACTCCCTAAGTTATACAGGCAGTTAAAAAATAGGAAATATCAATGGACATATAAATAATATTTTTGGCAACAAATCAAGCAATACTGTAATGGTAGGTAGCCAAAGGACTTTGAGGCCCTCTGACCTGGGTTCATATCCAGACTCTTTCACTTTTCAGTCTGAGCAAGGTACTGAATCTGTCTCCTTTTGTAAATGTGAGATATTCTGTGCACATCTGACCTCCTGAAGTTCTAATTTTGGTACTCAGAGCTTTTTAAAAAGAATAATACTTCTACAAGTAATTTTGAGATATCTATTAACAATCATACTTGTCATGACTATAGTTTTAAGAGATCATAGTATGACCTATAAAGATTTAAATTTAGAAGGACTTGGAAGCTGAGTTCAGATATTATGTTACATGTACTTCTGTGAAATAGGATCTGAGTTCTACACAAAAAGCACATGAATTGCTTTATACTTATCAAATAAGAAAATACAATTAGAAAGTATTTGCAATTGCTGGTTTTAATAAATCAACCCATTTGCCTATGTACCTGAGAAGTTTCCTTAGGAGTGAGCTTTATATGTAGCATTGATCTTGAGCTTTCTGATATTTCTAGATACTTTTCATGTATTTCATTTTATTTATTTATTTATTTGTCTTTTTCATTTTTATCGGTACCGGGGATCGAACTCAAGACCGCCTGCTTGCAAGGCAGGTGCTTATGCCGCTGAGCTAAACCCCCAACCCCTTTTCATGTATTTCAAAGGGCCAAAAGCATTTATACATTTTTTTTTCCTTTAGTCATCAGCTATTGCTGAGTGGCCTCTCTGTGCCAAGCACAGGTTTAAGAATAGTCTAGTTCTGTTTTATGATACTGTTACACCAAGAGCTACAGTACATGTGTGATAAACTGATGCACCAGCATATAGGTGCTAATACTTGAAGTATTTCAGAATTTCAGAGTACAAAAGCCATTGTATCTATATGAAGTCAAACAATTCTGTATAGTAGCAGACACTAGGTAAATGTAAACAGTTTGAACATATTTAAAGTATTTCTATTAAAGTGTATATTTTACTGAATAGGAAAGAAATGTATAATAGGTAAGCAATAAGAAAGTGTCCAAAGGTTTAAAGAGAAAATAGAAAAGAAAAAAAACCCCAGCTGTATCTCTAAGCACATCAATATTTGTATTGAAAGAAAATTATTTGAGGAATTTTAAAAAATATCAATTACACAGAAAGTAGTAACTAAAATATAGGTATTATCATTCTAGACAGATGTATGGAAAGACAAAGATTGGATGGGCCATGATAAAGCTTCTCTCCACCATTATGCAGTCTCACCTCCCTGACTTAATTTACATGCCATCAGTATTTCAGTGACCTGGCCGCTCTTGATCCACCTAAATAGCACACTACTTAGCTTTGATCTAGCGTTTGCAAGTGGAAATTGAAGGTTTAATTGTATTAAGCATCTTCCTGACCTGGACACTAAGCGAGACACAACAGACCCGAGTCATCGCGGACAGGTGAGCAATGCGCAGGCGCAGAAAGCCAAGGTATCCAGGTGATAATGCTCAGAGACAGAACAACAGCGACAGGGATTCCTCAAAATACAAATTTCAGTCAAAAAGCTTCTTATCACTATATTTAGAACTGACACTCAGAAGGGCAAATCTATGTCATGCTAAGATTCTTATTGTCAAAGACAAATTTACAAAGTGAAGAATGTCTATAGCAATGATTATATTGGCGTTTAATAGGAGAGCTAGAAAGCGAAAGGTTATGATTAGTCTTGCACCAACCAAGCAATCCAGACGTTGAGATTACTCCTATGCCCAATCATTTCTCCCCTCTGACCTACCTCACTTATGTTAAGTACTCTGTGTCCCTGGACCACATTGTTCACACTTGGGCGCAACCTAACACTTATTTCCATGTTTGTAATCAATTCCCTCTATTAGACTTCAGTTCTTGGGCCCCCAAAAATCTTATTTGCCATTTTATTTTGGAGTTCTGCTAAGCATGGAGTAAGTGTCTAATGTATGCTGAATCAGAACAATGAATGAATGCTGGCACGGTTGCTTAAAACTGTGGTACCTGCAGGAACGGCATTGCCATGCCACTAAAATGATGAGCTAATCCTCAAGAATTGATCAAATACTTAAACTCAATACTAAAGAAGTTAAAAAGTAGTCCTATTTTGTCTGTAAGAAGCATGTGATATTAAATCAAGTTCACAGCACATATTTTATTATAATATTCTTTTATAGTTTTATTGTAAAAGCAATAGTAGCATTTTTAAATTTACTTAAAGTATAAATATAGATACAAGGAACTAAATAATATGCTATCAACTGATTTCTTTTAGTATAAATACCTAAAAATGAGTAATGAATGTATAATGCATAGTATTGTGACAAATTCTAAAGTAAAATTATCAGTTTAAAAATATTTAAATAGCCTTTTATTAGCAATTTTTCACATTCCTCTTAATTTTGACTGTTCTTAATTTATTGATAAGCATCCTTCCACAATTATCTTCATCTATTTCTCTAATCATTATCTAAGCACCAATGTCTAAAGAGAAATTGTTATATTTGAAGAATATGAACACTTGGACATGAGTGTTACAATTACTTTTGTAATAGTATTCAGTTTGTAGTCTCTCAAATATATGTGTACCTGATCCTTGTCCCTTTCCCACACTGATTATTATTAATCTTCCTATTGTTTCCAGTGCATTTCCAACACATTTTCAACTAATTTTAGGAAAGATATGAAAACAAGCTTTATTCCCTTAATTTCTTTCTTCTAATGTGGCAAGAGTAATACTATAATTTTGTATTTACTGCTAAAACATGTTTTAACTGATTGACCTCTCTTATAATGACATAATTACCTATATAACTTCATGACATAAAAAGGAGTAAAATTTAATTTCAAAGTTGCTATTCCTGAAACATTTCATGTTCTTGGGTTTCTGGGTGTCACAGTTTAAAGGAAGGATGACCTTCCATTCCAAATGAAACAACTCAGTATCTTGATACACTTGTTACTTTTCCATCAAGAACACAATATTTCTCAGGTTACTTTACTACTTTTGACCACATCTTCCAGCACTGTGAACCAAATATATTTCCATGCATCATAAATTACCCACTTGGTGGTATTGTTACAAGAACAAAAAACAGACTAAGACAACAACCAACATAATACTGAGCAGAATCTGGAATGGATTTTAAGTGTATGGGAGAAAACCTTGAGGAAAAACAGGATATTTATATGGTCTCAAATTACCATCTTACAAAATATTTTTTTAATTATAAAGGGAGAAAATAATAACTCTACAGTGAAAAGACCGGGCAGACACACCATTTTAATCAGCTGTTCAAAACTAAAACTGTCTGCTAAGTCAACGATTGCATGTGCTCTGAATACATGACTTTAGCATCATTACTGCGATATTTCCCCCGAATGTATGACCTGTGTTCTCATTCACAAGTAAAAACTGACAAGATTGAACTCGATAGATGTATAATGGTTAGAATAGCGATTATCAGATGCTAGGGAGAGTTACTCGGAGAAGAGATAGAGCATTGTTAATAGGTGCAGAGATTCAGTTGAATATGAAGAATAATTCCTAATGCTTTTAGCACAATAGAATAATTATGGTTAACAACAAATAACTGCCTCTTTCAAAATAGATAGATTTTTAATATCCCCAACACACAAAAGTGATAAATATTTGAGATGATAGTATGATATGACTTTGATGTGATCATACTCTTTGTAGTACTGAAATATTACACTGCATTCCATCAATATATAAAATTATATATCAAAACTCATAAATTTTTAAATTTATATCCTAAGTTACATTCTAAGGGAACACAAAACAAATTCAAACTGCAGGAAAATCTATGCTATAGGCTGAATGTTTATGTCTCTTCCCCACCCCCACCTCTTTGCCAAATTCCTATGATGAAACCTAATCCTTGTTGTGATGGCATTTGGAGATGGGCCTTTGTAAAGTCATCAGATTACAGGGCAGAGCCTTCATAAATGGGATTAGTACTCTTATAAGACAGCCCAGAGAACTTCCTTCCCCCTCCTGCCTTGAAAGACACAGTGAGCCATCTGTGAACCAGATGTCAGCCCTGGCCAGACACAAAATCTGCCAGAGCCTACGTCATGGACTTTCCCAGCCTCCAGCACCAGGGAAAGTAAGTTTCTGTTGTTAATAAACTCTGCAATCTGTGGAGGCTTGTCAGCTCAGCCCAAATGGACTAGACAGTTTTGAAAATAATTGACCGCATTTTTAAAAAATATCAGTGTCATGAAATACAATGAAAACCTCAAAAATTATTGTAGTTTAAGGACTATGAAATAGATGTGACGGCTGATTTTCTTTTGCTAGAAAGAGTGTTATTAGGAAAATTACTGAAATTTGCTATAAGGCCTGTAAATCAGTTCGTACCATTTTATCAGTGATAATTTGCTAATTTTGACTACTGAACCTAGCTCTGTAAGATAATTTCATGACTTCAGCAGGTACTTAAGTACCTAGAAGTATAGTCAGCAACTTACTGTTAGACAGTTTAGAATTTAAAACATAATGAAGTGGGGCTGGGGATTTAGCTCAGCGCCATAAGCACCTGCCTTGCAAGCAGGCAGTCGTGAGTTCGATCCCTGGTACTGATAAAAAGGAAAAAGACAAAACAAAACATAATGAAGCAAGTGTGTGTGTGTGTGTGTGTGTGTGTGTGTGTGCATGTATGCATGCACAGATGGATAGAAGATTGGATGAACAGATAAACAATATCAATGAGAGAATGAAAGAAAGGAAAGGAGAGGGAGAGATAGATTGAATAAAGTAAATGTAATACAATGTTAGTGTCTGGAGAATCTTTTTGAAAGTATCCAGGAATTCTTTGTGCTTCTTTTGTAAGTGTACAATAGATCTGAAATTATGTCAGGTTAAAATTTAAGATTAATTCCTTTGCTAGTACAAAAGTAGATTCTTTACCTTTTTTTCAGGCTCTGTTGTTTTAAATGACTTTAATAGATTCATTTCTAAATAACAACACAAATGTACAACATTTTTCAAACTATGGTACTGATCATAAAATCTACTTAATGGACTAAGACCAACATATTTTAATACAAGAAACAGAAGAGACTGAAATAGAAGAGAGTGTTAAAACAAATCATACTTTGCAAAGATAAATATTTATTTTTGACATTTACAAGCAATTATATACATATGTAATACAAATATTTTATGTATATTTATATATTATATCATATTATATTATATATGAATACTATATATATGAATTTATTCCTGATCAGAATGAAACTAAATTTCCGTAGTTTATTACAAAAAGTCTGAAAACACTGTACTTCGATTTTTTTTGTCCTAATGGCTAACTTTTACTAGTGTGTATATAGGCATGTATTTGATTTATCATTTTTTCAGTTCCTTCAAGAAACCATTGATGAAAAACTTGTTTTTCCAGAAACTATGCTAATGGCAGCTAATATTACAAAACTTATTATTCTCTCTAGCTTTCTTGTTTTTCTACTTTTTTCTCAGAGAAAAATCTTACCTCAGGAGTAAGAAAAGCCAACAATATCTCACAAGTACTCATCAGTAGATAAAAATTCATGCTATGAATTATGAAATCTGCATATTTTTGACCCTATGATTCTGTAGTATTTAGCCTTGTAATATAATTTTCTCACTTCTTAAGTTATTTATGCAAACATGGTGATTAAAAGTTGACACATTCTATAAGCTGACTCTAGATACATCCTAGAAAGTATAAAATAATGAAGAAGCAGCGACACATATCTATGAAAATGTTCAGGGGACATTAATAAGGCTTGGAATAAACAGCTTGGAATTATTTATAAGTATGTGTTTATATATAAATATATTGATTCACATGAAATAACCTGAGGAAAAGTACAGGAATTATCCTCTTCTATTTTACTACAATTAAAGAGTCAGCTTAATTGTTCTCACTTCCTGAACAATTTTTGCTTAAAATGTTATTTCTACACATAATTTATTGAAGAATGAAATAATCTCCCTTATTTTTAGTTGCTTTCCTTAACATAAAAATCACAAGATTTTCAGAGTGCAGCTAAGTGTCAAGAGTATAATTTTAACCCTGTTCTAATTCCCGGGAGCACAGTCAATCATCAATCAATGAAATAAAAAACACAAACCATATCAATAGTTTTATAAAATGGAAAAACATATTGACTTTAGAGCTTATGAAGGTGACAGTCTGGTGAAATTCCATAAGTGCTTTGTCAATCATTACAAAGCACACTGACTATAAAATCTCACTTTAAGATGCTTTCCCTATTGGGAGTACAACTAGATTTTCTAGCAATGTTTTTACAAGCACAGAATGTAGAAAATAAGTACATGCAGACCAAGAAATGGTGACCTTTGACAAGCCTCACACTCAAGAGGAAAGTGCTAAATCTTCTAGTTACATTTGGGCATTATGGCCTAGTTTTATCCTATTTTATTAATGTGTCATTTCTTCAGTGTAATTTATTCATACACAGTCCTTAAATATATATAGCATATTTAAATATATAGTCATCTGTCTTTGTAAAAATCACCCTTGTGCTATGTCATAAAGGAAATTATCTATATATTTGTGATTCAACCAGGCCCAAATGATTTTAATGTTCTAAATTAAATAAATAAATAAAAAGGCTGAACAGCTTATAAAGACACAAGATTACACATAATCTGGCTTTCACCATGTCCACTTCTCTGAACTCTGCCCCTTGTCTGTGTTACTTCATACCACCAAGCTTCAAACATATCCATTCAACAGTCAACCCCTAACTAGCTATCCTCTTTCAAGACAGGGGGCTAAGTGCCAACTCTTTGCAGGGCCTTCTTTATTCAAACAACTGCTCATTCTCTCTCCTTCTGTTTCCTTGTATCTTTTTGCTCATACTTCTATGTTGTATGTTAATTAATGATTTTACAGTGTTGTCTCACCCCTTGGAGTGTCATTATTTCTTCATATATTTACATATATTTATTATAACTCCCATCCTACCCTAAGAGCCCAGCATAAGCAGTATGATTTTTTAAAAAACAAATGAGTAAAAAAATAGGAAAATAAACAAAGGTTTATAGAATTTCAAAAGAAAGTGGTCAGCTCTAGCTACTGCATTATCCAGAATAATCACCATGAAGAAAATTACATACTGATTTGTATAAAGAAAGAATAGCACATGGACCAAATATAACATGAAAGAAGTCATTATAAGTGAGGACAAAAACCACAAATGACCAAGACCTCGGCGCCTCCTGTGTGGCTTTAAGAATGTGTTCCGGGAGAGCCCGACTGACCAAGGATCAAGCTGCAGCAGCCTCTGATAGCCTTTGCTGTGTTGGAGCAAAATCCACACTCCCCATGGTCTGCTTTCCAACATGATTGGGCACAGTCACGATATTGATTTTTTCCCCAGAAATGGAACCACTGTTTGTGTGAATACTCCTGAATGGTTTTGCCTAACACAGTCTAAGATGCTTCCACCCAGTGCCTCTCTCTATCTTCACTCAGGATCAAATTGGTCTGATGGTTTGAGGTTTCATTCAGCTTTAAAAGGCACACTCACTATATTCTACGCTTACTAACATCCTTACATTTTTCTAATCCCTTTTTAACATCTGATTACCATTGGAAGACACCAACTAAAACATAGAGAGAGTACAGAATATATATGAAGCAAATATTAGGATTTTAACTTGAAGTACAAATTGAGATTTTAACATCAAAGACAGTTACTTAATACTTTGCCTTAAGGCAGGATCAAATTTAATTTAACAGTCTGTATCATTTTAAAGTTCAGAAGGGATAGACATTTTCTAACTTTTGTGAATAATTTCACAGCTTAATGATCTTTCACATCTGATTTAGCACTATACTAAATTCTTTGTGATTTAAGGTCATTTTTTTTCAGTTCAATCTTCTTTATGGATAAATTACAGCCCACTACATAAATACTAATTTAAGTAGTTGGATATCACTCATATCAGGAATCACATCTCTATTATTCTGTATACATAGTCTGTCTTACAGGGCCGTTGATCGCTTTTTCTATTTGTCATAAATTATGTTTTATTAATCTAATAATGGAATATCTGTTCTTTATGCACAGAAAAAATGATCCATATTTTGTACTCAGAAAAACAAAGCTTTGTATGTTTACTTCAGAGAGTATTTTTGATTCTTAGCCCCCAAAAATGCAAGTTGCTTTATTCTAAAAACTTTCAAATACTCTTCATTTAATTGACAGAGTGAAAGGCCCAATCTCCAATTACTTAGATAAAACATAACATTTTATCCAATTTGGCAATTCTGCCAAAGACTTGACACTGAGATGGAAAGCATGTGGGGAGAGCTATGAACTTTCCAGATCTCTGGCTGGACAGCAGGAAGGAGCTGGTGTGACCAGAGCAAGCATGCTGTCCCCCACAAGCTAGTCCAAGTATGCAGAGACTGGCACAACTCCAGCACGAAGACTTACCCATCTGCAAAAGCTTCAGAAATGAGGATGTACTTACCTAAAACAGAAAGAGAGATGACATTAGTGACATTGACTGCAGCTGAAACATGGAGTAACATACATTCTAGAAGGCATTTACAGAATATGCTCGCTAACCACTGCCAAACACAGTTACAGAGTTTTGTTCATGACATATAGACCAGATGGTGGTGTCTCTCTCACTGTCCAAGTGCAATCCATCATTATTTGTTCAATAAATGATGAAAAGGGTTGCAACTGTCAACTAGCTCAGCACTGTGATTTAATATCAACAGTCAAATAACATCTACAGAATGCTTACTTGTCTCTGGTGTGTGACCTACTACCTGTTCATTTTTCTCATTTATTGTTCAGAAAATAGAAGTATTGTTTTTACTATACTCATTGTAAAGATGAGCTAAGTGAAGCTTAGCAAAGTTCATTAGCTTGCCTAAAGTAGCAAAATCAGAAAGTGCTTAGCTGGTGTTCCTACAGAATAAGATTCTACAGTTCAATCTCACAATCTTTATGCTATTTTGCTAAAACCCAGCAGAAAGAGAGATTATACCGCACATATAGGCTATAGAACAATGTCTGGGGCATAAAAGCTACTAAATAATACCTGTTGAATGATTTAAATAAGAAGAAACAGATATTATAGATATTTAATTAATATAAACAATATATCCTAACAAATCTAAATGTTTGCACAAGAAAACACTCCATATAAATGTTATTTCTTTTTCCCTGCACATGGCCACGTATCACTGCTCTGTTAGGCTGATTATCCAGAGGTAATATCTGCATTTTCTCTAGTGAAAGGATGATAGCTGAGCCAGAAAAAATGGCCAGGGATACAAGAAAAGCATGGTCTTGTTAAAATCTCAATGACATGACAAACAGCACAGAAACATCTTTAACTGCTCAAGAAACACTTAATCTCCATTTTTTAGTTCTGTTTTCTCCTTCAGCTTTCAGTGGCTCATATGTAGAGATTCTGATGGAGCAAAATGTAAAAGAAAAGAAGTAGCTGAGGAGGACTAGAATAAGGGACTTGCATATTTGAAGGAATATCATATTTTTTGTTTTTTAAAAGAGAAATAACTGAGATCCCAAATTCATGGGAGACATAGCCATCAACTTATTTGCAACACAGGCAAAAGATTAACTTTAAAAGTCATGCCAAGACTAAATTGGCTCCTACAATTTTGAGTCTATTTCCACAAGATGGTTTCAAAGTAACATAAACCAATGAAAGAGTAGGGTGATTTCACCCAAAGTCCAGAGCTTTAAGCAAGGAACTCTAATTTTAATACAAATACACTTCAGATGAAGTCTTTGGACCTGGGGTGTTTTCTTATTTCCTCAGTATTATTTTTATATTCAGTAACATATTAATTTCAATTATTAAAATTAAACTAAAATAAGAAGACATAAGATTTTAAGTCATTTTGTTTATGTGATTCAAGATCAAGTTGAATGGAAATACAAAATAAATCACAAGTATTTGCAAATTTTAGGGAAACAAATGAAAAAACCTCAGTATTCAGGTTTAAGTACAGTGTTTGCATTTCAAGATAAGTAAGTGGGTTTTGGATAATAGTCTGCACACTTGTCTCTGAAAGGTTCACCATCACTTCCCTAGCTTAATCGCCCAGGCGATTCAAGCCACTCTTATTTATCCTGTGTTATCTCTTTGCATGAAACATATTAGACCTTGAAGTCCATTCAGATCATTGCATAGTCTGGAGACATATTTTATAATAATATATATTTGATTTTATTCTAGTTAAACTGATTTTAAATCATTTTTTTCACTCCTCAAAGTCATTGAAATTCAAAATACAGGACCATTATTTTAGAGACCATTATGGATTAACATCTGTAGTTATTTTCTTAACTTGTATTGTACTAATATTGTAGTATTGCTTAAATGGAAAAATGAAATATAATTTATGTGTATATAGAAAAGAAGAGGGACAATTTTTTTTTTGTCTTTTTTCTTTTTATCGGTATCGGGGATCAAACTCACAACTGCCTGCTTCCAAGGCAGGCGCTTATACCGCTGAGCTAAATTTCCAGCCCCAAAGAGGGACAATTTTAAAAGCACCCAACATTCATTCCTTACTCTGGGCTTACTATTACCATTAAGTATTTTATCCTCCTAACAATTCTGGAAGACCAATAATGCTTAGAAATGAAAAGTTTAAAGTAAAACATCTGAGATCAAAACTGGTACAGCCAAGCTTCAATCCTGACCATTTGTCCAAAATTTCAGTGTTTACCTGATAAACTTTAATTCATTTAATGCATTTATTCAGGGGCATATGGTGGTGCCATGCCTCTCCCCCACCTTCCTCCTCTCCTCCCTCTTCTCTCCCCCTCTTTCCCCTCAGCTGCAAGTGAGCAGGTGCCACTGGAGCCATATCATGATCATATCCAGGCTCAAAAGTCTGCTTGGCTGAGTCCATGACACCTCTTGGAGAGTGGCAAATGGCGTCACCTTATACGGGAGACCCTAGAGGATGTCATATATCATCGAAAACCCACTACACTGCCAGCCCATAGAGCACAAATTGAAAATGCACGTGCAGCAGTCTCAAAGACCAAAGTTATCCAAGCAGCAGTCCACAGTGCTAAGATAAATCTGGAAGCTAATGGATTCCACTTTGAGCACCTCTTGTACCTGCAGATGCTAAAAGGCCATCCCCTCTGTGTCATTCTCTGAAGAAAATCAGTAATTCTCCAGAATGAAAGTCTGAGGTCATTAAACCATCTGTCAAGAAACCCATGCTGCCAGTAGGTCATTCTGACACCTCCAAAGGTTCTTATTTCAGAAAAAAATTTCTAGGTTGTGTTAATTCAGTTACCAAAGAAAAAGGTGGACCCAATGGCTCAAAACCTACATGGTGGGAATTGGGAACAGAAAAGACAGTGAATTGATTTTTAAAACATATTCTTAAACTTCATTATCATTCTCTGAATATGTACATTTGGGTTTATTTTAGATTATGTTCTGTCTTTATATTGTTTAAGTTTTTTTTATGGAACCATAGATTGAACTCAGGACCTTGTACATGCTAATTAAGTGCTATACCACAGACCTATATCCTAAATCATCTAACTTCTATCAAGTGTTTAAAAGTATATATGATGACTTTGGAAGAAAATATACTGCTATAAGTTAGGAAAAGGTAAATACATTAGGATACATAAACACATTAGAGTATATAAAGGATTATTAAAGCTATAAACTTTTACTTCACAATTTTTAAATTTAAATTAATGGGTTGTTTGGAAAATTCTTGTGTAAATAAAATATTTGGAGGTAAAAAAATTAATTTAATCAAAAAATATCATCAAACTCCTCCCACAATCCTGTGCTTGCTCTAGGACCAATTGATAACCAACACATCCTAGCCTATCTGAAATTCACACTCTAGTGGAAAGAGACCAACAATAAGGAATAGCATAATATACAAGATCAATATATAGTACAAAAAGTAAAAACTCCTGAGTATGGAAGAATAAATGGAGTGAGGAACCAGAAGGAAATAATGAAGGTAGTGAGGAAGAATGCATTGCAGTGCTAGGGATGGGGGCCAAGACAGACCTTAATGAGAAAACACACCTAGCAAATGAGTTAAACTTCAGTGTATTTTTTTGCTGAGACTCCAATAAAATGTGAGGATACAGTACAAGTAACAACAGAGAAAAGTACAATAGTCAATGGTTTACATGCTTTCCAAAGTATTTATCCAATAGTCTCATACTTTAATAACCTTACCATGTTTTATTTCTTCTAGTGTTTTATAAGCTTCTGGATTATAATAATCATATTCCACACATAATTCAATCTCTCTGCACAGGGTAGAAAAATGGCTGTAATAACAGTGAATATCAGGTGAAGAAATATATGTGTAAGAAACTTTTTGAGAAATTGAAAGACCAGAAAAAAATCATTGATCAAGGAATAGTTAAATTTATCAGTAAGCAAATAAAAAAATATATTTATCCTGGAAAATAAATTCGTGGAAGAATCTTTTTCTGATCATGCCATAGCAAGTGCGATAACATGTTCTGCCATCTAATGGGAGCAGTTTTCTTCATCTTGGCACTGAAGGAGCTGAGTGAGAAAGCCTGAGTGGTTGAGTTATTTTGGGGTGAATCTAAATTGGAGGATACATTTAAAAGGTTGAGTAAAATTAGTTTTATTTAATCAGAAGTTTCACTTGGCACTTGGATCTCAGCATTTACTGGGAGCCAAGTAGGTAGTAGCTATTAAAGATAAATTAGTTAACAATCCCTGGATTTATGTGCTTACATTATAAAGAAGATTTCATTAAACAGAAAATTTTGCTATATTACTAATTAATTATTGAAATAAGTTCTATACAAGAGGCATAAAAAGGGCCAAAGGGTTTTAGCCTTCTCTGAGGTACCAGTAAAGTGAACCTGAGACATGAAGAGTGTCTACGGATATAAATAGGAAAATGATAACTTCCTACTTTCTAGGTATTGTGTATATTCACTCAATAAATATTTGTCAAGTACTACTATATTCCTAATACATCCCTGTGTTGTGGCCAACACATAGCATTGATATTCTTCACAATCTATTGTAGGGTTTTATTATGCACATTCGAAAAAAGAAAAAAAACCTGAACTTCAGAGAGATATATGTTCTTGTTCCAGATCACACAGGTTGTAAGCTAAGTTTTCAATCTGGACCTGTCCACAATTTTCAAGTAAGTCAAGTGTGCTAAAAGTACTTAGCAAAATCTGTGCTGGTTTGATGAGCTGGAATTATATAGAGTTCACACAAAAAAATGTATATACACTTCAAGGTTCTGCTGTACTACGAACTATCTGGAGGTTAATGGCAACCCCTTTAAGCATCTTTTGTAATTGTAGAGAACAAAGGTAACTTGTGTTCATGATGTCTCAGTAAATTTAGTATTAAAATATCTATATGTTTGTAAAATTTTCCTGATGTATACAATTTTTTGGCAGACTCTGCAGTTGCTGAATTAGACTGGATAAAAACTCAGATCCAACTATAGGGAAGGCAGGCTTCCTTGAGCTGAAATTGCCAGTGAAGGTTCCCCTGAATGGTCCCTGCAGAACTAGTCCTTAATCCCACTGGGAAAAACAAATTTTCTTGCTTTTATTTACTGACTTTATGCCATGAATTTGTGTTAAATATCAAAAGACATCAGTTTAGCATGGTGAATATGAAAAGGGCTTACACTTATGCCTCCTTCAAGGAGTTTAATCTTGTAAGAATTCAGACCCTTAAACACATAAACCGATATAATATGTCAAACGGGACAAGAATACCAGAGAAAGAATTCACATAGTAGAAGCGGCTCCTAAGTCTGCCTGAAGGAGTCTTGGAGAAATCGGACCTTGACTTGCACACTAGAGTGGGCAGCAGAATGCAAAGTAAAGGAAGAAGCCGAGCAGTGATGCGCCTTGCTCTCCAGATCGCTTGCTAGCTGAGGCGTATCTGAGCAAGTCTTACAGTGGGAAGAAAGGGTTTCATCTCTCTGTAAGCAGCCCACATGGCAACTATCGTGACTTTTTATGTTAGATGGATGAGACAGTTGATCTTGATTATCAATTTGAGTGGCTTGTGAGACTGGTAAAGCACACTTCTGGATATGTCTGGGTGTCATGGAGCTTGACCAGAGGGGCTACACCTGTCCCTAGTTGCATCCTCTCTGGCTCCTCCTCTCCTTTTTGTTTTCCTAAAGCCATGAGTTGAACAGTTTTTCTCTACCGTACCTTTCCATTAATCACAGACTGAAACCTCTGAAACCATGAGCTAAAAATAAGCCTGTCCTCCGTTCAGTCGTAGGTGGCAGGTACTTGGATCCAGTAATGGGAAAGCTCACTATGCAATTGATATGTGAAAGGTTCTGTGGTCTACTCTCTGGCATGGGCCTTTAAAAGTATTACCAGCCTGGGGCTGGGGATTTAGCTCAGGGCATAAGCACCTGCCTTGCATGTGTGGGGTGGGAGTTCAGTCCCTGGTACTGATAAAAAAAAAAGTATTACCAGCCTGAAGAGTCAGGCTGAAGGAAAGAAATATGAAGCAGCATGTCATGTGTACTCAGACTGCAACCCTATCACCTTCTCTAAAATCTGATTCACTGTTGCTTTAAAGTACTGTAATATTACACGTAAAAATAGTGTTAGTCAACAGATAGTGCTTAGAGATCCTGAGGACTTGTGTGTTTTGTTATTTATTTATATTTTGGATATGAGAGACATCAAGAATATGAAGAAATGGAGTTTTTTTTTAATAGTACGAAGGCAATTCTATGTAGAATAAAACCATACTGACTCATGTGACAGGGATGACAACATAAAATCAAGTTTCTGTCCCTTGAAGACTTATATATAAAGGTTATTTCACTCAAAGAACTATCTTCGCTAGTACCGACTATCCACTGGTGAACAATGATTTATATAAGGCTAAGAAATCTAATTTCTTTGCCTCTGAAAACTGCAAAACAACCCTGGCAGTTGCCTAATTTCCCAAAGAGCAGAGGTTTCACTTGGCACTTGGATCTGACAAACATCAAAGTGGGCAATTAGCTTGCTGGATACACAGTGTGCTTTGCAGGTTTTCTTTACCACATCTTCCACTGGCTGAAGTACAACATAAGAGCTTTCAATGTCAATGACTTTGACCATTTGAGATCTCCAGGCAAAATTTCATAACCTATTCATATTTATTGTTTCTCAATTGAGCAATAGTTGGAAAAACATAAATGTCTTATATAAGTTTATAAAATTATAGTTTCTTGGAACACACAGAAGGATGTATATTAAAGTATAAAATAGATTTATTTAAAAGAGAGACTAACAATTACAAATATATGTTAGTAATTTAACACATTTATTGAAGTAGTAAACTCTAGCTTCATAGCTTGTAGTTATAAATATGCTTTCCAAAATACTTAAAAATACAAAAGCTGTGTCTTTTGGAATCACCTTCCAATATTACATAAAAAGAGTATATATAGCATGCAATTAAAAGCAGAATTTATGGATAATAAATCCATTTCAAAAGTGCAACATTATAATTTCTTGTGAAGTCTCCAGGCTATTAGAAAAGTAAGATGGCAAGAAAACTTAAAATGCAGACAATGGAGCCAGAATTCCTGGCTCAAACACAGATAAATCTGAGTTTCCAAGGATAGCTCTTTATGATGACTATGATAGTGGTGGTGAATGCAATGACCTGAAACCAAAAGAAGAAGATAGGAAGCATGATTTGGTAATCAAAACCAGAGAACCTTTATGGGCACTGAATGTTGTAACTTTCCCAGCAGGGCAAGGATTAATTTGCATCTTAACCCTTTCCAACCTGCATCAAAAAGCAGTTTTTTTCAAAATTGTCCCAAGGGTAGATTGATGCCAATTTAAATATCAGCATATCCCTCATTTAAATCCTCATCTACTACTAGTTTGATCTAATTTCAGCTGTCCTCCCCCTGAGAGAATCTGAACAGCTTGTTCTGCACAGGCGCTATAAAGTATTGATCAGTGAGCCTCAAATAAAATCCCCTGAGCTTGTGTAGATAGATTTAACCCAATACTGGGCTCAAATTCTAATGGCTGCTCTACAGCGATCCCAGGTCACAGATTTCAATACCATGATGGAAGAAATTATATATCCACTGCCAAACTCTACCCATTTATAACTGGGAAATCTAGAAAACCAGTGGAAGGGAGAACAAGATATTCAGAATTGCAGAGCTCAACGATTATGATCTCTTTTGGTTCTGACTTAAAATGAAACCATCGATTAATTATAAACACAACTAATATAGTTTTGCTATAGTAGGCAATGTAGAAAAATATTTTGGGACATTTCATCACTTGATGCCATCTCCAATTTGGGTAATCATGTGACATTTTTAACTTCCTTCTATAAATAATGTCACAATGTTATTGTATACCAAAAATAATATAAGAAATAATGTAAAAGAAAAAGTAGATGCCATAGGTATAGATATATAAACGTATGTGTAAATATATGTGTGTGTGTATATATATGTGTTTGGACAGGTTATTTATATTTAATTTATGTGCTATATTTTCTCAGGAGGATCAAGCAGGTTTTATCAGCATGTTCAATTCCCTGAATCCCCTACCTAACTCAAAGCTTGTCCCACTTGCTCTCAAATCTGCCCTTCTTCTGGCTTGTCTATTAGTTATTAATAACTTCTCATTAAATGGTCTTTCTTCTTTTCTCAGCTACACTGAGACAACATGCCAATCCTAACGATTAAACACTTATGGAGGGCTGGGGATTTAGCTCAGCAGCATAAGCGCCTGCTTCGTGAGCACACAGTTGTGAGTTTAATCCCCGGTACCAACAAAAACAAAACAAAACAACAACAAAAACCCCACTTATGGAATCTGCATCCTTCTCCCCATCCCTAGCACCAGTGACCTAACTCAGGCCCATGAACTCTTCACTTGAGCCACAGCACAGCCTCCATTTACATGTTAGGCTCATCCTTAGACCTTGCCACGTAAAGCCAGAGTCCCTGTGTTATGAAACACAGGTTTCCAGGGAACTTCTCTTTGTTTACTTTCAGAATCATATGTTACCACTGACCTATGTACTTAATGATTCATTCATTTAATGGGAATTTTTTTCCCAAGCATTTTTGCTGCTGCTATTGCTCTCTGCTTGGTATACTCCAGGGTATACTCATTTTCAAGAATTGGCTGAGGTTGTACCATTACACTCCAGACTAGGTTAAGATGAGCTCCATTTGATGTCCACAGCATGCTATGCACAGTGGAAATCGTGGAATTCATGACATATTTTCCTGGTAATATTTAAAGCACTGTGGATGTAGCTCAGTGCTAGAGCATTTGCCTAACATACTCAAGGATAAGGGTTGAATCTCCAGCACCATAAATTGAATTTATATTATTGTAATTTGAACTACTTTAACATCAGTGAGAGACTGGTTCTGTTTATTTACTATTGTGAATGTCTCCAGTACATAGAAGATACACACACACACACACAAGCATACATACATATATGGTTTGCTAAACAAATGAGAGAATAAATTAAGGAATAGGTAACTTTGTGTAGAACAATTTATACTGAAGAGCAAATGTAAACAAGTTACCAAAAAGTGCTGCTCCTAAAAACTGAGCAATAAAATCACAGCATATGTCACAGGAGACAGAGGGCTTTACAATGAGAAGTAGCCATACCCACAAGATGACAGTGAGAGGCTCAGTGGTGAAAGGTGGAGACTCCATACGGAGCTGTACCATGGAAGTGAGAAGTCAGTGCTCCCAAGGGAACAAATGACTATGTGATCCATGGTTAATACAAATCTTCCCCAGACCTCTTTGACATTTTAGTAAAGTAACCAAATTCACAGGTGTTACATGTTTTGAATTTCATGTAAAATACAGTTCAATTCTTGTACAGGTTTGCTGCTGAGCAGAAAGAAAAAAAGCACATGATGGACAAGGTTCTAGAAGCAGAGGAGCATAAAGATGAAGGGTGTGGTCCTAGCACAGATGTCATGGCAAAAGTTAACCACATCTCCAAGCGTCAAGGGAACCCTAGTGCATAGAAAAGTCATAGCAGAGAATGATGAGGACAGGTAAGAAATGGATGGATTCATGTACCAACAGCGCTTCATCTGGAAATGATTTTGATCTGCTATGCATTTATAAATTACAATTGTCTTTTTAACAGTGCCAAGGAAAGAATAAGGCCAAGGGAACCTAATCTTTTCCACAGCATGGAATTATTCAGAGTACAAAACTACCCTTGATGTGGAAACATCAGGTAGAAATGCCAACTTGATCAGAAGAACATTTCCCAATAGTGAGTAATGATGTTACCACGTTTCACTAATATGGTATGATATTAAGAGTAAGAAAGCCATTTTGGAATAAAGAGAGGTTGAATAATCATCTAAAAGTCTTGCTTTTGGCCATAAATCCACGTGGCTATATCATATCATATAAATCACAATTATCTGTTTCCTCTCACATTGTATCTTAATTGCATATTCCTCTTCTGGGTTGAGGCAGGACTTTCAATAAACAAAACAGGTCTTATTTTTCAAAAATTTTATTGTTCACCACATTCTTGGTGCTCTCCAGACAATAATGAACACACTGCAAGTATCAGCCTTTGTGAAAGAAGTGTCTCACACTTCAGGTAATTCTCAGCAAAAGAACCAATGAGACCAGCAGATGTGCACAGCATCACCAGTGCACGGTCATTTAGAGCAGCATGGGGTGGTGATACTTCAGACGGAATCTTCCCTTTGCATACAGAAGTGGGATCTGGCGGTTTCCTTTGTCTTCAGCGACTTCTCAGTGAAATGTTTTCACTTTGCACCCTTTGGGTTCAGTTGTTCAACCGGTTACAATTAGTTAAATTAGTAACTGGTTGAACAACTGTAACCAAAGAGTACAGATTGCTGTGTTGAGGTGTACTAGAGAGAGGTTTGCTAGTGGTGTTCAGCAGGGCTGTCTGTCTTCTTCAATGCTTACATGAATGACTTGGAGGAAGACATGCACATTCAAGAGAAATTCATTAAACACTCATTTAGTACCTAGTATTTGCCCTTCGCTATGGCACACATTGAAGATACCAAGAAAACATTAGTAATATGGTACAAAACTGGGGGGGGGAGACAAAGTGAGAGAAGGAGGAGGAGGAGGAGGAAAAAGAGGAGAGAGGAGAGGAGGGGAGGGAGATAAGAGGAAGAGAAGAGAAGAGAAGAGAAGAGAAGAGAAGAGAAGAGAAGAGACAGAGACAGGACGACGAGGACACACTATTTTATGCAATACGAAATTTGACACGTGGTCTCTGACTAGAAAAATCTCAATGAAGAAAAATATTCCAAGGAATATACAAGAAGTTACTTTCACAATCCACAACTTTCCCATTAGAATGACTGCAATGATTATCCACAATATGGAGCACATAGCTTGGATTTTATCTTCATTTAATCCAACTCACACAATATTATATAGGTGACAATATTAGCAAGTGTTATTTAACAACACAAATAAGAAAACACAAAAATTATAGTCCATAAAAATAGGAACAAAGAGCTTTTATCTCCCCAAGGTAAAGGCCACTGCTTTGTAGTACTGTGGATTCTTTGGGAAACTCATTCTTTAAGCTAGGATACTGCTTGTCTCTGTAATTATCTGCTTCTCTAATTAATTAATATTTCTCTCATGGACAGATTTCTGTAACAGGGCTGATTTTGCTCATTTACTGTCTCAGATTTGAGGGTTTTTTTCTCTCCAAACAGTCTAGCCTTGACTGAAAATTAGAAATGTTATCAGCATTGTGCTTGAGAACAGATAAAAATTATAAACAGCGCAGTTATTCTCAGACAATATACTTCTTCATTGGGTTGTTTTGCTACAACTCATAAATCACATGAGATTAATTCGTGGGTATTTTCTGCTTCTCAAAAACCTGAAGTTTTCTCCCAATTTTAGTATGGGTAAACAAGGAACATTTGCAAATCTGTGTGTCTCTGTCTGATATCCAGTGAGGTCCATCTCTGGGTTTATGTGATTCTCACACATTTTAGACTTTCAATCTAGACATGAAAGGTTTATAATCCAATTCACATGCAAAATGTGACAGGGGCAACAGTACTTCAAAATACTTTGTTTGGAATACATGTGTGTTTCTATTTCATTATTTTGGTTTCTAAAACTACAAAATCCCATACTTCAACTGCAGACATTAGTCAAAGCTGTTTAAACCTAGGCTTTCCTTATTTACAACAGTCAGTTTTTATACGACAACTATCAAGAATAAACACAAGAGACAAAAAATTTTCCATTTGCAGCAACTGGCTGTATATTAAGCACAGCTGTTTCTGTGAGCAATATTTCTTTTTTAAATAATTTAATATTAACTGTATTCTTGTGTCATGAATATAGTCAATGAAAGATTGTTCTGATCTTCATAAGATGCCAGGCCAGAAACGATTGCTCCCACACAACTTTTCTTTGCTTAAGAACCAATCTGCTCTGTGGAGCCTCCTAAGTGTCTGTCATTTGTCATGTCAATTACACAGACATGGAATGTTCTCAGACTTTTTTTGTCTGAGAACATTTTTTTGTCTTGTTTCTCAAGTTTCTCAGTGTTAGGAAGACGTAGCCCCAGCAGGAGGCAGTTCTAAAGATAAAATGACATGAAAGGAGGTGAGTCTCCCATGCAAATGCAGGAAGGAGCTTGTTACTCTCTCCACTTCTCACTTTCCATCCACCACTGAAAGCTGTGTCTTGCTGAATTCGTTTCTTTAAAATGAGAAATCAGAATAATCTCCTCTAGGCTATCTATGGTATATCTATATATCCATCCATATATATATATATATATATAAATATTTCCTATACTTTGTTTTCTGTTTAATAACACTAACAAAACTACATGCTTTCAGCAACATATTTAATAAATGAAGAAGAATTTTTCTACTAATTTGCCTAAGAGCCAATTCGGGTTATTAATACTAATAATTACATTTTACCAGACACTTAAATTTGTGGGAGGAGTTTTCCAGAGAGTTCTCAACACCTTAAGGTATTTATTCTTTGCAATAGTTTAATGGGATCATGAATGACATAGCAATCCAGTGATTATGTCTTACTTTGATCTCTACTTACAGTTTTGGGAGATCATCTATTCAAAGTGGTGAGTTATGGCTCAATGTTAAAAGGCAGTATTCTGGAGTTGTCTATACTGGAATAAGTTAGACAAGTTACAAAATGAAGAGAGGCTACCCAGTCTCATAAGTCTGGATATTAATCAGATATATAAACTGCTTGATCTACCTTTCATCCTGTAGCTTGAACTCTTCCAGAATTATCTGTTGTTTACAAAGCATCATTTAATGAAATAGGAACTGTGATATCCTAAAGAACCCAGTGTCTTGAAGGCTATCAGGTTCTATTTTCTTGGTTGTGAATAATGCTCTTCACTGGAGCTAATCTGTTTATTTGGCTACAGTTTCCCAGAGTCAGGGCAAGGTGTGGCTAGGGAAGATTTCAAGGTCATCCCTGTCATATGGTTTGGGTGTTTGACCTCAGGAAGTGACTGAGTCAGGTGCTGGGGCCAATGGCAAGCTTTCCTGTCACTGGTTTAAAGATAACCTGCTTCAAACCCACTCTTAAGGGACACTAAGAATCTGAATAATTAATGCTTAGCATATACCTAAAGTTCTGGGTTCATGCTATAAAGGTTATCACATGTAACAACTTGCTCCACTCACCTAGGCTTTTCCCCAATTGTCGGTTACAGAAGTTTTAGGGAGTTTACCTTCTTGCTTACAAGGTTTAGGAAGAAACAAATTCTACAATGTTTCATTTGCCTACAGGACATGACTCATCTTTATACAGATATTTTCACCATGGTAGAGCTACTGATGGGGTGGGAAGAACATAACATTGACTTTAAGAAAACGTAAGTCCTTTAGACTTTTGAGAGAGAGAGACAGACAGAGACACAGAGAGATAGAGATAGAAAGAAGGAGAGAGAGAGAGAGAGAGAGAGAGAGAGAGAGAGAGAAGGAGAGAGAGAGAGAGAGAGAGAGAGAGAGGGAGAGAAGGAGAGAGAGAGAAAGAGAGAGAGAGAGAGAGAGAGAGAGAGAGAGAGAGAGACTTTCATTCCTTAGAAACATACACCTTTGACCAAAAGTGATTTTCCAACATTTTAGAGTAGTTTTCTCAAAACCAAAGGAGAAAGCAATTATAATTAGTGATGCTCAACTTTCACTATGAACAGCATAAAAAATTACACTCATAATGAGAAACTTCAAACGAAATGAGTCAAACAAACATGGTAGACAGTAATGTTTTATAGCAGAGCATCAGTGAGGTAGCAGGAATTTAATACCTGAAGCAGTTCCTCAGCTCTGTCAGGGAATTTCTTGTACTCCCTGTTAAGACACTTTTTGTTATGCATAGTAACACCATGATTTTAAAATTCACATGTTTGTTTAGCTACATGTAAGAGTGTAGCACAAATATCTTTAGACTAACAAAAAAAAAAAAAATGGCCTGACACGTTTAGAGACAATAAATGGTAAATAATGAACTGACTTAGCATTTCACTGTGAATTAGTTATCTAATTCAACAAACATTTATGGAGTTACTTTCACTTAGACATGGAAGGAAACAGGAGCAGAAGATACAGCCCTTTCCTTGAAGTTGTTATAGGTGCTGTTCAAACCCATTCACAACAGCTTGTAGCTGTTGGTCTGATTGCAGGACTTAGCATCTATGGTCCTCAGTTCTGTTAAGCCTCTAACCAGTTTTGAGGATCAGATTTTAGGTACTGGAATACAATCACACCACTAGTTTACATATTGCCTATGGCTCCTTTTTGTTATGACAGTAAATTTAAGTAGTAGGGACAGAATCTTTATGATATTTACTGAATTGGCCCTCTATAAAATTGCTGACCCTCTGGTCTCATAAATAAGAACATTTATCAGTTTAAATTAGACATATAACTTTAAAATGGGAGTTCTCACATAATTATGATTATTCATCCTGAGATACTAATAAAAAATAAAAAAAATTTCAAATGATTATTATATGAATTTTATTAATAAATAGAAAGCTATGAAAAAAGATGCTTTTTATTTACTGAGGTTAAAGATATCCAAAATTTTTATGTAAATGAAAAAACAAGGTACATATAGAGTTCTTATCTACATATAAAAATGTTACTTATACATGTTTTTATATGTCTAATTTTAGAGAATTATATTTAAAAATATTTGTCTTCCTTCTAAAAGAGTATTAATATTTTTCTTTATATCACTAGAAATTTGTAACATTTGATTGTATAGCCTAAAATATGTTCTGCAGGATTTCTACACATGGTAGTGTGTGTATATAAATATAAGTATGATCATGTACAGACTAAAAGACTGATAGTTATGTTAATACAGATAACCCTCTCCTTACATAGCTGTTTGTAAGACAATCAAGATTGCTAACTTGTATTGCACTTAAAAAATTTAATTTGCATAATAAATGTTAAAAATCATTTTCATAGACAATTATGTGATGTTTAAACAATGCTGGTGTTTCAGAAAGTGTACTTGTACTACTGATGTAAGGGATATAGGCATACAACGATGTTTTAAATTTGGGATTACAACTGAATCTGGTATCCTGTTAGTATAAGTGGAATCTCTCACCAAATTCTGCAGCTATTTGTGGCTCATCCCACCATGGATTTTCAATATAAGACAAATAGGACCTTCTCTAGAGGACAAAACTGAGACTCTCAAAAACTTGGGAAAAAGATTGTATGACAGTTTGTGCTTCTTTGATAACAGAAGCTTGCAGGTTACCAGAATAAGCCCAAAAAGTGCTTTCCTAATTATCAGACATATGATAACTTAGTTGGGGAGAGGAGACTTATATAATTTATCCTCTTCAAATTGACATAAACTCCATGTAATGTTCACCAGAAAAAAAACTGATAACTATGAAAGGTCAAGATAGCTGTCAATTTATAATGACTAATCTTGATAGAAGTTTTACCTAAGCTTCAGTTAATGAATGTTCCACTTACTTCTACTTTGGACATGAAAAGTCACCCTGAACAACATCAAAAGTGTTGTCTAAAAAATTTTCATTTTTACCCAGTGCATTTAAAAAAAATAATAAGGTTTCCCCCTCCTTATTCCTACATATTTTTTTCTGTAACAGAAATATGTCACAGCTAGTATTGAGAAGCTGGGAATTTGATAGTAGAATCCTGACATTTTAGACATGAAATACGCTTCAAAGAACACCAGTTTGCCTTCCTCTCTCCACACATCACTTTTACATGAGGAAAAGGAAAATCTGAACATAAAAGATTTACCTAGCTAAAGACTGAACCAGGATGCTTAAACGTTTTGCCCAAGAACTTGGGAAAGAAATTCATATTGAGAAAAGGAGGAAAAGTGTTTAATACTTTCAATGATTAATATAAAATTCTGAAGAATTCCACTACAAACGAAAATTCTAATCTCATGAAAAGAATGGCATTTCCTTCACAAGAACACATTTTCCGAAGTTACTTCCCACTTTAAAACTAGCTTACATCTAAATGGGTGGTTTTACTAAAACAGAGTTTTCTGAAAAGCGAACCTTCTGAGGAAGAATTCAGATTGGATGGAGGATGGGGGCTGGCAGTGCCAAGAGCCTGTTACCCTGCTGAGAAGTTTCCAGCTAGAAAGACTCACAGCAGCGAATAGCAAGAGAAAGCAACAGATGAAGCTCTTGAGGCACAAACTCGGTTTCGGACAGCTCTTGAAGAAAAACCTGGGAGCAGCTGAACAGAAATATTAGTCCACCAGCAGCTGCGGTGTGGGCTCAAGAGCTGCAGGCTCTCCTGTCAGTGTAAATACTGCAAGTTTCTGTGATCCTTCTTCCAAGGGAAGAGCAGGACAAAGAGAATAGAGGACTTGAAGGCAGCTGCTGCTAGCAAATCACCAGGGTAGCTTGGATCCCAGCAGTGATTTTCCAAAAGAGAGGAAATAATAACCATAAACATAAAAAGAACATAAATCCCAAGCCTCTATTACTTTAGACAGAGCTCTATGGGACAACACCTAAGGGAAACAGGGAGGAGAGAGTCTCCAGCCTTGGCAACTGGTTCTCTGCTTCCCTTCTGCAGACACAGGATGGTATCGAGCACTTAGGGATGGTTACAGAAAGAGAAGATTTGCTTGTCTTCCTAGAACTTCTGTCTTTGAATAAGATAGGGTAAAAACATGATGCAGGTATGTTACAGGGATATAAACAATTATACAGGAATGGAGCTGTGCTGGCTAGGACTCGAGAGTGGGAAGAATTCAGCTCAGGGCCTTGAGTCAGAGGTAATGTTTTATGGAAACTGTCAGATAGCTTTTACACATGGCAGCGATTAGCTGCAAAGTACAGAAATGGTTTCTACCTATAGTATTATGGAAGGTATGAAAGAAAGAAGCCCTTCATTTAAAATATGATCGAGTTTAGTAGTGCAGCTCAGCAGTACAGCGATTGCCAAGACAGAGTGCTCAAGGACCTGGTTCAATCCCTACCACTGTAAAAATAATAAAATAAAATGTGATCAAAGAACCAACCAGAGCTCCTGATGTCTACGTATATGTAGATAAAGGACTTCTCACTCAAATTGAAATGTGGGAATTTATGCAAAAGGTACAACTGCAGTTTTCTGCAAATTTATAATTAATCGAGGACATCTCTGACATCATAATCCTTCAACAACTCACTTATAAAATAATTAAACTGTTCTCATAACAGGGAAAAGATAAAACTAATGTAAAGTACCAAAACATAAAATTTAACTGAATAAAAACATTAAAAATGAAGTAATAGAACTTTGCACGCATTATATTTTACAACAATTAGAACTTTTATTGTGAAGACCTGTGTCATGCCTTGATTAACTTTGGTAGTAAAAACACTCTACTTGTAGAGTTATAATGATGTTTGAAGATGAAACAAAATTTTTATCAATATTTATATTCTATCCTAATATTCAAAAGTCATTGAAAAAAATCCTATCTTCCACCATGTTGTAAATCAATAGGTTCAAGAATAGATACTACCTGTAGCACAGACTACCCCTGACCTGAGGGAGGAACTTTACCTGGTTTTGTAATTGATATTAATAGATTAACAAAGTACTACAACCCCAGACAGATTTTACAAGGGGACCTTAAGAAAGCTTCGGTAACTTTCTCGTGCTTGAAGCTAATAAGGAACAAGCACTCCAAACCATATGAACCAAGTTCACATCTTGCCTCTCATTGTTCTTCAGTGTCTTCTGAAATTAGAATTACAGAGGAAGAGACACAATATCCATCTGTTATGCTTCTATGGTAAGCATGGAAATGCCTCTCACAGAGCATTTTCTAATAGTGTTTTAGCAATTTTAATACGTCTTAAGGGGATTTTTGTAACTACATTTGGAAAGTTTTCTACATTCTGACACATTACACTCCCAGGAAATTTTTGTTGATAAGAAATCTATTTTGTCCCCAAAATTCTCAGAATTGCCCTTATTATCACCTCTTACATCCCTTTACCCTGCAGCACTTATCCTCCTTTAAAAACCAAGCAACCAAATGTCCATTCATTTATTTAACCAGGCTGTAAATTATACTCTCTCTTGCATAATCTCTCAGGCCTTTCATCACACTGTTGCTCTCTCCACTCCCTTCAAATTGTTTGCATATTTTCCCCTTTAGGACTGAGTTGTGAGGCTGAGGCTCTGCGTAAAAGCTGGTTGGGACTCAGTCAGAATGGGAGTGTTCATCATGTACCGCAACCTGCCTGTACCTGCTTAGTGATCATCTAATATGGACTCCTCCGCTCTTATGCCTTCCTCATTAGCAGTGCTGAATTATTCCTAATGATGTTTAACTGATATTATATTATTGATACATTACACATCTTCTTTCTTTGGTATATTATGGGAATATTACTACTTGTTGGTATTTCAAACAGGAAAAATGATGAAGAGTAATGCTTTTACATCTTATGCAGGATTCAAGCTTTTATTTAGCAATTCTCATAAAATTTTTTTTGGTAAGGAAGGGGAAAGAGCAAATGCCACTTATGATTATTTGTGGATGTGACTTAGCCATTCACTCTTTCATTAGCTCTCATATTTTATTGCAATTTCCTCTGCCAATTATACTATCAAAATCAAGTACATTTCCTTTGGGCCTTTTCAACATTCTTTCCAGTGGCTACAAATTTGCCTTCTGATGCATGGGCCTGCTTTGAATTTTAGATATAATTAAAACTGATTTTAAATACTTATTTTAGGGTACAAACTGGTATCAAATGACTATAAACTAAGTCACCTTTATACAAGTCATAAGAACAGCAATTCCTCCTCTGCAGTTTAGGCTTTCAGTACCAAATTCATTCCCTTTCTATAGTTCTATAATTTTTTCAGCCTTTATAATCTAGATGATCTCATTCTTTCTTACTGTTTACACACATCAGTGATCCCATCATACATATATAGAAATAACCTTTATAACTGTTTTTATGTATAAATTTGTTTTTTAAAATAATTCAGAGTTATTTCTATCTCATTAAAACTCCACTACTATTGGTAAAGATATATGTCAGGGTTATCAGCCTACAGAATCAATCTTGCATACAAAGTTTAACACACATTACACTCAAAGAGTTTAGCTTTTAAAAAACTCATAAAGCATTTGATATATGGTCACATGGCTGTTAATGCAGTTGACTCTCAGAGTAGGGTCCAGACAGTTAATCTCACAATTACTGAAAATAGAAGACAAAGATTCTAAGCAAGACTTTTATGATTTATGCTCCAAAAACATATAATAAAATTTATTGACAAGTGTCATGGTTTATGTCTGTGTCCCCAGGCTTCATGAGTTTGCATTGTGCATTTGTGATTGGTTCATTGTCTAGTGCTTGGATTGATGATGTCAGTGCTCCACCCACATACGGGTGGAGCCAGGATGTGATGTAATGGCAGGAAGAAGGTGGGTCTTGCTCTTTGCTGGTTCCCACTTGCTGTTTGCAGCCACCATGAACTTTGGCCTAGCCATGCCCGCCTGCCTTGGAGCCAACTGAGTGTGGACTGAAACCTCCAAAAACTATAAGAAATAAACCTTTCCTTTTCCAACTTGGGCTTCAGGTATCTTGTCTCAGCAAAGAGTAAAAAGTAACTAAGACAACAAGATTTTCACTTTTCACCAACAAGGTATTTGTAATATATATTTAGAGTTATAATTATTATAGATAAAGAATCAAGGATGACAATATTTTCAGAGTATTTTTACTGAGTACTAATATATTAATATTTTACTATAGCATTAGGATATTTGATGGTTAAAGCTATTTATCAACTGTAAGTTTAAAAAATCAAATTTTTGGTACGGACATTGTTATTCTGTGGTTAGCACATGTGTTATATAAGTATCTATTTTAGGAAATTCATAATATTAAAACAAAGTTACATTGTCATGTTCAAATTGGATTCAAGGACTCAGAAAAAGAACAAATGGTTATTGAGCATTTGGAGAGAAACTTCACTAGTACAGTATATCTAGGAATAAAGTAACACAAAGGAGCATTTTCAAAATTTGATAAAATCAAGTGTTGTAACATTGTCACCTATGGGCACCTCTCATACCAATTGCCAGAAAGTAATTGCAGACAGCCATTTTGGAGAACAAATGGATCCTGTTTATTTTAACATCCTGGAATTCTACTTCTAGTCAAATACAGTACCTCAGGAAACTCTTCAAGTATTCACCATAAAACATGACAAGAGTGTTCATAGCAGCACTCAGTCATCCATTTATTAATTTTACAAATATTAAGTGCACAGTTCCATTTGGTTAGGATATCTCTGGGACTGAAACAGGAATTTGCTATACAGTTGATGGTACCAAAAAGTTTAACATAAACTAAATAACTATTCCTGAGGAAAAAGTAATATATTATCATACAATAGAGCAATAGCAAAAAAAAAAAAAAAAAGAAAAGAAAAGAAAAAAGAAAAAGAAAAGAAAAAAAAAGGATGATGTAGAAAATTTCTTGCACGCTATGTGATTTATGTGCAGTTTAGAATATAAAGATATGTAATATTTGGATCTGTTTGTGGACATATAAAATCAATATAACTGAGTAGGAAGTTTGTATTCTGCTTACATAGTAGAAGTTGATTACATTTGAGAAACGGAATTAAAATAAAGAACAGAGGAATTCAATTTTAAAAGTATGAAGTATTTATGGTAATAATTGATTCTAATTGGTCTGTATGTATATTTATATTAACCTCTGAATTTTAATGTTTTTTAAAAACTGCCTATCCTATGCATAAAATCATTTCCTTTTTAGATACTTATGTTTATCTATATTTTTATACATGTCTAAAAAATTTGTAGAAAGATTAGTCTGAGTTAGCAACATGACCCAATTAGTTCATTATGGGGTGACTGAAACCCTACAGGACAGAGCATAATGAACCAACATAAGATGAATCTAAAATACTGAAATAATTATTACAATCAAATCAACTCAGAAATTATTAATATCTCATAATATTTTCTTTGTCTTTCTTCTTTGAACATAGCATGTTTCAGAGGAGACACAGAGTAAGGGAAGAGCTGCTACAAAGGGCAGAGCCTGAGAGACTCTTCGGAACTGGCCAACTATTCTGACTTCTTCAGCATTCAACATCCATGAAAGCAGGACATGTTAAAGGTCCAGCCTTAGTCCTTCCTGTAAATTTACAAATAAATCCAGTGAGCCACAACTAGATCTGTTTACTATGGCAATGATAATATGCCCACATTTCTATGAAAACCCACATGGATAATATTTACCAGGTCATATGAGTTTAGGAAAAAAAAAAAACATACATAGCTTTTTGTGCCTCAGGTCCCTAATTTGTGAATTGCAAAGGTTAATAATAATATCTACCTAAAAATATTTCCTATTGTTTCCTATACCAGTGCTTACATTTTTCTATGTGCTAATCATTGATACAAAATTACTGTAAACTGATCAAAAAACTATCTTCATGGTGTTCTCATTGGGCTCCATTCCATATATCTTTTAATAACTCCAATCTAATATGCTTTGAAATTTTTTCTTTGAATTCTTTATAACACATTCTATATCCTATAAAACACATCAGAATAAACTTGCATCAATTTTTTTTATGAAATCTTACATTATATAAGTATTTAAAGTGTAAATATTTCATTGTTTTCAATGTTTAAAATATAGGGAAATTATTGGATTTGACATTGGCAAATTATACAAAACTCTGATAGTAAAAAAAAGTTATTTATTCCAACACAATGCAACTCAATGCAATTTCTAGTGTGCCTCCTAAGCACACGTCAGAAACCACAGAAAATCACACTAATTTTGGACTCAATTTTGTATCAGTTTTTTGAAAGACTTGTGAACACAAGCACATTACTATGGGGTACTGTCAACAGACAGCATAGGAAGAGAGAGTAAGTGAAGTCCTTTTTTTCTGAAGAAATAAAACCTTTTCATTTTGTTTCTCATTAAACTCATTGCCAATCGCAAATGATGTGTGTTTTCAGTGAACTAGAGAGAAATTCTTTCCTTCCATTCTTTCCTGACTTGGTCACATTGACTGACCTCAGTTTTTCTTATTTTGCTGACCTCCGCTTGAAGCCTTTATTTATCTCTTGAGAATCAAGCACATCTCAGTCAACAGGCCCACACCTGGAAGAAGTACTTGCATTTCTGCTAGGGGATGCACACTGATTCTTGGTCTCAGATGCAAGCATTTCCCTTATTCTAGGGGCTACCCTATAACTCCAGTAAAAAGCTGAGCCACAGAGGGTCCGATGCAAATTAACATCTCATGTTATAACTCATTCTTACTCAATCGTTACTTATTAAAATACCATTTATTTGTAAAGAATATAAGAATTGAATTCCTCACACAAGATAATGATGTAGTCACAACTGTAAAATGACACTAAATATCTCTGAAGTAATAAAAATAAATGTAACCCTTTTGGAAAAATAAAATGTTTACATAAAATAGTAACACATGTTATAGCAATCTGAAAAATTGTTAAAGTACATTCAATTTTCAACATTATATTAAATTGAGGATAGTTCTTTATGTTGTTATTTTTAGTGGTATCTGAAGGTATCTGATAGTCACAGTAATTAGAAAAATCTAGTTTATTTCCATTCTAGCCAGCACTAATAGTTTCTCGACAAAAGTAACAACAACAGCAGTGATAATGACCAATCATGCAGCAGTACACTCTAAAATGGTACGTTGTTCCAAACACCTTCCACGTATGGGCTCATACAGCTCTCCATAACCCCTGCTTTCACGACCTTTATTTTACAGGTGAGGAAATTAAAAAAAATTCTCAGCTATTGTTTCTAAATCATCAGCTCTTAACTTTAGTGCTAGAAAACCTTACAGGCATGTTGTATAAAAAAACAAAGGCAATCTTGTTGGAGATCCGCATGGTACACTCTAATTCAGTACTGCTGATTCAGTGTACACAGCCAACAAACTGATGTAACAACCTCCTTTCTTAAGCGGTCTAGGACTGAGCCTGAGTAACTTGG
Source organism: Cavia porcellus (assembly GCF_034190915.1). Lineage (NCBI taxonomy): Eukaryota > Metazoa > Chordata > Mammalia > Rodentia > Caviidae > Cavia > Cavia porcellus. The sequence continues at coordinate 48,081,318 of NW_026947494.1, forward strand.
CTCTAGGTAACACCATTCCCAATAATATTCTCATTGCATCTTCAGTGTCTCTCTGGTGATGTTTGGTCACTGATTTCGTGCTACTGGAGAGTCTACTTTCTTCCATTACTGAATAAGAATATTCATTCGGATCTCAGTGAATTTGTTTACCTGCTCTATCTCCTCCTGTTATGGTTTACATAAAAATGTCTCCTAAAAGGCTCAAATGTTCATCATGTGAACACTAACCTCATCAGTGGATTAATTCATATGAGTTTATAATCGAATGTGCTGTTAGAGAAGACCTAGACGTAGGAAGCAGGTCCCTGGGCATGTAACTTGGGAGGATAATGCATGTTCCTAGCCCCTATCTCCCTCTCTGCCTCTTCCTTGACGCTCTGCTTCCTGGTTACCATGACACCTTTCCACCATGATGCTTTTGTCTTGGAATCAGCTGATCATGGGCTGGTATGTCTCAAACCACGGGCCAAAATAAACAGTTGTATATGTAAGGTATCTTGCTTAAGCAAAGGAAACGTTGACTAAAACACCACATAAAGTTTAATCTAAACAAAATATATTGATGTTTCCACCTTAATTACGTCAGCTAACACCAAAGTCATAACACTATTTTTGAGATGACACATTCTTCTTTGCACAATACATCTGTTATAGGATGGCTAGCACTTTCCTTAATTTTAAAACACCTACAAAGGAAATTGTTAACCTCCTTCCATCCATAAACATCTGCTTCAGTGAGGATTATGATTCTCCAAGGTATATCTGATAAATTTAGAAATTCCTGAAAAATACTCAGCCATGTTTCCATTCACAAGCATGTAACATAACATAACATGAGCACAATTTGCTTTCTGTAGTATCCTCATAAGATTTTTTTTTTTACAGAGCTAAAAGTTAGAGAAATACTCAGTTTATAAGAAAAAATAGTGTTAGGTCCATCTTGTGATAGTGCTTTGTTTTCTTATTTCCACTAAAATGAAGAAAAATTTTACATGGTGAAAGGAAAAACAAACCATTGTTTTCATCATCGATGGCTGAATTCTCCTTGACTTTCAACTGAAAATGCCTTTCAAATTGTAATAATTTGAGAAGCTGTACATGATGATAAAAGAGGCTTACTCATTAGATTTGGGAAGGAAGACTTTTTTTTTAAAAATTCTGAGATGGTTTTTAAAGGAGACTAGTCTGAAATACAAAGAAAAATGCACTTGTTCTCTGATCTTAAAGTCAGTCACTCGGGGAGCTTCTTGCCTTATTAGCATTTTATTTCAAGCAATAGATTGAACAGAAATGCTTGTGATTGAATGAAGATTAATTATATGGTATTGGAATATTAGAACTTATTCTGTTGTCCTGAATAGTGTCTTCTACTGCTTAATTACCATGTCTACAGACATATGAGAGGCTTCATCCTAAAGTATAACTTTAAGTCATGTGGCATACCAAAATGAAACTCTACCCCTAAACGATGGGCTCTTTCTCTATGTGTAACCCAGGGTACACTAGTAAACATTTATGGTGATAAATTGGCTCTATAGGAAGAAAAAAAATAGCCCTGATTTGTAGACTTGGTCTGTTTCTATTGGGGCATCTGCTGTTACCACACGTGAGGCAGTAGAGTAGCACCTCATTATAAGGCTTCTCCACCACAGATGTAATGGACTACATAATCACAGAAGTATATATAATAACAAAACACAGTAAAATAATTAGAAAATATTAAGTGTTGAATTTCCATTGTTTAAATATAGTAATTAGATAAGAAGTTTCCATAAAAGATGGTACTGCCTACTATAAAGCAATCCAAAGTATTGTAAAATCCCCAGGCTGAACCTGCATTTCTGCCACCTCCAGCTGGGCTGTGGATGCACAAACTCCTTTGTGCTTCCCCACTCCCTCCAAGAGTCACACATCAGGAGAGACGCAGCCACGGCTGTGCAGCTTTGAAATCTGTGACAAGCCCAGCTTTTGACAGTCTAGTGTGGGGGTGTGCATCTTGAGTAGTACCAAATGTGTCACGATCTTTGTTCCCCAAATACTCCCTCTTGGGTAATGAAGCAGTAGAAGACACTATTCAGGACAACAGAATACGTTCTAATATTCCAATGCCATATAATTAATCTTCATTCAATCACAAGCATTTCTGTTCAATCTATTGCTTGAAATAAAATGCTAATAAGGCAAGAAAATGTGACTCTAGGACAATGCAAGAAAATGGCCTTCATTTCTCTTCTTTTGACATGAATAAGATGATTTTGATCATATTAATGAGGGAAAAATGCACTATTCTCTAATACAAGATTTAAATTAGATCCATCCCTGGAGAAGAATAACCTGAATTTAAAAGTATTTGGTGGGGGAAAAAAAGTCAAAGAACATTACATGTAAAAGTCTAATCTTTCTAAACTAAATTTAAAATATTCTAGAACCCTTAAAATATTCATTGGTACACATTGTCATCCCTTATGCCAATAATTCTTTTGCCTAGGTGTTCCTGTTACTTTAATTCTATTTTTCTACATGTTTCTTTTATAATTTTGCATACTTCTCTAAAAACTGTTTTTAGATGCTGGTTTTTATCTATCAAAAAGATAGAAAGAAAAAATTCTGAGGACACAATAAATATACTTTACTGAGGTTAATCAACTATGTATTATGCAGTTTCTAAACAGTTCAAATAGCTCACAAAAAAGATCCATACTGGTAAATAATTTTACATATTGAATATTTAAGCTCCTGTTGGCCAGGATATTTACTGTTAGGTGTTTAACATGTATCTAATTGAACTCAGTATATTCCTATGTACTCAAAACTCTTGCTTTGAAAGCACATGGAAGAAAAATAATATACACATATGAGATAAGTGTGCTTAACTTTTCCTATAACTTTATGCTTTTGGAAATTCAAGGAATTAATGTAAACAGTTTGTATCTTTTAGGTGAGTTTCACTGTTACATAGTCATATAGACTATGTTTATAGTTACATAGTTCAGACACCTTTTAAAAACTAATAATATTCATACTTGCTTTCAAAGCTCATCAAGATGTAATGCAACACTGTTAAATACACAGAGCATGGAGATCCCATCAAAGCCAAATTCCACAGAATAAGGTCTATCTCCCTTAGAGAATAGGAAATGAAGAACTGCACATACCTTCAATATTCTTGGGTGATAGCCAGGATACCTTAAAATGCAAACAGACAAGGAGCTTCCTGACAACTAAATGCAGAATTTAAGTTGGGAAATAGTAGTGCATATCAATCCCAATCCCCTCAAAATTTTATTTTTTCATGACTAGTGTTTCAATGTGGGCAAATTATTTAAATAGCTAAGTATATTCTCTTGCACACAAGAGGAGAAATGCGTGTGAGGCCCTGAATACAGAGCCCAGCACAGATGCTCGAAAAATATAGACTATTATTATATTTCTAGGATTTAAATAATTTATACAAATTTGAGCAAACCTAAATATGACAATACCATAAAAAGGAAAGCATAAACTGTGATGCATAATTTTTTCTTATTACTTATCTATAAATGAGTATTGAAAATAAATGAGTTTGAAGGCATTGACAGTAGAAATGACCGGGGCCCATCTTTACTCTTGATTCATAGATGATATCCCATAGCCAAAACATCCACATGGGTTTTAACTATGGAAAAATATGTGAACATTTTTCTTAGAGATTCATTTTGCTACCCACTTAAGTAGCTGTTCATAATAATATTGTATGAAACTGACATAACAGCTGGATTTGAAAAGGTTCTTTTTAGCAAAAGCAGAATGCTGATTAACTCTCTTTCTTGTAGTTGATTGGGATAAATACTTTTATCTGGGGGAGGGACTGAGAAAGATAAAATCCAGGTCATGCAGCATTCTGTCAGGTTTTATTTACTTTTGTTATTTCTTCCTCTCACTTAACAGAAAGTTGTAGATTTTGGGTAAGCCAACAGACTCCTTTTATTCTCAACTTGGAGAAAGGACAGAGTGAGGAATGGAAATTGCAGAAGAGTACTGGTAACTGTGTTTGGGTTTTGGAAAAACCACCCAAAGGCTGTTGTAGAGTGGGGCATGGGTTGGGGTTTATAGATTATTAACCAGTGCAAGCCTAGAGTAACAGACAGCGATCCATTCCCAGTATGAAGCTTCTAAATCCAGAGCAGCCGAAACCCTGCTGGCTATTTAAAAGACACTCTGAACACCAGAAAAAAGACAGAACCCAGGAGAGCTTCATTAGGGTTTCATCCTTCATTGAGAGTATTTAAACAAGACAGGAAACAGAACAGGTGTTGGCTCAAAATTAAATGCTTCTGTTTATTTGTATCTAATTATGCAAAATAAAAAATGTAAATGTGGAAGTCGTAATTCCAGTATGCTTTTATAAATTAATTTTATTGATACATTTTAGATATACATGATGACCCCATTCATCAAAGGAAATTTGTACCTGTACCTGATGTATCTTGATTCTTTTTCCCATTCTCCTCCCCTCCCTTCAACCTCTCTTTTCCTCGTGTACAAAATCTTTGTTTTCACTTTTTTCTTCTATTCTTTCTTTTCCCTTCCTTCCTTTCCCTCTCCCCCACTCCCTAGTGCCCCTTCCCATTTGAATATTTTCTTTTTCATATCATCTATTATATATTTTGGTCCTTATTTACCCTTTCAGTTTCTCACACAACACCACAAGATATTTAAACATGTCTCCAATTTATCTCACTTAAAATTATGCTTTCAAAGTGTATCTATTTACCTAAAAATGTGTAAAGTTTATCCTTCTTTATACAGAGTAGTACTCTGTTGTATATATAAAAAATCTTTATTCATTCATCAGTTGATGGGCATTTGGGCTGTTTCCAAGATTTAGCTATTACTAACTGTGCCGCTATAAATGTGGGTGTGCGTGTATCATTGTGGTATGATGCTTTTAATTCTTTTGGGAAGATACTAAGAAGGATAGTATCTGGGTTAAATGGAACCTCTAGTTTTACTTTTTTGAGGAATCTCCACACTGATTTCCACAGTGATGGTGCCAGACTATACTCTCATCAACAGTGCAGAAGGGTTCCTCTTTGTTCACATCCCCATCAGCATTTGTTATTGAGGAAAAATGGAACAGATTAGAAGATGCAGAAACAACTCCAAACACACTCAACCACTTCACCTTTGACAAAGGGGGTCAAGTGCCTTCACTGAACGAAAGAAAGATAGCCTCTTTAATAAATGGTGATAGAAAAATTGGCTTTACACATGCTGAAGATTATAATTAGATACATATGGCTCACCATACACTTAGCTAACACTGAAATAAATAAAAAATCTAAATATTAAATCAGAAATACTAAGTCTACTGGAAGATAGAATAGGTAAACACTTGAAGACACAGGTATAGGCAAAATCTTTATGAACAAAGTTTTTCCTGATTGCATAGGAAATATCACAAAGAATCAACAACTGTGGTCTAATCTTATCAAAAAGCCTTTGCACATAGGGCTGGAGATTTAGCTTAGTGACTACAGTGCCTGCCTGGCAAGTGTGAGGTCATGAGTTTGATCCCTGGCACAAAAAAAAAAAAAAAAAAGCGCCTTTGCACAGCAAGAGAAACCACCAACAGAGTGAACAGACAACTTTTTTCCAGTTCTTCCTCAGACATAGGGACTAATAGCTAGACTAAATAAATCTGATCTGATCCCCCAAATTTAAAGATCCAATCCAAAAATGGGCATCTGAAATGAATAGACACTTCTCAAATGAAGAAGTAGAAAGAGCAAATAAATATCTGAAAAAATGTTCAATATTACTGGTTGTTCAACAGATGCAAAGTACATCACTGACATTACATCTCACTGCAGAAAAAAATGGCTATCATCAAGAAATCAGCCATGTACTCTCACTGACTTACCTGAAAGTGCGCTCCCTACCCTAGGATATGAGCGCTCCACCAACTGGTAACGCACTTACGGGAAGTAGCAGGTGCACCACGGTGTTTCTCAAACTGGAGAGAATTTCAGAAGTGTCTGACTGCCATAGACTGTGGGAAATACTTGCATTGACATTTTTCTATTCTTTGGCTATTGTATACTTGAGATTTTGCTTTTGCTGAAGATCAATAAAAGCAAAATGTATAATAACATCACTGTCTATCGAGTCACCTAGTATGAATTTAAGCTTGAGTTAAACATACTTCCTTCCATGTCAGGCTCTGCTTCTCAAGTTTCCCACATTGTGTAGTTATTTAATACTTGAAGCCTCCTTTCCTTAGCCATAAGCTGGGGAGTAAGAGTCACAGTCATGAAATATTTTAATGGTACCTTGAGACTCTGACGGCCTTTTCAAGATTCCCACCCAGCTGTCTGTGCTTCCTCTCCATCAGCCCTGCACACATCACCCCTTGGCTGTGCCTTCTCTTCTGGCTGACTTGGGGGTAGGGAAAATGGCTATGTACACACCACCTCCTCAGACAGAGCTGCACAGTCTGTCCCTAGGTATTCACGTCAGACCTTAAACAGTCTTAAAACATTCCATTTATGGACAACTTGTTTCCCTGAGTTTTGTTCACTGCTGAACTGACAGGGCTGGGTCTACATTCTGGGCATCTTATTCACTGTGGCCACCACGTCTATCCGTTGTATATGCCCAGGGAATGTTTACTGAATATTTTTAAAGAACAACAAAAATTCTTGAAATGTTAAAGGAAAAACAAAAGAGGAAACAAACAGCAATGAGAATTTCTGGAGCAGTTCATTCATTGCCCAAAAAAGGAAATCTGTTATTTGGGAGGAAAAGGAAAGCTCTACCAGTCAGCTTACAAATATGACAGTGATGACCAGAGAAACGAACTGCATGTAAAACTGATTTATAGTCCTGTTGAAAATGTCACTTGAAAAAGTAACCCTAATTTAAATCTAAAGTGTTTCAATGGTTAAGAATAAGCATTTTTAAGTTTTAATTTTTAATAGTCAATAAGCATTTTTATTGGAATCTTCTGAATTTAGGAAACAATTACAATAGAAATACAAAAGTTAGGTTTTTTCCACATCAATAACATATTAGGCCCATAAAAATTAATGTGAAGCAAGGAAGACTTAGATTTGAATAATCTACTATGTAACTGACTGAATTAGTAAACTTCTGTGTATATCAATTTCCCCACAAGATGGATGTTAAGACAATCCTAGGGATTGCCTTGAGTGTTAAGTAAAAATAAAAGCATCATAAGTTGCATGATATTGCATCCAGAACTCACATGGGCAGTATTTGCTCTTTCTTCTTTTCACCCAATCTGCTGTCAACATACACATTTTCTCTAAAGTCCATATATTTCCAATAAATATTTTTGTCAAAGTAAATGCATTATTTTCAAACAGTATGATTTTGAAGAATAAGTTTCAAGGGCCTGGGCACATGGCTCAGTGGGACAGCATTTGCCTAAAATACACTAGGCTGTGACTATCATCCTTAGTAGAGACAGAAAGAGACAGAAAGAAACAGAGAGTGGGAGAGTGGGGGAGAACAAGAGTGAGAAGAGACAGAAAGAGGACACCGTCAGGCACTGGCTCATGTAAACATTTGTTATGTAAAATATTTTTGCCGAACATCTTATGAATAATAGCTTTGAATTACACTGAAATATGTATATAAAATACCCACTGTTATGAAACAGTGCTTGCCCATTCTTCTGCTGTGATGTGATTCGGTGACAGAATCTTTGGTGGGTAATCAGGTTTGGATGAGATCATGAGGTGAGTCTCGAATGATGAGATTGATGCTTTTCTAAGAAGAGATGCTAGGGAGTTTGCTGTTTCTCCCCCATGTGAGAAGGCAGCTGTCTAGAAGACAGGAAGAAAGTCCTCAACAGAACTTAACCTTGTAAGCACCCTGACCTCAGACTTCCAAACTCCAGAACTGTGAGAAAGTAAACAAATTTCTCTTATATAAGCTACTCATTTTATGCTATTTTGCTATGGAAACTTGAGCTAAGAAAAATACACATGCTCTAACACAGCATTCTTTTAATTATAAATCCAATATTGAGTTTAGACATTAGCAACTTTATCTAAGGGAATAAAATTAGCAAAAGAAAAAAAAAACGTAACTTATCAATCATGCCAAGATACTGTTCTCTGTATTCATGAATATTTCCAAATACATATATAAAAGATATTTTGAATATAGATGAGAAATTATATCACCACAATATTTGACTCATAAATCAGTTAAACAGACTAATTGTCTGCTATGTGCCATAAAAGATACATATTACACAACTATTACCCAAAGATGAAGAGATACTTTTTTATCTTCACGGAACCCACAGCCCTATAGGAAATCTAAAGTAAGTAGTAAAGTGTTAAAGATAATTACTAACAGCCTTATAAACTGCTGTCATACCTCAGAACTGTTCTTCCCTAAAGTATCTTTACTAACTTCAGTTAATTTAATAACTGTCTCAATATTTTTACATTTAGGAGGCATCAAGGTCAAATGTATCAACAACACTAGCATAAACATAATTTTTGAATCTCGGCTCCTGTCAAGTTAAGTGAAAACAGACAGTTGGTTCAGCATATGTTGATTTATTAAAATTGGATATAGACTTTCCTAGCAACCTGCTTCAGGGAAAATAAAATGTGTGGGTTGGCTTATTCATTTTATATTAAAAGGAAGTTTCCAGTTGTGTTTGATCATACTACTGAAGAAAAAAAATAAGACTATAGTGAAAAAAAAGATCACAGTTACTTTTTGCTTAGAAGTAAAGATTCTAGGTCAAATCAGTGATCATATCACAAACAAACAAATAAAAACAGGGAAAATGAGAATGGGATTCTTAGAATAACTTCAAAATCTGAGTAGAAAAATCATGAGACTCTTTGAGACTCTGTTTCCTGAGCCGTAACATGCAACTACATCAGATTCATGTATAGAGTTGCTTGAGAATTCAAGAGAACAATGTATGTCATATGTCTGACTTATGGTGAGCTCTCAATACTAGTAACTAATAACAACAGTCTTCATTACTGGACAGGTGAAATAAGAAAGAGCATGTGAAAGTCTACGGGGTGCCTTTAAAGTCAAATATTTGCATCCTCTTCCTTTTTCTTTCTCCTGACATATGTAAGCTAACAGTAATACCTGCAGGATGTCCTGAGACTCTTGTTTCACTTAATCCACAGTCAATAAGCCCACCGTCCCTTTTGAATAGAAGATGAAATTAATATATAGACACATGAAATGCCTTGTCCAGGGTCACACAGTTTAGAAGAGACGAAGTTAGAATTTGAGGCCTGATCTTTGCTGATTGAAATTCATGCTAATATGAAGATAATATAAAATCATACTAACAAACAACAGATAGATATTCAGAAGTAAGGAGACAGATCTTTTCAAAGGGGAAAGAGATGAAGAGATAGAGGGAGGGAAGGAGCTGGATGAAAGTGGGGGAATAATAAAAAACAATTGAGATGAGTTATATCAATGTACCAACTCCATGCAAGGGATTTAAACATTACAATGCTGCAAACATGTACTAATGACTTTTTTTTTTTTTAAAGAAAGCATGCTTCAACTTATGCTCTTACTTATCTATTCTACAATCCTCATGTAACCTAAAAGGTATAACATTTCATTTGAAAATTAATTTAAATATCTCTAAGTGTTTCCGTGGGATGTCTAAACAAGCAACCCTCTATTTCTCTCTCATTTTCGCTCCTTTCCAGGAATGCAAACCTACAGCAAGAAGAAACTTTCAACTGAACTTGATGGAGCAAACCTAGTATTTCAATTAGATAATTTTGTTCTTGGTTTCACTGAGTAGATACATTCTTTCAATACTATGATCATGGCTGTCTTACAAAAAATTATTTATTCCTAATATCAAGTTTGCATTTAGAGGGAAAATAAGTTATGCTTAGTACAGTACAGAATAGCATATAAAATTGAGCTTGAATGTTTGGGTTCTGCTCATCCTCACTAGCTGGTAAAATACAACAAATGATGTGTCTCTATTTTGCCTCTCTCTCAAAGTTTAGTGAAGTAGATTTTTTTTTTAAATTTTATTTAAGGAGAAAAAGAAAAAAAAACAGAAAAAGGGTACAAGTCATACAGAATTTCAGAAAAAATAAACAATAGGAAATCACTAGTTAATAGATTACTTATTGTTATCTTAGAAATAGTTGTTCAAGTTATAAAATTAAAGCATATAAAGTGAACTTTCAAACAGTGAGACTGTAAACAGTTCTGTTCAATGATCCAACAAAACTCAGTAATATGGTTATCTATCTTATATACTTAAATATACATGCAGTTATATCCTTTAGAGCACTTTCTTTTCCTTTCTTTTGTACAATGACAATTACACATTTTGGGTTTTATTACTCCCACAGTTCTTATTACTTTTTTTTGAAGAGAGTAAAACCATATGTGACATAACAGAGTCAGTCAAATCAAAAGGATGGACATAATACATAATGTAAAAACAAAATACAAGGTGATCAACAATGGTTACCATACTGCCTCTTGCTATCTTAAAAAGAATTGCCTATATCATCAGTTATAATAAAATTGAACAAAACAGTAAAGAATAAAACCAAAACATTGGAGACATTACAGGACTTTAAAAGAAGATAACAGTCACCCAGAATGGGTGTCATAATGAATCTTACTGTCTTCACAGTTGTTGCCTATACTTTCGAAGTAGAATTTTAAATGAATTTAAATTTATATTAATTTAACATGTTTCTATATTACTTGTGGAATCTCTTGTGTTAAAGGTACCTGTTATTTTATTAAAAGTGGAACAATCATAACAAAATCCTTTATATTTATAGACAAGATACTTACACCTATTCTGGTGATATTCACCGAGGCTATCTGTTACTAGTGGGAAGGTGTGCGGAAATCTCCCTCTGAAAGTGTCATCCTTTCCATGTGGCATTTACAATTTTACCTTAACAATCTTAGATTTTAAGTAAAAGAAACTAATAAAAGGAGTGCATGAGGGAGGGATCATTTGAACAGATTAACCCAGGAAGTAGGTTGGTCTGAGGCACAGTTTTGAGACTTTATGGATTTATGCAGAGGCATCCATCACATATGGTGTTTAGTGTTGGCCACATCTACCTTCCAAACATCCAAACTAGGAAAACCTGAGATTGCACTGCAACACCAAATCCTACAGTTCCTAAACATCAGTGCTTTGGTGTGAGAAAGTTTTCACCAATCCATATAGAAAAAAGAAATAGTTTTATATATTTATAATTCAGCTACATTTATATAATAAACTATTCTTCATGCTATACTTGCTATTGAAAAAAATTTAAATGTCTATGATTTTGTGAAAATGATAAGAGTGTAGGGATGAACTTTGCAAAAAAAAATGGCTTCACTTGTAAAACTAAAATGAAAGTTACTGCATTTTAAAAATCAGTACTTGAAAAAGCAAAATCTAATAAAATATATGGCTCATTGTACATACATTTATTAGTAGAATCACTAATATAGTGACTTTTTCACTTTTAGTATATTTTAATTATATTCTTATCAAAATACATATGAAAGTGAATCTAGGTGGGAGTTCCGGGAGAACATGGCGGACAGACAACAGCAACTACCGGAGGCTCTCTGAAAGGCTCGGCTCAGAGGCCAGGAATGATGCGGACTAAGGAGACACGAACCGGTAGAGATATGCTCTGCTGACTCAGGAACGAACTGGGCTGAGAGAAACCAACTTAGAATACAGTCCTGGTGCTAAAATAGGAACAGAAAAGACTCGGTGTGGAGGCTCGACACCGTGCCATTGGAAGCCGTGGTTTGGATTTCCCACCGCCCGGCGGCTGGCTGCCTCCACAGCGGCTCGGCAAGGAGAGACGTGCAGAAGCTCTGGGAACGGGAGTCTGCGAACGGAGTCGAAAACAGGACGGACAAGGAGGCGTACACGAAAACTGACTAGTGGCGAGGTGAGTGAGAGAAACTGACCCCCTACCACAGTTTGACTCCAGCGGAGGACTTTCTGGGCTCGGGCAGTCCTGAAGAGCAGGGCGCGGTGGCAACTCCAGCCACACATCCCCCTCCTGGACGGGATTGGTGAAAAGTCCCTGGCCTGAGTGACGCTGCTGGCGGACTCCCTAGGCTGGCCTAACCCAGATCCCAGAGCCTGAAGGTGGCCCGGAGGAGCGAATGACTCCCGCATAGGCTGCCTCCTCCGCAACTCCCTGGTGCGCAGCGGTGGGCGGGAACACCTAGCCAGCGCAATTTGATCAGGCTGTGGCTGACAGGCAGGGAAGCCGGGCCTCCTATGTAAGCTTGCATTTTATAAGGAACAGAAAATATGGGGAAGGGAAGCAACAAGAAAGGCTCCTCGGCCCCCAATTCTGAGAAACAGGCAATAGTGGACACCGCACCAATATACATTAAGCGCCATATAGAGAGCCTCATAGACCAATTCAGGAATGAAGTTATCAACGACCTGAAGCTAGAAGTATGCAGAATAGTTAGAGAAATGCTAAGCACCACCCAGGAAAAAACAGATGGTGGAATGGAAGAACAGAAAAAGAGGGGAGAATTGCTTGATGGAGAAAACAGAGAAAGCATTGAGTATGTGAAGCAGGTTCAAAGGGACTATCAAGAAATTAAGAAGCCTATCCAAGACTGGCATAACAGCTTGAAAGAAACTAAGGACAGACTATCTGAACTGGAGGGCAGACTTGTAATATGGGAGAATGAAATGAAAAACTTCTTAAAAATAACAAAGAAACAAACAGCAATAATACAAAGACAAGAAGATGATAAGAGGAGCCATAACTTAAGGATTAAGAACATAAAAGAAGAAGTAGGGACACAAACAAGTGAACTACAAAAGCTACTCACAGAAATAATCCAGGAGAATTTTCCTAATTTAGCAAAAGGTAAAGATACTCAGATGTATGAGGCATACAGGACCCCAGCTACCTACAACCCTAACAGAGAAACACCCAGGCATATAATAATAAAAATTCCAGAAATTCAATACAAGAACAGAATATTAAAAGCTGTAAGAGACAAGAAACAGACCACTTACAAGGGAACACCCATCAGAATTACAGCAGATTTCTCTGCACAAACCATCAAATCACGAAGAGCATGGGGGGAAATAATTCAAGCTTTGAACGATAATAATCTCCAGCCAAGATTGAGATATGCTGCACATCTGTCCCTGGAAATTGATGGAAAAACGAGGTGCTTCCAGGATAAAGAGGAACTGGGGGAATTTGCAACCACCAATTCAACCTGACAGAAAGTATTGCAGGATATTCTAAAAAAAGAAAAATACAAAGAACCCAGAAATAGGGGCGGGGAGGCCACAACGAATGGAGCAGAGAACAAAATGAAGAAGACAAACTGACAGCTACTGACAGAAAAAGAGCTCAACAGAAATGAGACAGAGAAGACTGGATGATAGGAACAGCTATTTTGGAGAAAATGACATCTTAATAGGTAATACTGATTTAGTACCATCTTGTTTTGAAGTCTCATCTAGCTTTTGTTCTTCTGTCTCCAATGGTCTAAACAGGTTGTATCTTATTGGATTTTATTATGTACGATAGTATAAGCAAAAACCTTTTAAAGACAAGGAGATTATACAGAAACCAGTGTTCATTTTCTGTTAGTCGATTCTAAATACTCTATAATGCTGTCATTCTCTTAAATGGTTTTACATTGTTTTGATATACTTAATGCTACAGTATACGAAGTTGTACTCAAGGACTTCAAGGAAAGAGTCAATATGGTAACTACTTTTGGGTCAGAATTATCTGGTGGTGAAACACTATTCTGCTTAAATGGTTATGTTTTGATCGGCGCTGTTTCGTTGTTATGCCCTCTTTTTTCTCAATCTCCACTCCATTATTTACTTTTTTATTTTTATCCGTTTAATTAAAGGGAAAAAATAGCAGGATATTATATAGTAACCCACTTTGACTTTCTATTATCTCGATTTGAAGCCCTGTATTACTCTCACCATCTTGTTTTTGACTGAGGTTCCTCTATTCTGTTTTGCTGGATAGTATCAGGTTCAAAAGTTTAGGCATCAGCTGAGAAGATAATGAGATTCATTATAACGCCCATTCTCGTTGACTTTTACCTACTTTTGAAGACCTACAATGTCTCCAATGTTTTGGTTTTGTTGGTTTTGTTCTTTACTGTTTTGTTCCATTGTATTACAACTAATGATATAGGCAATTCTATTAGAGATAGCGGGAGGCATTATGGTAACCATTGTTGATCACCTTGTATTATGTTTTTATATTATCTATTATGTCCACCCTTTTGACTTGACCGATTCTGTTCTGTTACATCACATTTGGTTTTACTCTCTTCCAAAAAAGCAATAAGAACCGTGGGAGCAATGAAACCCAAAATGTGTAATAGTCAATGTACAAAAGAGAGGAAAAGAAAGTGCTCTAAACTATATAACTGCATGTATATTTAAGTGTATAAGATAGAAAATGATATCACAGAGTTTTATTGGATCATTGAACAGAACTGTTTGCAGTATCATTGTTGGAATGTCCACTCTACAAGCTTTAATTTTGTGACTTGAACAATTATTTCTAAGATGGCAATATGTAATCCATTAACTAGTGATTTCCTACTGCGCATTTTTTCTTCTGTAAATCTGTATAACTAGTACCCCTTCACTTTTTTTTTCTTTTCTCCTTAAATAAAAATATTTTATAAAAAAAAATAGAAAACTCAAAACCAATCCATCAACATTTATTTCATGCATATGAATTGTTTTTTCCTAATTTCAGCTTCCTTTAATTATAACTATGTAATCAAAATGAAAGGAGTCTATTTGTACATTTAAATATTGTACAGATGCAATTTTAACAGGGAAAGCACAAAAAATCCATTCTTCAGGAAAAAGGAAATATTAAGTTAATAATTTAGCATATTGTAAAGGTCAGAAAAATGACACATCTGGGGAAAAACCTGAAAAAAAGATAATGAAAGATCTGAGAAAGATAAAAAGCATCAAATGTGAGTGTCTTTCCAGATCATTAACACCATCCCGGTGGAATTGAAGAAAGAAGAGCACAGGTTAGATCACCTAAAATGCATATAAAGGACATTAATTGATTGTCTTATCACATTCTGTTTAGGAAAAGTCTCCAGTGCCCTTGAGAGAAGATTCTTATTTAGAAGAAAAGAATCTGAAAAGGGAAGTAAGAGTTGAGATCCATTTTCATGAACAATTTTGTCCTATTTTTAAGGTAAAAATTAATTCCCCTATGTACTGATAAATTTTTATAGAAAATGGGCAATGTTTATTAAAACCAAACTTACTGATAAATGTAAACCATCAGTTCTACTTCTAATTGTTTACTCAAAGGAATACATATATATTTTAAACTAAGGCATGGTAGAATATTTATAGTACAGTACTATTTATAATAATCCCGAATCCACAAATTACCCAAATGCTATTCAACATTAGAATGAATGGAATATAGATAATTGTACACGTTAATGTTGAACAAAAAGACATTTTTAATAAACTAATACCATAGGATCCCATCCACATAAAGTACTACAAGAGACCAAACTCCTCTGTGCCCTGAGAAGTGAGGGTAGAGGTAACCCGTGAGAAGAGGGAGAAGTAACTGGAACAGAGAATGAAGGGAGCTCTTGTGAGGTTTGGAGAAGCATAATATTCTGCCTCTTGGTCAGAGATCAGATTAAACAGCCATGCAGAGCAACATACTTATCATCCCTATACTTTTCTGCATGTACACTATCTTTCCATGTAAAATTACAAATAAAGTAATTTTTAAAACAAATCAATTATTTGTAATGTACATGTATCAAGCCCACATAAGAAATTTACACACTATGTACTGCAAATATAGAGAAAAAAAGAAAAAGGAAGGGATTCAAGATTTGGGTGGAAGGAGAAGGGAGAGAAGGATAAGTGTTGAAAAAATGAATTAAGGTATGTTATGTGCCAACTTCCTGTAAGGAATATAAACATATGTATTACACAGTACTACTAAACTTCATAGAATAAATGAGTTGCTAGTAGGTAACTATCTAGCTGTTTGCAACACAGAAGCAAGGTAGTTTTTAAACCTAGAAAGTTGCTAACTAACTTAGAGAAGGAAATAAGATCAGAATGAGATTTAGAACTCATCTTAACATTTACAAAATACTATACCTAAAAATACAAAACATATTTCTTATCAATAATATATCTCATAAAAGTTTATTATTTCTTATAACATTATTTTTAGGAAAATATTAACACTAATCTTGGAAAATTATATGAACCTCCTAATATTAATCTGTCTCTATTATTATCTGATTTTGAAGTAATCCTTCAAATTTCAGAGAAACTTTATATGTAGCATACATTTTTGCATGTCTACTTAGTAAGGACTTGAAATTCTGAGAGACTTGATATACTTCTTTAAAAATTTATACTTGATGAGAATATGAAATTTTCAAATGATCTGGCTTCACTTACATCACTTTTAAGCTTTTTTCAGCTTCTTTGAGATTCTAAAGTAATTACACTAGTAATTTCTCATCAAAATCCTTTTCTTCTTGCACACATAGTTAAGTTTCACATCTCAGCCTTTTTTATGCAGTTACATGTGGCCACACAAGTGCAATTCTGTCCACAATACTGAGTGCTATTTTTGCATTTCAGCTATTTGAAGTAGAGATGTTCCCAAGTTAAACCACGGAAATCATGTATTAAAGATGGCAAAGAGTATCCTAACCTGAGTCCTTAGTTAGAGAAGGGTAAGAACTGATCTCCTCTTGTGTTTGACCATTAGTGTTTGTTGCAAACACTAGCTTAGCCTAAATTACTTAAGATACTAGCAATATACTTCGGAGATTCAAACAGGTATATTACTGTTTTTACGTGAGGTAGAGTTGAGTTCTTTGTTCCATTTAACCTCCATATTTCCACATCCTTATCCCTAATGGAGAACTGAGGGGTATTTTACTAAATGAGGCATTAACATTATAATATTATAAACTATCAGTTTTAACAAAAGAGTCTATAGTATAGATCTATTCTACTCTTAGGAAGGCGGGTGGTGTTAGAGGGTAGACTAGGATTCTATAATACAAGAGGATGCAGTATAAAATAAGAAGTCATATAATAACAAAGAGGTGATTTGGGAAACTTCACTGGACTCCATGACTATTTTAGCTGGTTTGAGTAAAACGGAACTGTCTCTGCTAATGGCCAGAATGAAGTATTCTCTCACTTATAATAAGGAATAGAGACTGGATTTTCAGTGAAAGAAAAGGGAGCATCTTCCTTGTAAACAGACAGAAACAAAGTTAATGAGAAAATACTTTCTCTAACACTGGAGTGAATTTCTCCTGCAAATTATCTTGTAATGCCACTCTTAACTTCTCTGGACACTTTCTCCTGCAAATTATCTCATAATACCATTCTTAACTTCTGTGGACACAAGTATCATTGCCATGACACCAATGTATTACACCTAATCCCGAGCCAATTCGGAGGTCAGAATACACCTTCACAATGTACTCTCTTTGTACACAATTGCAGCTAAAATCCCCGAATAGAAGCCTGATTATGAGCCAGTAGATATGTAGGACCAGAGATCTTTCATTTTCATAGTCCTGGTCTATAAAACAACTGTGACATGTGAGAGCACACAGAAAATTAAGGAATGAGCAGATTTGGGGGCTGTCAACACTGAAAATGAACCTTGCTGTTCCTGAGCCAATGGATATTGCAAAGATAATATAATGAGTGAACAAGTATAGGAAAAAAAAAAGAGCCAAATCTTCTAAAAGATTAATAGCTACTGAATCAGGGAAGATTCAGCTAAAGTGGAACATCCTGCCTTTGTACAAAAGCAATTTTTGCTTTAACCCAAGGGAATCTTAAAAATTATAATATAACTTTTTTAATAATATCAGTTATTAATTTAAATAGATACATTGCTTAAGATTTAAAATGCAGTTACATTATGACCATTTTTTCCCCTATAGAGTCTACTTACACATATATGGAACAGTAAAGAGTTGAAAAATTCATTACTTGAACTAGCTCCAATTTTGAAATGTAACAAGCTATTTCAGAACAAAAGACAACGAAAACGATTAGAGGTTGTTGTTTATCAGACATTTCCTTCATTTCCCCCCTCTCAAAATAGGCTCCAGATCTGTCCATGTGATATTTTCTGCTGCTATCAGAATTTAATTACTACACTGTTGATTAAGCAGGATCACTGTGAATAGAAGATCAGAGAGGTTACACTTCAATTTCACTCAGGAGCCCAGAGGACCTTGTATGAGTTATGCTACACTATTTTTCTATGAAACAAAGGAAGTCTTGAGAATGCAAAACATGAGTGGCTTATTATGAAACTGATTTTAGCATTTTTTGTATTAGATTCCAAACATAGATGTATCCAGGTAATATAATTTGAATGGTTGTTTGAAAACTCTCATTTATATTGCCTTTCATCCTTTATGAGCTAATTGTTTTCAATCTCACCAAATGTAGCTGTGTCTACAAACTGTAAGACTGGGAGATGCTGCCGATTTGACTATACATACAATAGCTATTTCCCTTTGTTTTCTTTTGTGCAGGCCTAATATTGTCCACACAATACTATGTCAAGTTAAATGCCCAAACTTTCCAGGTTTCTTTGAAGCTAGAGGCAAATATGGAAACACTTGCTTCCCCGCTACGGAGAAATACTTTGCTTCTTCCTTTCCATTTCCCTTCCTCTCTCTGGCTTACAAAGAGGGTACAGTCTGGAGGAGCAGCGATCACTCCACCCATGTCTGTGAGGTGTAAAGCACAAGACAAGCCAGGATACTAATGACTGCAGGCAGGGAAGCATAGATGACTACTTTAAACATCACTTTGCACATACAAATCAGTCCTTAGGTGGTTAAATTACAGTTAGCTTTCTGTTACTTACAGTCAAAGTTATTCCTATCTGACAGAAAAAGATTCCGTAATGATTTGCACTAAAGACTTTCAAGCACACCTAACACCATTTTCAGACATGAGCATTCTAAAGGAGCTAGGGCCAGGCTACAATAACTTATACAATAAGCTGCTGTCTTCTGCTCAATATTCATTACATGGAGACACGTTAATTTAGGTTTCATTGGAGTGAATGTTTCCTTCAGTCATTCACTTCCTTACAAAACATTTTAAAAGAAAATATACACAAATTACCTGTCTTAGAAATTAGAAAAAGGGCAGAAATATTTGTATGTCTACTTAAAATCTTGCTCTCTTTCCTAAGCTATTAATTCATTTAGTGTAAAATGCATTACAATTAAATGCTTTTCTTGTAATTTAGGTCCACTAGTTGTGTGTCATACGCGTACACAAAAGGTTTTGTCCAGCATGAATGTAGCAACTAAATCCCAATCCTTGCCACTGCAAATGCTGACATACTGAATTAAACTGCTGACAACTTATAAAAATCTGTCCAGCTACATCATTGCTTTGCAAATATCACTGCAGGTCCTGGTGGATAAACTAACACATTCATACTTAACATTTGTCTTGTTGGTTTCAAAATAACAACAATAATAATAATATATTGTTTTAGAACTAGCTACATATTACCCACAATTTTCTGGCAACTCACTGTATGGTATGAATTTCAATAAAATTTTCCTCTTTCCTGTATTTGACTTTATCCAAGGATTAAATAAAACAGCTATTCATCTTTCTCTGATAACCTGTACCTTGATCCAGCCAGTATCTTTAATAAAAGTCATATTTTATGATTTTATTGTTTGCAAATTGAACTGTGTACTTCAAATGTCAGGAAATTAAGACATATCAAGTAGAGAAAGAGAAAAGGAAACAAAGGGATTGCCTTTCCAACCAAAAGGGTTTTGTTTTCATCAGGAAGGTTTTTAGATTTGCTGAACAAATTAATTCGCAAATTAACAAAACTCCACTATAAAGATATGCTTGAAAGAAGAACGGAAAACTTCTGACCTTTTGGATAGTAATCCTTGAATTAGCTTTTCCCGACTCCCCTCTTAAGAACTGGCAACAATCAGCATCAGCTTTCAGATTGAGGAAAAGTAACTCAAAATGAAATCTTGCCTTTTGATCAAGTTAACAAAGGAAAAAAATGGGAGTTAATTAATACTAAAATTGGTCTAAAGATGCTTCACTTCTCATCTCTGTTGGGAGGACACAAACCAAGAGCCCATGTATATAAACTAGATAGGCAGTGGTTCATTATGGAAATATGACCTTTAACGTCATATCCTAGCTATAATATGAATAATATATCCATGAATAATTGAAAATTGCAGCATTTAATATTTATTAAGTGCCTTTTATATGGATGAGAGTGAAGTGAATCCATTCTGTGGACTCAGTGATGGTTTCCATTTAATGACTTAGTCTCTCCATATGATGAGTAATGATGATCTGTGTAATAGTGTGAGCTACAAATTGCACAATGGAAATTTCAGAATGAATGAGACACTGTCCAGTTTTCAAATTTTTTTATGTGTTAAATTCCTTGTAGCAAAAATAATAATTCTTTACAGGAAAGAAAGGTCAGTCCCCCATTGATGCTTAGTAACTAGGACTAGAGTTAGGATTTGGGCAAGGCCCTGAGAAATGGATTTTGATAGATGGTGAGATTAAAAGAAGAGCATTTCAAACGAATGGAAAGGTAAGCCTAAAGGGCAATGGAAGTTCAGAAAAGTAATCCTTTTGAGCTGAGACACATTCAAAAGGTGAGATGAAATCCTTGATAGGACGAAACCAAGATGTTAAAAAGCTCATTGAGAAGTTTTGATTCTATGGAGAAGATGATGATGAAAGATCAAAAAATTGATGAGATGTAGAACAGATTCAATGCTTCTTCACAAACACGTTCAAAGAGAAGAAAGCTTGGCGATTTTAAATTTACTCTGCTTCTTTTACTTACAGTTACATGTATTAGAATGGTATCTACTATGCTGCAACAGAGTTTAAGTCTTATGTTAATTTGGATGATTTAGATATATAATTAAAAGTATGTTTTTTTTAAAATAAGAGTCAGAATATTGAAATATCATCTTACCCCTAATACCAGCTTGATCTTTGTGAGTAGAAATAGAATGCATGTTACCATCTTTTCCTTCCTTCCTTTTTATAATCTTAAACATTTAGCTTTTGTGGATGTTATACATAAAAATTAGAAAGTATTCATATAGTTATTTTTAAACTCAGAAATAATGATTTTAATATTTTAAAATAATAAATAGTTATGAAGTTGTTATTGACAACTAATTCTTAACAGTGACAGAAAGAATAAACCTATGTTTCAAGTCCACAGATTAATGAATAGATACATATTAATATAAATTAAGAATTCTTATGACTTTTAGTAACCAGAGTACAGGAAATTATCAACTTCTCCCTAGTAAAACAGATAATCTGAACTTTCTCATGATTTCATGGTCTAACATAAAATTAATTCATCCAGAGGAAAAGGCAGAACTGTATTTCTTTAATAATATATATATATATATATATATATATGATAGAGATACAAAATGCATATATTATACAGAAACATACATGTTTCTGTATAGACATGTTTCATGTCTATATGTATATTTATATACATATAAATATGTGTCCATACATATATGGAAGTATGCATGTATACCTCCTTAACTCCTCAGATACTGGTTTAATTTAAAAATATTCTCCTTTTTCTTACATTATACTCAAATCACAGTTACAATGTAGGATACAATACAGTTAAACTCTATTCACATCTACAGACTCAGTGGAAGAGATTCTAAATTATATTTGATGCACAATTTTTCAAATATCTACAAAATTACCAACAAATTTGCTTTGGACTCATTTCTTTCTCTTTTCCTCTCTATTTCTCTTGTTTTACCCCTTCCCTCTCTTCTACTTTTTGGAAGAAAAACTAAAATAACGTAAGTAAAGGAGAGGTTGGAAACAAGTGAGGGACAGATGAAGAGAACTCTACACTGGCCAGAGACCCGCCTGATCCAGTCCAGCTGGACACCCTGATTTATGGAAGTCCAAGCTGACTGCAACGTTTACTGAACATCAAGCTCATTCTATAGATGCCCAGGACTGCATCTGCATGGCATACGACAGACAAAAGTTCTAATAGAAAACGCATATTTTCATAAGCACTGCACTCATGAGAATTTTCAAGTCCTATGAATCCTATATTATATTAAAGCTTTGAGCTTCAGTGACTCAGAAACAACTTAAATGTATCCATACCCATACAATATTTGTTTGACAGCAATCTTTCAAAAGACCCTGCCCCTTGAAGAAATTGTCAGTTGAGCACCAGTGAAACAGTTGAGTGCTGAATCTCATTGATGATCCTAAATTGATGTCATAATTAAAAAACACAACTATAAAACAAGTGAATCACTGTCATAAACAAATTGGGAGGTTAAGCTTGACATAAGTGTAGAGAAGTGATCACTAATATAAACAGATAAAATATTTTGTTTTCTATTAATTATATTCAGGCAATCTGCAACCCAGAATTTGTGTCATAAATTATTCAGCTGACTCAAAATACCATCAAACAAATTCTAAGATGTAAGACTTGAAATGAATCTCTGTAACCCTATTTTTAAAGTAAGTGTCAACAGGATTTGTCAAATATTAAACTCAGAAATTAAACAAGGTTTAGTAAAATAAGAAAGTAATAACAGTGTACAGGCATGGGCCACTTTAATGTCAGAGTACATTTTTAGAACTGTGTCACTGGGTGATTTTCTTGTCATGGGATCATCATGGAGTGCATTTATACACATCAAAATGGCATATATGGTGTACTCAATTGCTCCTAGGTTACAAAAGTTTACAGCCTATTACTATACTGAAAGCTACAGGCAATTATAACAGTTTTAAGTGTATGTCTGAAAATCTCTACACAGAAAGGGTGCAGCAAATGTATTGGGTGGTAGGAACTTTACACTTCTAGAGTATGGGATCAGCCTTGTATATGGAGTGTTTCACTGATTGAAACAAAATGTCTTCCATTGTTTATCAAAATATACTCTAAATAGAATAGATTTTTTTAAACATGAGAAGCAAGCATTACTATTCTGCTTTAGCAGAATATCACAAAAAACAAAATTTCTTTACAATGTAAGATTTAAAAACAAAAAGCAAGTTATCTGAAGTTGTTGCTAAAAATAAAAGAAAGTCAAATTTATGTAATCCAAAGAAATAATACATATGTCTAAGAAAATCAACCAATAAATAAAACATTAAGATCTTTAAGGTAAATGGTGAGAGGATTTGATGAGAGGTCAGAGAAAAGTAACTACTTAGGTTAAACAAAGTAAAATAAACACAAATTATCATTGAAATAATCTGAAGTACTCATGTCACTTAAAGAAGTGAATATTTTAAAAAATTATATTTAATATTACTACAATTATGCAATATTATTGCATTGCTAGTTGGCATAAATTTCTTTGAAAGTTGTATGACAAAATTTAGTATGAAGTGCTAGGACAAAATATAGTAGAAATCCCAAAGGAAGTAAACAGTTCCACACAAAAGAAAAAATATGTGCAGGAAATATGTTCACATTGCGCCTGGGATTTAGCCATTAACTTGGAAGCACTACATATATCTGAAATTTGGAGAATATTTATTTCAAAAGTAGTATTATAATTTTTTTGTATTCGTGACAGGCTTCAAATGTTTATTATTTTGGTAATCAGAAGAATAAAATAAAATAAAATAAAAATTTTAAAATATATGCATATGTAATATGAAAAATGAGTATGAATGCAATAGTTTTCATACCTTTTATAGCAATCAGAACTTTTTAAGAAAATAATTTGATACTTCTGTACTTTGAAATTTTTCTTGTAAACTAATTCTTTGTTTACTTAATAATATAGCTCATGAATTACACTGCTTTTACCATCTGAAGACTGATGGCATAGCACAAACCCTGTTTTTTAAGTAACATTCTTAGAGGAGAGGGCATTTGAGAAATTAAATTGTAAATGTGCTATTTTTGACTATACTTGTTTTTTGCATTTTAATATTTTGACAAAGTGTCTTGAGACCTGTACTGAGATCCTGACTTTATAAGTTGCTAATAAATACTAGATTGATAACTTTATAAGTTGCTAATAAATACTAGATTGAGACTCCTGAAATTGTGGCCTAGGATCAGTTCTAAAATTAGAAACAAAATTTTCCTATGACCTTGTCACGCTGCATAACCTCCAGTTGCAGGTAGCATCTACTAATGACAGGGTTGGCATATAATACACACATGTAATTTCCTAGCACTCTAACAGGCTACATTCTTGTGAAAAACAGCTTTACAATCAAGAAACTGATAAAATAATATTTCATTAAATTTAACAATTTTCTAAACTATGGTATGGTAAAGTATTTTTAGTCTTAATATAAAACCATTTTGTCTGAAGACTAACACTGATCCCAACTTTATATATTTTCAAATGTTTAGGTATTTAAAATGGTAAATAGTATACTGCTATTGGTCTACTGTTTTGTCAGTAACTCACTGTTAGCTGAGTTTTGTCATTTTCTGAACACATATAAATGTGTGTGAATGATTAATGAATGATTAAGATTTGGTCAGGGAAAGATAATATTTCAATGCTATATTTTGATTCGGATACCTGCACATATCAAATATAACATTCATAATCATGCTGTGGCACCAACATGATTTAAATGAATGCCTCAATTTTATACTGACTCAATGAACCATACATGAGACATATGCTGACATTTTTATGTAAAATATTTGTCATATGCCCTATTTTGTTTACATTTGCAGAGAACAGGAAAATAAAATAAGAATGACCCATTTGGAAAAGGAAATAATTCCACTATCCATGAATAAGACAAAAAAGTAGTGTAATAGTATTTGCCCATTTTAATTAAATGTATTAGTACAATGTATAAATATAACCAAGATAATAAAGGCATAATCATTTCTACACTGAAAAGAAATACTCGCTTTTACATGCAAACCTATTTGGAAATAATATGCTCAGGATAAAGGAATACATACTAGTGGTTACTTCTATGCAGAAAAGAAAGGTAACAGAATTGCAAATAGCACAGTATTTTTTTGACCTGAAAATTCATTTCTTTACAACTTTCATGTATTCGTGTATTGGTACATTTTAGGTACACATAATGATCACAGTCATCACAAGGAGTTTGTATCTGTACATGATAGAAGGATTCTTTTTTCTTTCCCAATCCCTTCCCCTTCCCTAATGTTAAGTCAAAGTTGGGCAGGGTATACTGAAAATGGCACTCTGTACTCAAAACATATTGTCTAAACAAAAGAGAAATAAAACAAGATGGACAGAAAATGAAATAAGTGACCACTAAGCAGAAATACTTATTGAATGATAAGTTTTCTCTGGCTTCTCTCTAGGGCCATTCTCAGTGGCTCTGGTCAGCTAAAGAAGCAGTGGACTGCATTATACAATCAGTGTCCAGATTTTAACTAGCCCAAAGCATGAGGCCTTGCGTCCTTGAGTACATTTCTGTACTGCTAAGGACCTCAATTTTGCAAACCAGCCAAAATGTAAAATGATCTCTTTGAGGTCTCTTTGTGCTTTTGTCACCAAACACCTGACATATGCACAGCCCTGCCCTCCCTTGCCTTTTTTTCTTTCCTTTACATCTTCATCTTTTAACCATTTATCTGCACAATAAGTTTACACAAAATAAGTTCCCACAGCTGTTTTGTAAAAGGAAAAAAAAATGTCAAAGTGTATGCAAGTACTTTTATGCAAGAATTTTTAATATGAATGTATCTGTGCATAGTCTTGATGTTTCAGAATAGTGTAGATAATAAAAAGAAAACAATTAGATGTGGCCATGAAATTGAGAAATCTCTGTTGCATATTAGTGTTAAATTTTACATACTCTATTCCAAAGAACATGATTTTATCCCTTTTAAGTAAAAGAAAATAATTTTTAATAACACAAAAATTACTAACTGCATCTCTAAAGATTCATCATTACATATCAGTTTCTTTCATTTCAAGCAACTTGCAATTGTATTCTTCAAGAATTTAATAAAACTTTTACAGTTAGTGAAACAAAGAACAGACCAGGTAAAGAATAAAGCTGGTTAGGGAATATTTTTTAATAGGATGTTATCTAAATTAAATAGTTTCCTCTAACAGACTTTGGGGATTTACTGCTTCAAGTAAGTTCATAATTTTAATGGATTTTTATACAACATAGGAACTGGGAGTCCGGCCCTCTCTCATGAATGGTAGAAATAATGTGTTTTGAGCTAGCAGAATTAACATTCACCGTTATTATTGTTAGTGGCTAATGGCAAAAGTGATCATTGTTTTAAATATTTTTTTTGTTCTCAGACTGGCTATTAGTCTGTGTTTATGCTAGTTAACTTCATAAAGTTATTTCAGACTTAAATAAATCTGAAAAAAATCACTATCATCTTTCAACATGCAATCTGGTATGAAGTGCACATTCTAAGAATTATCATACAAGACAAGACTTTCAGAATTTTCATGTGAATCATTTAATAACTTCAGAGACCAACAATCAAACAGATTGCTGCTACTCAGTCTTCCTACCAAAATAAAACAGTAAAGCCCCTGCTTGAGGAACTTTAATTCCTAAACTGCTATTCTTTAATATGTACATGAAGATGATAACCACAATTTTTTAACTAACTAGGTTTATTGGTACACTTTAGGCACACATAATGATCACAGTTGTCACAGGGAGTTTGCATTTGTACATGATGTAAGGATTCTTTTTTCTTTCCCACTCTCTTCTCCTCCCTTCAACCCCTCTTCCTTTTTTACAAAAGCTTTGCTTTCATTTTTTCTGTTTTTCTTTCCCCTTCTTACCATTCTCCCTTGCTGCATTCCCTTTCCCATTTGAACATTTTCTTCCTATTTCACAGTTTTCATTATACATCTTGGTCTTTATTGACCCATAAAGAAGGATAAACTTAAGAAAATTCTAGGTAAAGGGATGTAGCATGAGACCATAGTCTGCAGTAAAATAAATCAGACACACATGTGTAAATGCTACATTGCTTCTCTGGTGTGAGAAACCTGAAAGTGTAGATAAGCATCATGATATGTGGTGATGAAGGTTTTTAGATGTACCATGTACAGAGTTTCAAAGATTCTAAATTTACTCAAAGCATTTCACTTAGGAAAATGTGTTAAAATAGGCAGGACTGTGCCTTACTAGGAAACCCTTATCATCATTTTGCATTTGAAAAAGTAATCATTCTGGCCTCACATATCAGTGAAAACATTTCCCATTATTTACTTCACCTAAAAGAAATAGTAATGGGAAATGTAGTCAATATTTATTTTGAAAGAAAAAAGGACTCAGTAAATGAAATAAAGTATTTTAAACCTTTATTCTTTATGATACTTATTTAAAGCTGTATCAATAACTGACATTTACCATTTAGGACATTGCAAATAAATTCTAACAAAATACCACAGGACGTAGCACTGGAGCAATTGCGGAGGGTAGGTTTGGCAAACATGGCTCTCTAGAACAAAGTCTACTTAAAACAGTCAATCCTAACATGATCAACTGGGGCTGAGACAATGGAACAAAAACAGCAGAGTCCTTTTCCTTTCCCTGTGCAAGCATTTGTGTGTGCCTGTGTGTGTGTGTGTGTGTGTGTGTGTGTGTGTCTGTGTGTGTGTGTGTGTCTGTGTGTGTGTATGCATATGTGTGTGGTGTTGCTACCAGAACCCAGGCCTCAGCCATGAGAAACATGTTTTCTACCATTGTGCTGTACATTTGGCACTTCTTACTCTTGATAGTGAAAAATTTATAGATGGATAAAAAATTAAACATGAAAAGGAAGACTTTAAAAGAGTTAGAATAAAGGTAAAGTGAAATTACATCATAAAATGGAGTTATTACTAAAGTTACCCACGAAGAAAAAAATTACTCACTCTTACTATGTTAAGAAAATTTTAGAAGCAAAAAACCAAATACTCCAGTTAATAATGGGCAATGGGTTCACATAGACATTACTACATTGAACAAGCAAATGAGAAGCTATTCAATATTACTAATTATCAAAGAAAAGCAAATCAGAACCACAAGAAATATGATCTCACATCAATTCAAACAGCTTCTATTAGGGGTTGAGATTACAGCTCAGTGGAAGACCATTTACCTATTCTATCTGCTATTAACAAATCAGAAGGTAAGTGTCCATGAAAATACCAAGAAAATGGACATGTGCATTACCGGTGAAATTAAAAAATGGTACAATTGTTAAGGGAAACATAGAAGATTCTCAAAATATTAAAATCAGAACCATAGTAATAAGCAGTAATCTCACTTTGGAGTGTATATTAAGAAATGCTGCAAGCAGTATATCTGTACATCCATGTTCAAGTAGCACTATGTGTGACAACTGAGAGGGCAAAGCTAACCAAACGTCCATTGAAGGATGAATGAATACACAAAATGAGGTATATTCTAGAACAAAACATATTCAGGATTCAAAAGGAAGAAATTACTGGCACATGTCATCATATGAATAAACTTTTTAGATTCTATGCTAAGTGAAATAAGTCAGCGACAAAATGACAAATACTGAGTGAGTCCATTTACACAAATATTGAAAGTAGTCAAATGCATAAAATAGTAGAATGATGCTAACCAGGTGGAAGGGAGAGGAAGAAAAAGATGATTGTTGTTTCAATTTTGTAAGATGAAAACTGTGGTGATCTGTAGCATAGCACTGTGGATACACTTACACTACTGAACTGCACATTTTAAAATAGTTAACATGGCAAGTTCCATGTTATGAATTTTGTGTCACAATGAACTTTTGGAACATTTATTAAGCAAAACAAAAGAAAAATAGACTCAGAAAAGCATTTAAAATGTATATGACAGGCAGCTATTCCTGAATAGACTGTTACTACAAATGAACACAAGAATGCTTACTGTCCCAATTTTAAATGGAAAAATCTATGAAGAGGCAAAAGACCAAGAATAGTAAATAATCAATGGAAAGATGTTCAAATTCATCTATAAAATATTAAATAGCAAATAATAACACCTATTATTATTTACCTAAGTAATGATATAAAGTAAAAGTAGACCACATCCAGCAATGTTGAGAGTAACAGGGAAATCTTCTGGTACTGTTGATAGCTATGAAAAACAGTGAAACAATTCTAAAGCTCAATTTACCAAAGCCTTTTGACATTTAAAATTAGTAAAACTTGGGGCCAATGATCTCACCAGGAAACGTGACTTTCACAGATAAACTTGTTAGGTTTTTGTTGCACCAGGGATTGAATTTAGTATCTCATACAGGCCAGGCCAGCAGTGCACCACTGAGCTCCCTCCCAGTCCTCTTTGTGTTGTATTCCAGACAAGGTCTCCCTAAGCTATTTCCAAACTTGCCAAAGCTTCTCCAAATTTGTAATCCTCCTGCCTGAGCTCTCAAGTAGCTGGCACATGCCACCGTACTCACCCACCTTTCAGATCTTGTAGTGAGAATTAAATGAAATAATCCTTGTAAACACCTATCCCTGTGTCTAGCACTTAACATTTACTTGATAAGTTTACATCTAACATGTCAATACCCAAGAAAGATCACATTTAGAGCATGTGATTTTGAAAGGTGGGTGGGTTACGAAGGTTCTAACTTCATTAGTGGATCAATTCATTGATGAGATTATATTCTGATGATATCATTGAAGGTTAATGGCCTCACTGAAGGGAGTAGGTCATGGGTATATGAACTTGCAGACATTATCTGGTTCCAGCCCCTTTCTCCCAGGTGCTTTTCCTTTTTCTGGTTCCCGGAGTCATCAAGTAAGCACCTTTCTTCCCCCATACCTGCCCACTATGATTTTTCTGCTTCACCACAGATCTGCAGGGAATGCAGCCATGTAACCAGGGACTGAAACCTCCGAACCCCTGAGCCAAAATACATTTTTCCTTTAAATTGCTTAATTTGGGTAGTTTGTCACAGCAAAGAAGGGCTGATGAACACAGCTACTCATAACTTGTTTACTTGAATATGCATAACCCCCAATTCTTCCTGCCCTTTTTGGTACCAAGAATTGAACTCACAATCTTGCGCTTGTCAGGCAGGCACTTACACCACTGAGCTAAATTCCCGGCCCCTGCATAACCATTTTTAGAAAGTTTCCCCAATGTCAAAATAGTTACTCTAATGAGAGGAAATAGAAAGCTAAGGGGCAGAAGCAAGGCATTCGAGGACTTACAATTAATGATATTTTGTATGAATTTTTAACATAAGTATGTACCACATTAATGTTTTAAAATGCAAATTGTAGTCACTGAGACTCAGACCGAGGATTCATAGATAGTTGGTAAAATGACTACTATACCCTTTTCTGAACTTCAGATTTTCTTCCTTCTTGTTTCAAGAGACCCTTAGACAGAGCAGATACAAGGTAAATAGAATTTCTCATTTTTCTTTCTCAAATTCATTTCTAGAACTTTTGGAGAGAAAAATCAGCACACCATAACTGGACATCCAGGGACTATGATAGTGTCCACTTAAGGAAGCCTGATGTTCTTGGCTTCTCATCACTAAAAGCCCAGTTGCCCCAGCTGTTCAAGCTAGAAGCCTCAAGAGCAGTTGGAGCTGTCAGAAAGTGTTGCCAAGATAGGCATGATCTAAACATCATGCCATCTGAATGGCTTAGTCTGCAACTGTCATGGTAAGGTACCCATGTAGGCTAAACAGTGGACCCCAAAGACCTGTCCATGTCCTAATCCTTGGGATATATGAATCTTAATTTATTTATAAATGGGTCTTGCTGGATGTATCTAAGGATGTCTTTTTGAACTACCAAGATGCATCTTCAATTCAATTGCAAATATCTTACAAGAGACATGCAAAGGGAAAAGGTATGTGGTAACAGAGGTAGTGATTGATGTCAAATCAAGAAAACTGGATGAGGTGTAAAATATGCTGTTCCCTAGAGCCTTCAGAGCACCTAATATACTTTTTATGCCTTCATTTTGACTTCCTGGCCTTCCAAGCTTAGAAAGAATACATCTTTTCAGCTACCAAGTTTAGAGTCAGTTGTGATGGCAGCCTAAGAAACTAATACAGACATCTTTCTCAGATAGATCCAAGATCTGAGAACCAAAATTTCAAATATGTACCAATCCTTACCATTACAGCACAGCCTCTGACATATTTGTGTCATAGATTTGGCAGTCCACATACTATTATGGCACCTTAAATATTGTTGAAAATATACTACTAGATACAGCTCTAGAGTAGCAGTTATCACGTTTGATCTGAAGAATATTCCCCTCTTCTCTAATTCTATAACTTGAGACTCACATCCTTGACTTAGACAGAAATTTCTATCTTTTAAAAAATCAAAACTTTCTAAAAGATATAACTTTCTGAAACAGAATCTATAGTATTTCAAAATGCCCTATGTGCTATTGGATCTGAGAAAAAATAAGAAGGGAAAGAAAAAGAGTCCAGAAAACTCCAGACACTGACTTTATGAACTGAACAACATCTCTTGGAATCTCTGAGCAAGTTCTTTAAGACATCACAGAATCAGAAAGGCAAACACAATCAATCATATTGTTGGTACATGTTAAACATTTAAAAATGGCTTCGGATAGGTAAGTCATGAGTTTCTTACCAAACACCTATTAAGGGATTGAAACAACCCACGATTAGGTTCTTAGTGTGATCATAGTTCCAAAATCTGTATTTAAGGCTGCCATGATTTCTAATGAAAAGTATTCAGCGACTGGCAGAGGAGAAAAAATTTGTCTGGGAATAATGTTGGAAGATCATTTTCCTTGAGTGCCTTTACAGTTGCCAACATCTTGGACAAGTTGTAAGGGTCCAAATCTGGCACTAAACTTTGTAGACTTAGAATCTGGAATCTCTCAGCCTGTTAGGCTGGCCTCCCCTCATGAGCAGAATCACATTGTATATGGTCATGGGACTGTTGGGCAGAACCCAAATGCCAATTTATTTCTTTCCATTGAGCACTACAATCCTTGCTCAGACTATCATGCTTCCAGCCACCTGACCTAATGTGATGCTCCATAGGACTCAGGCAAGGGTGCTACGTAACAATGAAAATTACAATCAGAAGACTGCATTGTGAACACAGAACTAGAATAAAAGATAGACAGGATTTTGTTAGTAGGATGATTAACATAAATTGAAAGTTTAATGTCAGCTTTTAACCAACACTTCCTCTTCTAGGCATATTTAAATATGTACTATCAACTGTTTCTTTATATGATCTTTCATGCTAGTTCAAATTCTGAAAATTTCTATTATCTGATTGACCAGTAAAATCACCCTTTGTAATGTACTGAATCTTAACTCTGATGCATTAAGCAATGATGTCATGTCAGGGAAGCATCTTGTTATGCTTACATCCACATCTTTTATTTTCCATCCTACTGTATGCAGGCAGCATAGAATCTTTGGAATTCATTGTGACAATAGTATTAATGTGGGAAAAATACAGCAAAGAAAACATTATAGCAGAACATTTAAAAATATTCCTGTAGTATAGCCTACAATTTTTTATTGTTTTACAAGTTGTCCTTCATTACCACTAGATATAACAATAAACCCACGGCTTCAATAAGAAGCTGATGACATTAACTTGTCAGGTAACCCTAGGTATAAAGCTTGACTTTGATGTGTCTAAACAAGCAAAAATATAGAATTCATGATGAGGTCTATTAGGATTGTAAAATCTTCTGAGAGGAAGCTGTCTAGAGCTGCCCTGCTTAAGAGATTTAAAAGCAGACAGATCAAAGCATGTGTCACTGAAAATCCTACTGGTTGTCATGAGAGAGAAGGTAAAATTGCAAATCCATTCAGTTGTATCCATTACTAAAATGAGTTAGAATAGGCCACGATGACAAAAATGAAGAGTGAATAGTTCGGGGTCATAATAGTATTAACCACAGGCCATATGGCACTGGAATTGTATTTTTCTTTCCTATAACAAGGATAGTTTGTATTTTTTTCTGCATAGCTATGGTAACAGCTTTCATGTTTAACTGGCTAGTTTCCTGTCTGTAGACATCTGAGTAATATGTCTATCTCAAACATTCAGCAAGGTTTGAGGATGAGTCAATAAAAATGAGATGAATATACATCAGAAGTCTTCACGCTAACAGTAAAATCTATATTTCTGTTGAATTAGCAAGGCAATTTTTTTGCCAATAAACACAAATGCTGTCAGAACATAATGCATCTTATCATCCATCATATTACATTTTTTTTCCAATGAATTTAGTGCTGGGATAATATAGATAGAGAAAGATGTGGCTAAAAATATTTCCATGGCCAGCACACTGAAAGGAAATGTGTAGAATAGAGGAACTATTTCTCTTTTCAAGATTAATCACTCTTTAGAAGTTACAAAGTTACAGCTTCAGCAATTGCCACGGTAGAAATCTTCCTGGGTAAAATTCATCATAATTTTGTGTTCTGTACAGTTTTCACTGGCAGAGTATTTTTTATAGTGTTTCCCTTAAAATGCATTCCTCTTCAAATTGATGCTATGCCACTTTTAAATGGGCCACCTTGTATATTCTGAATGAGCGCTTTTTTTTTTTTTCCAGTAAAGAACTGTGTTGATGTAAATCTACG
Organism: Cavia porcellus; assembly: GCF_034190915.1. NCBI lineage: Eukaryota > Metazoa > Chordata > Mammalia > Rodentia > Caviidae > Cavia > Cavia porcellus. The sequence continues at coordinate 48,115,022 of NW_026947494.1, forward strand.
TTGGCAAGAGCGTCATCAGAGTCAGCTGGGAGTGACAGGCATGTTCCAGCCAATTCTGGACAGTGTGTTGAAATATGCCTCCCAGGCTACAAGAGCAAATGCACAAAGCATGCCCACGTCTCCACGGGGGGAGGAGAGGCAGAGTGCCGATTAGCAAAGTCCTGGCTCTGTTAGAACAGAACACGCATACTGGGAGCATTTCTTGAGGAGAGGCCAATCAATCAATCATAGCAACAGCTGCATAATCCTTACAGGTCAAACGATGCCAGGACTCACCCTTTTCTCTGGAGTGGGGGGCAGTTTGTACATGTAGCTTTGCAGTGCAACCCTCTTTCCTAAAATGCAGAAAGTGGTATTTTCTAGTAACAGCCAGCCAGCTCACACAACATAGATCCATAAGCTGGCAATTCAAATTCCAAAGAGAATACTACATCCTATTAATTTCAGCTCTTTTACTTAGAGTTATGATACTGAAAACAATCTGGTATAAATGTTAAATGTGGCACAGTCTCATTATCTTTTAAGGCTATTTTGTGCCAACACCTAGTGCCAATTTATTTAATAAAAGCAATGTTACAGTTATAATTATGTATATAAACTGCTGTAACAAGTATAATATTTTTTTTTCAAAACAATGATTTTCAGTTCCTCACTCTCTAGCCTTATATACCCAATAACAGAATTTTGTGTTTAAGTCAGGGGGAAAAAATGGTAATTTCATGCTAGAAAATCTGCCCCTGGGCCATACATCTGGAAACTAACAATTTCCCAGTCACCTTTCTGCATCTCCTATCATGTACCTCATCTCTGCAGCAGAAATGTATGATAAAGAGATTGGAAGAACATAGCTTTACTGGAAAAACGTCTTGGCCTGAAGCCCGATGGGAACACCTGGCCATCCAGATGCCACTGTGTCTCCACCCTTTTCTACAAATGTACCCCAAATGCATTGGAATGGATTTTTGAAAAGAGACCCCAGGTAGTGGCTGGCCCGGCAGAAGAGTCTTGTCTGATTAAAAGATCTCAAAGGTCCTGTTTGTAGTGCACACTCATTACAAGAAGCCCAAGACTGCTGGTCTGTTGCCTGTCTCCAGAGGGCTCTGGAAATCCCCTGGTCTGACTTAACTCCCCAGCCTTCTCCTAGTACCAGACTCTCAGTGTGCCTTTTAGAAATCATGGTGTAGCTGCAAAACCCTGAATTCTCAGTGCCTTCTCTTCTTTCATCTCTCTGTAATACTCCTGGCTGCTCAGTGAGAACACTGATTTATTCTAACCCTCTGATGTGGTGGCCATTTTCTGTTCCACATCTTTGTACTATTCACCCTAAAAGGGAAGCAGGTATCTCTCTGGCAGTTCTCTGTTGCTTCCAGACTATCCCTCCCTTGCCTTTAAACATCCTCAAAACTTACAGTAGGAGTCCGCTGCCCTCCAGGTTTCAGTCTTCCCTGGGCCTCCGAGTCTCTCCTCAGCCCTGAAAGGTGTTAGCACTGTCTGTCTCCTGCACAAACTCTGGCAGGACTCACGACTGTCATTCTGCCCATGGCCTCCTGGTTCCTTGCTCTCCCTTCAGATGATCTTACTCAAATTCCACGTCAGCTACCTCATTTCCCTACCCTTATTATTCAAGGCCTTGTTCTTACCAGCAGCTAATGCAATAATCACTTCCAGCATCTCCTCCTAACTCCTCCTCCTATAGCATTTCTTCCAGTATTCTGAGTCCAAAATTTCCCAAACACAGAAAGTCCTCAGTGTATTGGCTTCACAGGTTTTTAGTGACCCTCAAGAGTATGTGTCCTCTTTTCCTCAATAGACCTGGAATAAGAAGGGCATCACACTCACTCTTTGCACGCCTTTCAATTCAGACCAGGCTGGAACACCTCACTTCAGGTAAAGTCAATCTTTGCCCGACTCTGGGTTTATGCCTATACAGCCAGTAACAGTTGAGAGAAATCATAACCTCAGCAGTTTTAAATATATGATTATGGGTCTGAGGTGGCTCCTGCAGTGTGGCATGGACATTTTACATCTCTGTAGACAATGTACTCTTGTTTTCACTCAGGGTATATAATTAACCATTTCACATTTCTTTCTTTACATTTCCAATATCTCTTTCTAGGCTTAAATTGGTAAGTTGACTATTTTATCATAAAATAGAAGCAATTTAAAGATACTTTTCATACAGTCCAGCAGCAAAGCTACCATGCTCCTGGCTTCTAGACCCTCACCTTCTATTCTTGCTTCCCATTTATTGTGAGGACTAAACAAACAATCCTTTATTAAGGATAACCTCTGCTTCTGTACTGGAAGTCTGGATCCCTCCATTCCCCACCGTCAGGGTTATGGCTCATGCAATTTTCCCAATCTCTCATAGCAAAATGTCCTTCATTCTATGGGTTCTTTTTCAAAATAATAAAAATGCATTATAATGTCTACACTTAGAAACACAGTCTTGACTCACATTGTCCTAATCTTTTTCTTACATTCCCCATTACTTGAGAGCAAAACTCAGAGAGTTAATATTGCTTTCACTTCCCCCGTCACCACCTGAACCCACCTGATGTGTCATTTAAAAAAATAACTTCCTAGCCTAAGCATTTACAGTCAAACTCAGAGTGCTCCTCTCTCCTGTTGTATCAGGGTTGGAATGTATAACCTGCAGAACAGAGCAGAAGGACAGTGTGTCATCTTAAAATCATGGGGTTCTGCTTGGCCTTTCTTGGATCACGCACATGGTGCATGTCATAAGGACACTCAGCCTTTTGGAGAAGCCCACACAGTGATGAAGTCTGCAGTCAGTGGCTCGGCAAAGCAAGGCAGTCTGCAGGCAGCACAGTCTAGGAATGTAAGCTTCCAGCTGCAGATACACCTTCCCTGAGAACCTGGCTAAAAACTCGGACAGGAACTTATGCCAGAACTGCCCTGCTCAGGTACTGAGTCTTTACTTTCAGAAAGTGCTTGAGAAAATAAATGCTCCTTATTATTATTATTTTTTGTTGTGGTTATTGTTTTTTGTTTGTTTGTTTGTTTGTTTGTTTTTTTGAGACAGAGTCTCATTCTTCAGTTTCGAGTGGCCTTCAACTCACTCTGTAGCCCAAGCTGTCCTCAAGTTCACAGCAATCCTCCTGTCTCACCCTCCCGAGTGCTGGGATTACAGGTGTGTGCCATCACCCTGGTTATGCTCCTTATTTTGAGCTGCTAAATTCTGGGTGACTTGTTATGTTTCTCTCTATTCAGTCTTGCATAATCGTTATTCTACCAAACCCACTAGTGCTACAGCCCAGTGCCCACCGTACTGCAGTGCAGTGAAGAACTCTCGGTCCTCATTTTCAGTGACCTCAAGTGTCATTAGACCTCATTTACCACTTCTTCCTTTCTGAGATGCCTTGTTCATCTGGCTTCCAGACAGCTTTCTTAATTTTTCTTTTACTTTATTTTACACCATCTCATGGATTCTACTGATTTTTTTCTCCTTTTGTTTTTCTCTAAATTTTGATAAGTTCTTCCTATCACCAATTTTTTTTACTATAAATACCTGCTCCCTAAGCACTGTATTCCAGTCTCAAATACCTTTTAGTTATAATGACTTTCAAGTATTCATCTCTAGTGACCTCTGCTCCAAACTTCAGGTTCATATATCCAATTATCTAAGCAATACATCAATTGGGAAATCTAAGAGACGTCTGAAGTGTAAAGTGTTTAAATTGAACTACTTATCCAACTCTCCTAACTAAGCTCCTTCAAAAACCTTCCCCAGTTCTATAAAGGACATCTACCTCCTGTCTGTTGCTGAGGCACCAAACTAATCATCCTTGATTCACCCTTCTTGCTCTTCATACCTAGTCAGTCAACAAATCTGTTGGCTCTGCTCTCAGGCAGCAGATGAAATTGTAACATTCTTTTTGTTTGTTTTTAACACATCTACCTCCACATCACAATAGTATCTTACCTGCATTATCCCAACAGTCAGTCTCCTAACTGCTCCTCTAGTTCTATCTTCTCAATGAATCTATATTTTTTACCAATGAGCTGGCATGATTCTTTGCAAGCTGTCCGTCCCTGAGGCAGACACTGCTGACTTTAAATCCTTACTCTCCAGAGGAAGATGAAGCATTTTTCACCTTGATGTTTTACTGTCATCAACAAGTAAATCTCAAAGTCCTTAATACAACATCAAAATACTGTGCGATCTGACCCATTTCAGTGGCTTTGACCTCATTCTGTTACCCTCTCCTCCCCTCAAACATGTTAATCACCCTTCCCTCAGGGCCTTTGCACTTGTTATTTCTATTGCTGAATGTTCTGCTTGGTAACCACTCAGTCATCCTCAAATCTGTGCTCAAATGTAACCTCATGGAGTCCTTCCCAAAAATGTATAGAAAACTATTCCCATTAGCATACTTTTGTCACTTTACTGTACTCATTACTCTCTGATCCACTGGAATATTTATTTGCTGTTTGTCACCTTTCCCACTAAAATATGTAGCCCCATAGTGACAGGAATTTTTTAAAATTTTGTTCAGTGATCTATGCCCAGAAGACTGATGTGCAGGTCATAAACAACTGAAAATTATTTTTGAAAGTAAAGAATAAGAGGATATTTAGCTCTTCCCTTTTACCTTGATAGTTAAGGTAGCTAATATTAAGGTAGAAAAAATCATCTTCAAAGCAAAACGGTTTTCCAAGCTGCGCAATCCATCAGAACTTGTAGATGTGCTCTAAGTGTATATTCGGGTATAGTGCACCACAGAAATAAGGCCTCTGTTTTATGCATAACACAAGTGCCATCAGAATTAATATGTCTGATTCAAATAGAAATAGAATTGTATGTTCTTCTACTTCAAAAGGATTATCATGGAAAGGGTAGCAGAACAGCTTCAATGCTTTAGATTGGCCTAATTGGACAGAGTTTCGTATTTCAAGTACTAGAAGTGTTTAATGCTCAAACTTGGGGCTTAGTAGTGATAGCTACGTAGGGATAGCTTAGGAGTGATAGCTAAAAATGTCACTATTATGTGGGGTGAAGCTGTTAAGAAGATAAAATTGATGCTTCATTTAAGCATGTAAATCCTAAATTGGTTAGAGAGAGGGAGAAGGGACAGAGGGGAAAGGAAGGGAGGGAGATTGAGCCAGAGATAAAGAAAGAAGAGAGAGAGAGGGAGGAAAGGAGAGGGAGAGAGTATTAGTTATCCTCCAAAATCTGACTCTAAGCCACCTTTCCAGTCCATTTCCTCTGAGAAATTAAAACTTACCCAAGACCCCTGAAACCTGTATATTTGTTCATATTCTTCCCTTGGTGAGAGTGATTTATCTCTTTTTCCATTGTTCATTCCGGTTCTGTCCCTGATGAAATATTTTATGGTTTACATTGGTAGTAGATTCCTTTCCAGGTCCCATTCTTCTCTTTCTTCTAGTAATAAAACCTAAACCTACCTAGAGTGCCATGAATATTAAATGAGATAACATAAGATAATTCATTGTATGGTACTGGAGACTTCATGCTACTGCAAATTTCTTGCTCACAAATTCTTGAGTGACTCCCATAATCAGACAGTATATGATCTCTACCTCCTAAATACTCCCACCACTCTTTGTATTTACTTATTGTAAAGTGTTGTACGACTATTTGAGTAGCCACACTCTATTCTACATCAAATCATAACACTTGAGACCAACGACCAAATGCCCGATTAAAGTCCAATTTAGCAATGGTACAGAGTAGAAGCAATATAAGAGCTTAATTAAACTCTTATATTTCAACTTAATGCTTTGCATTCCATCAGCACTATTTTTACATTGTATTTGAATAGCACGTTATTTTTCTCAAAGGGCTTTTTGTTAAGTATATCATTTGAACTTTTTTTTTTTTTTTTTTTTTTTTTTGTACCAGGGATCAAACTCAGGACCCTGTGCTTGCAAGGCAGGCGCTTATGCTGCTGAGCTAAATCCCTGGTCCTCATTTGAATCTTTAATCAATTCTGTGAAATATGAGTGATTTAGTAATAATTCCACTTATAGAAGAGTATAATTGGGGCCTGTGGAGTCTCAATGATACCTCTAAATCTCACAGTGAGTAAGTAGCAAGGTCAGACTAGGCTGTGGATGGCTAAAGCTCTTCCTAAGGCTATGCTATGTGTTACTAAGGCATGATCAGTGAAAAGGTGATCAGTTCCTTCCTTCATGAAGCTTCCTTTTTAGGTTAATCATTGTCCACCAGTGATAATTTTCCTCCCACAGGACATCTGGCAGTGTCTGGAGACATTTCTGATTTTCACAACAGGATGAGAGTTATGGTCACCTAGTGGGTAGTGGCCAGAGCTAATCTTGATCTACCATGCACAGGACAACCCTAGGTCAGAGTAATATTTGGGCCTGGCTATCAACAGTGCCGAGGTTGTGAAATACTCTTCCTGATTCATCTTCACTGGAATCTCTGGAAATCCTGCCAGAGATTTTCTGGGAGAACAATTTAGAAATACAGATAATCTAGACTTAAACGCCAAGTTGAGAAATGCAATTTTGATCCTATAGAGGTCAGCAAACTATGGCCAGTGGTCCAAATCTAGTCTACATCTTAAAAATATGTTTTTATTGTAACACATTTATTCCCACTTACATATATTTGTCTAAGTTCTGCATTGCAATGGCAGTGTTGAGTAATTGCCTTAGAGACAGTGTGGCCCAAAAAGCCTAGAGTATTTACTGTCTGGCCCATTACTTACAGAAGTTGGTTATCCCTGCTTATAAACTACAGGCAGCCAAAGCAGAACTTCAGAATAATTAAGATTGCATAAATGGGACAGCATTGAGGAGAAAAGGGTGATGGCATTAGGATAGGAAAGGATTTTGCTGACCTAACCAAGAATAAGGCAAAATGTGAAGACAATTGGTGGTACTGGGAAAGAACAAACTAGCAAGAGCAACTGGATGAAATGATGCATAGGCCTGGGCATTGAGACTGCGAAGAAAACGTGAATGGTGACTTCAGCTTGGAGTCAGGAAAATAGTCATCTAATGAACATAAACAGAAAACTCAGAAAAGGGGAAACAGTAAGCTTACTTTTGCACATGTTGATTGAAGGTAAGAGTGGATTTTCCGGGGCTGGGGGTTTAGCTCAGCCATATAAGCACCTGCCTTGAAAGCAGGCAGTCGTGAGTTTGATCCCCGGTACCGATAAAAAGGAAAAAGACAAAAAAAAAAAAGAAAAAAAAAGAAAAAAAAGAAAAAGAAAAAAAAGTGGATTTTCCTGGAAGGGATGGCCAGGGGAGGCACATAGAACTGGTGTCAAGGAAGTGATGTCTACCGGTCGGTCAGGTTTTATTGAATGAGCTGACAGCAGGGTTAGGGTGGAGCTCGTGATGTAAGGAGCATACTCAAATAAGTCAAAGAGTGAACTATAGAACTGAGGAAGCTTTGATTTAAGGAGCTTGAAATGAAGACAATGGAGGGGAAAGATTCTCACAGAAGCAGCAAGAAGCCTGTGAATGAGACATTTGCAGGAAAGAGGGTGAGCATAAATATTAAACGCCGATAGTGGATTTCCTTGGATGATACTGAACATATCAATAAGTGATTTTTAATGCAAAAGCAACACTTTCTAATTTACTTATGTATGCATTTGCTTATTTACAAAGAAAACATGGAAATGAACACTAGATATTGTTTCTCCTTAATCATTTACAAACGGTACACTGCTCTATCCTTGAGATTTATGATTTTTACTCCAATGCATATTACATTGGAGTTTCTATCATAATACAGAAAAGAAAAGATGATGATGAATCAAGGTGACCCTGTAAGACAGTTCCTCTGAAGATGGCTTTGGCATCACCAGTAGGTTTGGGGCTCTCTCAGACTTACCGTGGATTCGGGGTCTGGCTTCAGGGGTGACATCTACACGGTTGTACAGGGCCCACTCTCAGAAGAGCCCTGTGCATGGATTGCACGTGTGCTATTGCTATCATGAAGTTTGTCAGATTTTTTTGATCAAGAGACCTGTTATTTCATTTTACCTCAGCTCTGCAAATTATGTAGCCACCCCTGTGTGAATATTCTACTCTAAAATTAAGTTCTCCATAAGGTTACAGAGATGTAGAAAAACATGATTTGTTACTTACCTCAGTCCCCACTGATTTGCTTAGATACACTATACTTTAAAATGCACACCTCAGGTTCCTTATAATTAGGACTTGGAAAGCATCATTAGCAGGTGCAATATCTTTCACAGAATCATTCTATGCTTCTTTGCATCTGTGTAGCTACAGGTTTAGAAGTAAACAGTTATATTGTAGAAAAACAGGGTGCCAGCACCAGCCTCTATACACAAGGGTGGACTCTCCCAGAGCAAGCCCAGTGTGTTTACCTTCAGTTAAAGAATTCAAATCAGAGCAGCTTTCCTAGAGTGGAGTTATGAATAGCTTAATAGTGTTAATAGTTTAGGAGCCTCAGGTTGGTGCACCCGATAGTATGAGTTCAATCAAGATTGTTTTAGGCATAGCTGACATAGTTATTGAACTTTAAAGTGTGGAATCAAATAACGAGAAGGTTATTTCCTTTCTAAATGCCTTCAGTTCTTATCTGAAGGAATAAGGCTTAATTGGCCTTTGTTATACCTATATTATTTATTAAATTCATTTTTTAATAAAAGAGAAACAAAACCTTAGACTCAGAGCCTTTTGCTGGTCATAGTATCTAGGTAGACTTGAATTATTTAGCCTTTTACCTTCTATGCATGATAAATGACATTATTTTACAATTTACAATAATGGTATAAAATTTCATCTTTTAATTATATGGACCTTTAAATAAAAATATATCTCTACTAGAAATATTAAATGCAAAAAGTACAAATAGTTCAAAGATGTACCTAAAGCTATAAAGGTAAAATGGGCATGATCACAGTATTAATAACTATCTACTGTTATTAGCAGAAGGCTTAATTAAAGGAAATCCAATTTTATTCAGAGGAGAGCCATGCATACCTCTCTTGTGCGTCATCAGCCTGCAATTCATATATGTTTTAGTTAGTTATTACTGCCCATAAGTGATTTGCTGTTCTATCTGGCATTCACTCAATAAAAGGCCATAAAAATATACACGGCACAGAATAAAGCAAAGTAAAATGAATATTATAAACCTAAGGATGGTAAATAAGTACAAACAATAATCTAAATGTCCTTATTAGTCAGGAAGCTGTTTACTTTGAACTGTCAGTTATATAAACTCACCATTTGTAAAAACAAGTGTGAAATCAGCTTTGCAAAAAAATGGAATAAAGCAGGCAGGTACTCTGTTAACAATAAGGAGGAAGTCACTTTATTTTAATAATAGCTAATTTGATCACAATGCTGTTATAAAAGTAATGCTAAGCAAATTTAAAAATGACTGTAATGGAAAAATAAATAAGTATTGAACAGTGGACAAAATATTAATATTAAAGCAATATGCCCATGATAAAACTTTATAAAATTTTAATTATCCTGATGATCTACTTTGATGTAGTGCTTATTTTCTGCCAGTTAAAATTTCTCCAAATTGTCATACTAAAAAAGGAACAACGGAGGCTTTTTTCCCCAAAATTTTTCCTTAAAATTTTGGCACTTCATTTATAAGCTTAGGTCTTGTATAATTTAACCAATATGAATTCTAAAAGATAAGAATTAGTTATCAGAGTTTAACCAGCTAATTATTCAGTAATTCCCCAAGAATCATAAATATAGTTACATAGGTTTTGCTTCAGAAATAAAAATGGCTATAACTTTTTAAAATACAAACTATTAAAATATGTGTTATATATGCATTTGACAAATTGTTGTGATACTATCATATAGTTTTATTCACATATTAAAATCAATATATAACAAACTAGATATGTGTAAGCCCAGAAAATACACACATGCATGCACACAATCTTGGGAACAAAGTCCATAAATATATTTAATCATTGCATTTAAAATTTCTTCCCACTGTGATAAGCAAACATCATAACGCCGGGACTTATAAGCCAGGAGGGTATGGATCACTGGAAGCCCAGAATTAGAGGCACAGCTATGGAAGGTATATACCTCAATTGGTCAAATAAATATTTACTGAACATATACTAGACAGGTGCCACTTGGAGCTTTCCAGTGCATATAGAAGTTGATGTACACGAATATTCTGACTTTTTACAAACTAACACTCCAGCTTCAGAATGAAAATATGTACACAAAATAGAAGATATTATAAGATATAAACAAAATTCCAAACAGCTGGCAACACAGCAGGTCTGAGGGTTCAAAGAAATACCTCGTTAGAGGAAGGAAGGCACTCTGAGCTGAGCGAGGCCAGTCAGCCCAAAGCCATGTCACTAGTATCATGCTTCCCTTTTCTATCTCATTAAATCTTACATTTTTATTTGTAATATATTGAACCCAAACAATACACTCTCAGAAATGCTATTTTAAAGAAAGAATGCATTTAGAGAAGAATGCATTTAAAGAAAGAATGCATTCCACATACGGTTCCATCCCAACAGCCAGTGCAGTTTTCCTGTTAAATCAGAGGCTATTCTACCATGGTGGGATGTGGCCTGCATCTAGCAGAAGAATGGAAGCTTGTCTGGAAGTAAGACAGGACTTGGTCCTCCTATGTGGCCACTGGTCACTCACAGTCAGCCGGTGAGTCAGGCCAGATCTGGTTACTAAGCAGTTCGCTCCTCTGTTGCTTAGTAACTTGAGCCTGTGCACATCATCCTCAGCTGGCTTTTCTGAAGGCAGAGCTTAATAGATTTCTGACTTTATCTTTCTCCTTAGAGCTTAAGCCTTTCATTCCTTTTTCTCTGAATCACTGGGGAAAAAAACTACTCTGATTGGTTTTGTTTATAAGTCCGTTTTATTTAAAAATCACTCAGAATGAGAATGTCTTCTGTTGACACTAAAGCCTTTCTTCACCAGACATATATTTCTATTCTGCACACAATTTTTATCAGAAAGGAGGTTAAAATTTTCATACAAGTCACATGCATAAAGAAATAAACTGAGATCCCACACCAAGAAAGAGTTCTCCCTTATCCTTCTGAATGGCTACCATAATTTTATTGTTTTTATTTTTATTTTTGTTGGACTTGCTATTGAAATAAGGGCATTCAAATTGAGATATAGTTCCAGCACTTTTTATTCTTTATTTGAAGACAGGATCTCTCCTGTCTCTGCTCAAGTCAGACTCAAACTTACAATCCTCCTGCCTCAGTCTCCTGAGCCACTGGAATTAGTTAACTACCATCGTGCAAAGTGTTAGAATATTCCTCCTTGATTTCAGTATACAGTGTGGCAGGATAATAAATGTGAATCTGACTCTCAGACCAAAGATAAGAGATATTAAAGAATAAGGATGTGGATCTCAATGTTTAACTTTACTAATTTCATAACTGCATAGCTAAATGATTTTGGTTACAAAATATTTCAGCATCTGCATTTGTAAAGTATACCTTAGTTATTTTAAAAGGATGATGTACTTAAAGTACCTGATGTATGTTAGAAAACTGTTATTATGACAAAAGGCCTTCCGTCTCTCTTCAAATTTTTAAGGCCTTCTTTGTTTTTTTTAGACGGGCTCTTACTATGTAATTCAGGCTGACCTTGAACTCACTATGTGGCCCAGGACAGGCTCCAACTCACAATAATCCTCTGCCTCAGCCTCCTGAGGCCTGGGATTACAGGTATGCACCATCAGACCCAGCTTGAAGGTTGCACTTTGAGAAGCATTTCATCTGAAATAGCTGGAGAGATTTGTTTCTTTAAAATTTCACATAAAATAATTTCTCCATGTTGTATACACAATAGGTAAGACTGATGTGTTAGGAGATGGTATGATACTGAAGAATTATTAAAAGAATTTTCAATTAGAATTTTTAATGACATAGATTTTAATATTTCCTACACAGAATCGCGATTTCCAGATGGTATCCTAGAATGAATGTCACTGATACTTTAATTCTGAAGGCTCTGATGCTTGCATGAGTCAGAATTATTACAGAACTGTCTTTTGTTCTTCACCCATGCAGTATCCACTTCACTCTCTTACAGCAGCGAGCTGCAACGTGTTTATAATTACTTATCTTAAACGTACTGCAGTTTGTTATCGCTTTGTAAATTTAATTAGTCAATTTCTTTTACTTGTAAATATCAAATGCCTTTAGAACCCTATCACTTTTGAAACGCAACCCTACAATTCTAAAAGGTCAAGTAACGAAGGTCAAAAATCAAGTGGCCAGCAAAACTGGAGATACACAGCTTCAACTATACTAAAGATGTATAAAGACATCCTTTTTTCAAAAGCAAAATCATTTTAAAATGCCATACATTTGCTTCATTGGTAGTACTCAAACTCTGCCTGACACTGCTGCTTTAAGAATGAATTTGGCAGAGAAAGAAAAATAAATAAAAATTGTTGAAGCTCTTTCAGTTACCTTAACTCACAGAAGGTTTTTATTTACAAAGAATTATTTTAAAATTAAAGCTTTGATTTCAATTATTTAAATGAACTTTGAGATTTTAGTTTTTATTTTCATCTCATTCAACATTTCTACCAAGTTTGCAAGAAAGCATGTGGTTTTTTCTTTGAATGCAAATGGCTTCAGCTAGTGTAGACAGACTTCATGTCTTGTCTTTTTTTAAATACATATAATAAATGCTAACGGTCACAGAAAGTACACCAGGGTAATAAGCTGCCAGATCACTCTATTTTTTCCTTTACTGTTTCTCAGTGACTGTCACTTTATAGTCCTTGCAATATTGTAAACATAACAAGTGAATGGACATTCACTGTAACACGACTTTCTTCCTGGAGTCTCCTGGTTTTGGGAAAGAATAACTGTCTTCAGGTGCCTTTCAGAAGCTGTAGACGTCTTCAGCTTGCAACGGTTCCCTTACCATGTTTCAGATAATATCAAACAGCTGGGAACTTGGCTGTCATGGGGCTGACGAGCCTAGCCAAAAACGCAGGCAGAACTTTCTGGAGAGCACCCAATATCCCTCTGGAAACCTCCTCCCCACTCCTGGTGTCACACTTTACCTCATCCCTCATCTGGGTTCCTGGCTTGCAGGAGAGCACCAGCGACTTTTTTCTCTTGGTATTTTCACCATTAAACCATGAAAAGATAACCTTAAAGCTAAATAGGATAAATGTAGGACAGGTGCAATAATAATAAAAAAATACATTCATAGAATCACTAAACAATGGCTCTGAAAAGCCCAGTCAGAAGGTGTGTGTGTATGTGTGTGTGTGTGTGTGTGTGTGTGTGTGTGTGTGTGTGTTATGACCTATGTTTATTTTTAACTTACAAATTTTAATGGCAGGATTTCTTCTTTATAGGTGACAAATGCTTTCTTCCCCCTTCTGTGAAAATTTATAGTGTTTTTGTCTCTGAACAAGAAAGCAACTAGAGTTGCTGTAGATACAACTGAAGAAAACAAATGTTGACCTTTAAACTTTATACCTCACACAAATGCCTGATAAAATATAATTGATAATAAAGGAAAAATATGGCCCAAAGTATTTATCTAGACCCATAAATTTGTAAGATGTCCTTAATGAAGTCTTTTAAAATTTCAATATTTGGGGGCTGGAGATTTAGCTCAGCGGCATAAGTGTCTGCCCTGCAAGCAGGCAGTTGTGAGTTCGATCCCTGGTACCGATAAAAAAGGAAAAAGACAAAAAATTTTTTTTGAAAATTTATTCCTAAAGAAATTACTTTGCTAAGGATATTACTATGCACTTCTGTCTTTGGATATACTGTTAGTAAGAGCACAAATGCATACACAGAAATCATAAAAATAATACATTTGAATATTACCTGATCACCCCATTTCCCAAAGAAATCCTATTGCTTAATTTCCCTCGGGTGCACTGAGGAACACTGTGCTGTATTCAGTGCATAAAGCAGAACACGCATTGAAAATGTTTGGAATCTGAGAGTTTTCCCAAATAGTCAGAGAAAATTATGACCAGGACTAAAATCCCCCTCATTTTTTATATAGGAAAATCATAGATAGCTTTTATCAAAGTTAGAATTTAAAAATATTTTTGAGTGATATAAATGTGAACAATGCTTGAGGCATCTGCCAGTGCTGTCTATAAATACTAGTTTTTAATGGTTAATGTTTGAAAAGTTGCCTGACAATACTTAATATCCTCCACTGACTATTAAATTTAGGACACTGCATCCTCAGTTTCAGTTACAGTAAGTTGACTCAATGTTATTCACTGAGACTACACATTTGCTTAGCTCATATGATATGATATTAAATACTCTAATAAAAATATTCTAAGATTAGAAAATGATCAGCTGTTTAGAGCCAACTCAGTGTGTACTAGTTGGTAATTTAAATGAAGGATCCAGGATGATATGTATCATCTACTACTAAACTACCATACTATGGAAGAGCAAATTGCTGAAGCATATATATCTATTATAGATCTTCCTTATTCTTTTTCACTACATAGTATGACATAGTATAGTGTACATATATAAAACCCACAGGCATACTGTAAATACACAAACAGAGCATATGGGAAAACAGTTAAACTTTGAAGACACAGAAGCACACAGGAAGCACACGCTTACTTCAGGAGCTCCCAGAAATGAAACAGAATAGGAAAGAAAGAGTGATGCCTTTAGCATTGCCTATAACCACTTATTCTTTAAAGGGGGAGTGGGAGGCGGAGTTGGGTTATAGCTCAGTGGTGTAGCTCTTGTGTAGCATACCCATGGGGCATCTTGGGTTCAGTTCCCAGAGCACCACACACATAAAGTAATCTGATGAAAACAGTGATTAAATGTCAGAACTTTTAAAATCTGAGTAGGTCTTTTCCATACATACATATATGTGAAAAATTCTATAATTTTAAAATGGTTATAATATAAAATTACTTTAAAAAAGAGTGTGAAGGCTGGAGATTTAGTTCAGTGGCATGAGCGTCTGCCTGGCAAGTGCAAGGCTGTGAATTTGATCCCTGGTACTGAAAATGAAAATAAAAATAAAAGTAAAAAGAATGTGAAATGAAAGAATATAGGTTTTATGTTTTAAATATGACAAAATAGTAAATTTAAGTTCCCAAAAACTATACCCAGAAGTTCTGACTTGCTAACTGTGACCTTATGTAGGCTAACATAAAGGAAATATACTCAAATTGAGTAAGGAGAAAACCTTAAAAATATAAAGAACTACCTGTCTGATTTTTCTGGAATAAACGAGTAGTGGAAGTTCTTCACCAGAGATTCCACTGACTTTAGAGATCCTGCTGATGTCAGAGGGAATTCCCTACACAGATGAACGTGTGTCCTACATACAATCACTAGACTACAATGTGGTGTGTATTAATTAAAATGGTGAAACAAGAGCTAATGAGCCTGGACACAAGACATTGCTAATCTTCACGCGGTGCCAGACCTAATACCAATTAGGTCAATACATATTAACTGGCAATATTACCCATAAGCCCTGAGCGAGAGCAGGGGTAAGACGCGTTACAGAAAATTGATGAAGAAAGAGACTGCTTATAGTGGGATATCCTCATCAAAGAAGCTCTCAGGAGTAGAAGAGACCTGAGAGCTGTGTGGAAATGGAGCAGGCTCTCACCCCATGGTTCTGTCGCAGCAAAACCTCTCCTCTCTGCCTTCTGCTTTATCACAATTATAAAACCAATTGATATTCATTGGTTTGAATTCTTAGATCTCTTCACATATATTCACATCAATCTAATCACAAATAATTGATAGGATAATCATATAGAAGTTCACATAGGAACCTATAGGCCATGCAGACTAAGGCTAGAATGGGGGCATATAATATATAATAAGGAAAATATTTGCTTATGACACTCAGGAAGTGTTAATCACTGCACAACAATTTTAATCTACAGATACCTATTTAATAGAACCACTGCCATAAATTTCAGGAAACCTCTATTTTCAAGAAGTTGAGAAACTAAGGCATGTTAAGTGGATTGTCTAAAATCACATAAAGTAAAATGGAGAAGTCTGGCGTAAACTTTAGTAGATTAGCTAATCTAATCTACTTTCTGGCAGACTTTGTCTAGTAGATCATAATCTATAGTCTGATGCTCTCTGCTCAAGTCACACGGCACCCTGCACACTGTGTCAACCCAGTGGGCTGCACTTTAGGTCATGACAGTCCAGTGAAGCATGCATATGAACATAAGCTTACGTATCACATGCTTCCTTTCATATGAGAAACCCAAAGTGTAAGTAAGGAACAAAATAAAAGATAGATAACAGGAAACAGGGAGGTAGAACTTCTGCAACAGAGAAGGGACCAGGGGTTGTAGGGGAAGAAGAGTGAGGCAGGGGAAGGTAACCAAGAATTAAGATGTGTTCTATACATGTACACACCCCAAAAACCATCATGTACTGCAAACGTAGTAATAAAAAAAAGGACAACCTGGATTGACTTGGCAAATATATCACACAGAAAGATAAAAATGACTAGTGTTTAGTAAAGAGAAGCCCTTTACAAAGCTGAGAACACTAAAGTATTGATTATTGGATTTGTTCAACTGATATTTATTAAGCACCTACTGGCCAGCCATCATGTTAGGCATGGGTGTACCAAGATAAATGGAATGGGGACCTGGCTCTCGTAGTGGTTATTCCCAGCATTGAAGGCCACATAATGCCAATGAGAGAATAGTGAAGCAAGGGATTCTCAGAGCAGTTTCTACACTCACAGATGACAGTTACAGGATGGGAGATGTCAAATGATAATAAGCAAGGTCTGTCAGTCAATAGACCATTTAAGAGAAGACTGGATTCTGTACAC
Organism: Cavia porcellus; assembly: GCF_034190915.1. Lineage (NCBI taxonomy): Eukaryota > Metazoa > Chordata > Mammalia > Rodentia > Caviidae > Cavia > Cavia porcellus. Next base: position 48,131,840 of record NW_026947494.1, read on the forward strand.
CCCTCAGTGAGGAGGTACGAGGAGAAGTTCACAGACCGGTCAACACAATATTATTCCAGGCATTGAGAGTGAATCAGTGTGTCATTAAATTACCATGATTAAGATGGGCTAAATTAGTTTTACTTTATTTCTTGAATCAGAGCTGAGTTGTTTCCCAGCTTCCTTTGCATTTAGATCTAGCCATAGAGCCAAGCTCTATGCAGGAGAATACAAACCAAAATGATCCCTGGGTTTCTAGGCCTGCTTTACAAACACACAGACACACCAACTTCTGTGCTCTTTTCCCTGAGCTGAGCTAGCACCCTGGGGAATTCTGAGTAACACACATTACCACCACAAGATGCTAGGATGCCAGGTGCCCAAGCACCCTAAGGCTTGAAGCATCTCCACAAAAACCAGAAGCAAGAAACAGATGTTCATGGTGTCATCCACTGAGATATGAAGAGTATTTCAGAGCAGCAAGCTTACCTTAACTTAAACAGATGACTTCCTACATGATTTATTTTTTCTACTACAGTGTAAATTACCTGAAAGCAAAGAATGATTTCTGGCTTGACATTGTAATCACAAAGTATAAGCTACACACTTTAACTATAGTAGGTGTTCAACGTGTGCATATTGAATGGAAGGGAATACCAGCTACAGGAAACAATATTCTGAATCTGGACCACAGAAGGTGTGTAATGAAGGTGATAATTTAATTTAGGGATAAGCAGGAGGTGTGAATATAGTGGTAGTAACAGCAAGTTACATAAGTGTGTGGAACAGTTTTAAATATTTTTAATTCTATGTAATGCTTAAATCTGAACACAGATGGGATAGAGCAAAATAAAATATTGGTACAAATCACATTCTTGGAGTTTTTCCAAACAGCGCCAGAGAAGGAAATGACAGAAATTTCAGAAGAAAGCCTGTTTTCATGAGATTTCCTGCTTTCCTTATATTGCAAGATGTGTAAATAGTTCATGTAACCTTTAGCTGAACTCTAGGCTGCTTTGGTCTAGCCAGGATAAAGTGGCAGAGTTGAGGCTCACCCAGTTAGCAATGGGTACAATTTAGGAACTATAATAATAAAGTGGCTCCACTGAAAAAGACATAGGATACCAAAATTCTGGTCCTAACTTCTTTCTAAACTGAAGTCAGTTTCCTGCCCTGGCATCTGATGCCATGCCTTGTGCCAACCCTATTCTTCAGAGAGTCTCCCTGTGTTAGTCTATGCTTAAAAAAAAAAAAAATCACTGCTTGTCAGTGACAGAGACTTCCAACAATACCTTCTTCGGAGAGAAAGCTTCATTTTCCAGTAATGTCCTCAAGACTAAAAAGTCCGATGTTTGTCTTATTCCTTCTATAAACCATTATATCCATCTAAACTCAGGCTAATGCCATCTGAGTGGTTAAAATGTTGAAGACAGTAAGAACACTTTCTCAATTAGCGTCTTAAACTTAAAATTTTGAGGTTGGATGTAACTTTGGGTGTGACATGCCTTTAACTTTTTTTGGCATCTACTTTCATCTAGGACATTAATGTATTCCTAGGTTAGATCCTGATTCTAACTTTTTGTTGCTTCTTTCCATAAAGACTTGTTTATATTTTTCCCATCCTAGTATATGCTTTGATTTGCTATGGAAACATTGTTTAGAAACCATTCAGTCAGTTTCTCATTTAACACACGGCTTGTTTTCTCTTTGTTGTGCAGGTTTATCACAATTAGTACTCATTTTACCAAAAATGAAGGTGTGCAAAGCTCCTACTACAGCATAACCTGAGCCGGCATGTACCGCAGCCCTGCAATCTCAGCCTCCCATGCCTCTGCTGAAGCGGAAACTCCCTATCACCTCACACAATGACTTATTTTCATACTTTTTTAAAAAAAGACCACATCAAGACTCTTCCAGGAAAATACATAGAATCATATGCATAAAATAATTTTTCCATTATAAAGATTAAAATACTCTGAAGAAAATAAAAATACTGAAATAATCCAAATGCAAAAACCACAACAATATTACCAAGTATTACACTGGCTCGAACATTGCTACACAGACTTTCTAATTGTTTTCTTCTATCCTTTGGAAAGCTGTGTTTGAGGTTGTAAATATAATAAAGTCAGTAGTGAGGAGAGGTTTTATGGGGAACACAAACACACGTACTATGAGCATCTCTATTATAAAATAGAAGTTGTGCAGGAAAAAAGTGCCAAATACGACTTTTTTTTCCCTTCCTTTTTGGTCCTTTCTTTCCTAAGCTGTTGGAGAAGCCCAGCAGAGACACCGGCTTAAGAAATCAAAGAAATTCCATTACATAGGTATGGGAGTAAAAGTGCTTTCTCATTTGACATCTGGAATCCAATTTTCTTGTAGGAACTTGTAACAGCAATGGAACTTGAAAAACACTCACCGCAACCACTTCTATTACCTATTTAAGGATTCCTGCCCTGACTTGGACATGTGCGGGATTGATTAAAGCAGATCACTTCCGATAAATCACGGGTGGGAGTGATGCAGCTCCTTCCTCCCCACCCCCAAATTAAGGGCAGCCGGAGCACGGATCTCGGCCACACCGCTGCCGTCCCCGCGTGGCCGTGGGCGCTTACCACGTATGAGCCACGGTGAAACGCCTCTGCTTGGGGATGTTGCTGCTGAGAAGCATCCTGCGCAGGAGCCTGGGGGAATTTCTCGGAGAAATCACCGGAGAGAGCTTGGGAGAAACGGATTTCCTCGCCGTCTTGGACTTCTCCTGCTGCAACAGGTTTTCCCGCAAGGATTTCACGAGATCCTCGTTCAGCCATGGGTTTGCACCGTGCGGATTATCCACCTCAGGGACGGTTAAGGTGTCCGGGCTTGCCTGCTGAGCCATTTTCCTGGTCAACTTTGTACAGCTGGCAGGAATCCAGGGCAACGTGGTTGCCTGGCCTCTTTCCAGTGACTCCCTCGCTCGGAGTCCGGGAGAAGCCCGGGAAGCAGGTCAGATCCAGCTGCTGTTAGTTCATTCGCTTGCCTGCCTCAGTGTCCCCTGGAGACGCGGCTGGGTGTAGACCCGGCGAACGGAAGCCTGCTCGACGTCACCGTCCTCCTGGCTCCTGCCAAGATCCCTGACGGCTGGCAGGCAGGCAGGCAGGGAACATGGAGGGGAAGCCACGGCGGCGCTGCGCTGCTGTCAGTGCACAAAGCAGCCTGCTAAACTATCGGAACTAATGCGCCGCAGCTGCAGAGTGACTTCTGCTTATGTACATAAAAGTCCTGGGGGGAGGGCTGAGCCCTCAGACGCCGGCTGCCGGGTTGTTTGGCCAGGCGTTCCATTTGCCTACTCCGGAATCCAAAGGAAAGAAAAACTTTGAACTTGACCTTCCTCTAGCACAAGGGCTATTTATCTCCCTACAGTCTATGTTCATAAAAGCAAATTGCTAGTCTTGAAAAAAATATATAAGGGAAGAATAAACAAGCACTAGCCAGACACAGAGGAATATTTCTCTGATTACTAAAAGCAGTGCGATGCACCTTACAAGACAAATTCCAAGAGAATAAAATGGACTCTCCCCTCCTCCTGTTAGAAATCCAAAAGAGGCTTCAGAATGCTCCACATGAAATATATTAAGGCTGCTGCTGTGTTCTAACAGCTTGATAATCACAAAGCTTTCAAAGCACCAAACAAGGTAAATTATACCCATGAATGGCATTTGTAATCTCTTTGTACTTAAATTCATTTCCCTCCAAATGGACAGGTTGTTTTCACGAGTAGTTAAAAATGATTTCTAAATTTCAATTATTATGTATCTTATAAATAAATTATGTATTCAAACATAACAGGGTAAATAGATCTAGCTTTTCATAATTCCGTTGCTTTTAAAGCATTTAATTTGCAATGAATAGAGCTTTAACAAATTTATTCAGAGGAAGATTAAAACAAATTATGTTGTTACTGATACAAGTAAACACAGTATAGCAAACAAGTCAAGCAAGCCAGTAAGAAAGGCAGCCAAGTGTCATCATGTGGACACTGGAAGAGCAGACGTGACAGCAGTACTGGAAAAGAGCCAAACCTTTAGCAACGTGTCCCCAGCAGCCTAGTGATGCCACAGTTTCAGGCTAGAATCAGAACGCAGTTCTCAGGATGTAAGACGATTATACCTGAATACTGAAAGAGTCCTGAATCAATAATTTGGGGCAGAGGTTGGCAGGGCAGTTTCTATGATTCCTGTTAGAACGATGTTTATGGTTTCATCTACCACTCACCCCTCATTCCTCCATCTGAAGTTTCCATGTCTTGCCTTTACAATGTGACATTTAACGAGGAGTCCACTGAGGTTCTGCTCATGGAAGCCCAGTATCAGTCACTTGGCCCACTTCCTGCAAGTATACCTACAACAGTTTATTGGAACATATGTGCAAAGATTTAATCATAATTCATTGTGCACATATTTAAATTTGAAAAATGTTAAGCATAGCATTCTTATTCCTAGATAATGTGTACCAAAATAAAAAACGTTTCATCATTTTGCAGCACAGAATGACAAGGTTCATTATTGAATTAAAAAGAGGTTACATGTCTTGCACACAGTATATGCATTTATATATATATATATATATATATATTAATTTCTATAAAGTAGACTGAGGACAGCTACATTAGAAATTTGTACAAAAGAGATGTTTAATATGTGCTCTCAAGGAGCTTATTTCCCCCTAAAAGGTCTAGATGAAAACATATCAAAACAAAACGTATGTGGCAAAATGATACAGTCAGGTATAGGAAAATATATTGCCAAATGATATGGGATAAAGGAACCCTGAAATAGAAAATGGAGAGATTTGACAATTAGTGGAAAGGGAGATAGGAAATGCACAACAGCATAAGAACTAAAAAGTAGAAATGCACATGAGGATGATAAAGTAGAAAATACAAATGCAATAAAGCAGCAAATTTTGTGGGGGGAAAAGCTCAGTGGTCAAGCAATCAGTATCTATAAAATCTATTTAGGTTCAAAGAAATCATTCAGATGTAGCAAACTGGCATGATGAAAATAAAACTTTTACCACTTGTGGGCATTTACATTTTGCTGAGTGCCGTTCTGGGTAATCTATGACCCTTAAATATTAATGTGATACTCACCTTACCCTCAGGGAGCTTATAGTCCAGCTGGATATATGACAAATGCAAAATTTGAGAAATTATGTTCTAAGCCTAAGAGTCCAGGAACAGAAGGTGTTTACATGACTGAGTCTAAGTAGACAAAAGTGGCTTACTATTCTTACCATTAAAAAAAAAAAAGACAGACATATTCCTAAGAATTTTATGTGATTGATATTGGGAAATTCCTTAAGTTCAAGGAATCCTACATTCTAGCTCTTGCTTCCAGTGACTTTATATAAGGCATTTAAGAGTACAATATTTATATACTGATTTCCCCTAATGGTATTTTATGTAGGATGTTCACAGAGATTATTTCATTAGTGATCACAACTAAGCTAAAATAGAATACAGAACAATATTCTATTAAAATTTAATTCAGGCTTGTGGCCAGACATGGAATAAACACGAGTGAAAGCACTCTGTAAATCTCCCATTGCTTAGATTCAATTACAGGAACAGCACTGAGAGCAATTCAAAGGTCCCCATTTAAAGTCATCATTAGTTTAATTTCCTAACAACTATTGTTGCCCTCCTGAATCCTCTAAATGATGTAGGTATGGCATACTTGCTGCTTTCTCAATATAAAAGTTTACTTTTGTTCTAAGAATTCTCTGCTACTCCTTTGAAATAATTTGAAAACCCCTGCTGTGATGCAAATCATGCTTGAAAATAACTGCCTTAAATGCAAAGTAAAGTTGTGAAAGGGGGTGAGGATTGAATGATGGGACACCCCCCCCCACACACACTGTTCTTTATAATGCAGAGGGTAGGGTCTAAGGGAGCTCTTCCTTAGGAGCACTCTATAGTTTGATTTTTGTGCAAAGTCTCTTTGAAATTAGCTGCCAGTAACTTGTCTGAGAATACTGTTATACTGTAAGTGACATCCAAATAAGGACTTTGGTTGAAACAAGTGGAAATTTGAAAGTGGGCAGAATGTTTTGATACAGTCACCCAGACCTGGGACAGCAGATGACATCTTAACTTCATAAAGGCTTTTTAAGACCTCTTGGTAAACCTTCAGATTTTCATTTTTTAAATTCATAATCCTGAAAACATTTTGTTTGATTAATTGTTCACAGACAGTAAAGCAAAGAAGACAAAATTTATTCAGGTCCTGGGACAAAGACGGGGAAATATGCCTTTGTCCAGGTAAATAGAAGGGCTGGATTTCCCACAGCTGAAGGGAAACTATGACGTGGCTCATGCAGGAAGGATGGAAACATGAAAATGATTTATGCTTGGTTAAAAAACAATTTTTTGTTTCTTCAACATTTTTTTAATTAGGTAAATATGTGTTTACAAAAAGATTGATTTCAAATTTCCCATAGGATATGTTACATGGAAATGAGTAAGAGTTGGGTGAGGTTAATTGACTAAATGGTGAAAAAGGTGGAGTGTGTTTGGAACTGGGGAGTTTGTTTTGAACTCTAGCTGTTGTAATTATTATCTGTACTATTTAGTCTGTGGCTTCTGTTCTCATGTGTGAAACAGAATGATGATGGGAGTGATGATTATGATGGCATTAATAGATGCTGCATAAAAATGCTACAAGATCAAGTAGATCAATACCAGTGGATAGCAGACAGTAAAGAGCCTTGGACAAAATAAGCACGCAGACACTTATAGCTACCACTAGTTGATCCAAAGAAATTATAGACGTTTACACTTAGTGGGTATCAGCTATATGCCAGGAATTTTGCACCTTATTGTATTTAATTCTTACATTCATCCTAAGGTTGATTTTTTGTACCATTTTATAGATGGGAGCATATGAAGTCAAATAACTTTTCAAGTGGCAGATATTAGATTTGAATCTGTGTCAGTGGAGTACCAGGGCAAAATAAAAGCTGATCTGACATTTAAAATCAATTGTGGCTTTTTCTATGGAAAAATAATAGATACCCCAGTATTCTTAGTCCATGTAACACAAAATTCTGTCCTTGACTACACTCAAAACTGTGACAACTCGTGAATGCTGCCAAGTCATGAAGTTTTTATAGAGGTGTGATATTCAGGTGAGGGCAGCAGGAGGTGGAATTCCTGAGAGGGTTTTTTTTTTTTTTTTTCTTTCCATCTATATGCCTGTATTTCTTCAGTGTGGAGTTTTAATTAAACTCTGTGGTAGTTTTCCACTTTGCCAAACAACATATTCTAAAATTACTTCATCTTAAATTTCATTGTGATTAATTTTCATTTTGAATTTATATCCTTATAAATTCTGATGATAAAATTATATCATCCCTATATCTAAAAGTACATCTGAACATTGTGGAACATTGGTTTTTGGATCAGCATTTTCACTGAATTTTTATTAGGTTCCAGGATAGTTGGCAGAGATCTTTTCAAAAGTAAAACATCTTTTTTTTTTTTTTTTTTTTAAATGTAAGATACAGGAACTGGGGATTTCACTCAGTGGCATAAGCGCCTGTCTTGCAAGCACATGGTTGTGAGTACGATCCCCAGTACTGATAAAAAAATAATAAAATGAAAGATAAATAGAACATTTTCAACAAAGATAATGGATGCTAGATATCAAACTAATACTGGACATCAGTGATGTCTGAAAGGGTAAGAGGAATAGCAATAATTACCTAGGCAGAAGGAAAGTACGAAGAAAAAGTAGGTATTACATTAAATCTTGAAAGGTGGTAAAAATAATTATAACATAGTTTTGGGGAAAAAGGTAGTTTCAGGAGGCAAGAGAAGCTGGATTTTTAGACTCTCTACCATGGAAAAACCACTAAAATATAGTTGATATGTGGACAAAAAATACATAGGGAGATTTAAGTAAGATTCTTAAGATATACCTAAGTAAGAGATTCCATCATTCAGAAGTAGATGAATCTGAAGGTTGCTTATATTAGTTATGGTTAATATTCAGAATGAGTTTGAATATAAATGGAACAGTGGGAATTAAAGTAATAAAGAAATATTTCTTCATTGGATGTAAATAAGTGTATAAATCAAGACAAAAGTGAAAATTTTTCTTAGCACTCTTAATTACACATTCCATTTAATTAAATATGTTCCATCTCATTAATCACAGAGGCTCATTAATATTTTTAAAGAGTTTCTAGAATTTATTGAACAAAACAAATATATTATTGATTTATAGTAAAGTGTTTTCCAGGCTCAATTCATTTTAATAAAAGGATCAACTCTCATTAAAATTTTTCTAGATTCAAACTATATATATTAAAGAAATACATACAGAATACTAAGTCAATAATTCACTTGAAAGAAAAGTTAACACTATGTAAGGCACAAATCGTATAAAATCTTTTTTTTTTTTTTTTTTTTTTGTACCAGGGGTCGAACGCACAACTACACTCTTGCAAAGCAGGTGCATATGCTGCTGAGCTAAATTCCCAGCCCAATATATAAAAAATCATTTTATAGGGCATAAACATGATATGTTTGTTATTCCTGAGAAAAAAATGCATATAACTTTCTTTCTGACATAAAATTAAATTTATATAATATTCTCTCTAAAAATTAGTCTAACTTGAAAAGAGCAATAGGTATTGATGGCCACTAACACATTTTCAGATTATTATATTATTTCTTAGTCTTCTTTCAGTGGAAAGTTAGCCAAGCATTTTGCCTTCAATTTGCTGACAAAAAAAATCTTGTATCTATAGATAATCCCTTAGCCTGCATTACAGAAAAAAGTCACTAGCATGAACTACAAAACACAAAAGCCCTGACAGAGGCACTTTGCCGTATGATTTAATCATCACAATCCCTCTAGGAAGATATATTCTATTCTCAACATTGCTAAAGTTGCAAAAAAAACCCTGATAAATAATTTCCTTAAGATCATATGTATTAGATGATATCCAAATTTTTCTCAAACTCATAAACAAAAGATCTCCGAAGTCCCTAAAATTGCATATTATATTACAAACGAGACATTTAGTGCACAAAAGAATTTGAATAGACCTTCAATCTTTTTTTCATGATGAAAGTTAACAAGAGGAATAAACTCACGTGACTTGTTCACATAGTAGACGTGAAAATGAACAGAATCCAATATATAATCTTAAAGGAACATCATCCCAAATTGGTCTAGTCAAAACCCAAAACCCAAAACCAAAGGACCTCCTTTTTCATCCCTTTCACTCTCTTTCCACCCATAAGACCCCACACTGGCTCCAGAAAAGGACTTTAGAGTCTTTCCCAACTTAGCATAATATAACTGGAAAACTTCATTCTGATCAAAATCTGTTTCAGTCATCTCAGCTTTTGGATATGTTTTCATATGAGACAAACAGTGTATTTTGGTCAGTCTGTCTATAATTTAGTTTTATAATTATAGGTAAAATTTTAAATTTGACATATAATAATTTGACTAATAATTTCTCAAAAGTAAATTGTATTTTCAGAGATAATATTTCTCATACTTAATGGTAAGGAGAAATCTGAAACCTTATATTCTATAAGATATTTGACAAAACCATTACAGAAGTCAGTTTATTCCCAGTTCCACAGTTAACTAGCTAAGGCATCTTGAAGAAGTTCAAGTAACATCTGTGGGACTCTGATTCCTCTTCCAAAACCCTATAAAACTAAGATCTTAAACTTGAATAATGTATGGCCAAATGGTTTTTCATGTTCAGAGTATACACTTTCAAATTGGTGAATGGCATTATATGTGAATTTTATCTCAATGAAGCTGTGTTGAAACCTTTTTTTACAGAAAAAGATTCACACACACACACACACACACACACACACACACACATGCATACAAACCAAGCAAAAAAACTACATATCACATCTTCTTTATCCATTCATTAGCATATGGGCATTGGAGCTCTTTCCATGGTATTACACACAATACTGATACAAACATGGTATGCATATATTGCTGTGGTATGATGCTTTTAATTCTTTCAGAAAGATACCAAGAATGGAAATAGCTGGGTCAAATGGAATCTGCAGCTCTAGTTTTTTGAGGAATCTCCACACTGATTTCCAAAGTGGTCGCACCAGTCTACACTCCCACCAACAGTGGAAGAGGGTGCTTTTTTCTTCACAGTCCCTAGGTAAATGAATGCACCTTGAGGCCATACTCTTAAATAAATCAGACACATATGTGTAAATAGTGCATTGTTTCTCTGGTATGAGAAACTAAATGCCTAAGTGAGGAACAAAATGTATAACAGACATTGTAAAGTAGGAAGAAAATTTTAAATGGGAAGTGGTGCTAGGGGAAATGTTAAAAGAAATAAGGGAAAAGAAAAAAATGAGAAAAGTAGGCTACAATAGAAACAAAGATTTGTAAATAAGGAATATGAGAGGGGTGAAGGGAAGGGAATAGGGAAAAAATCAAGATAAATTATGTACAGGTACAAATTCCTTATGATGAATGGGAATTGTACCAATAAATTTAGTTAATTATAAAAAACAAAAAGTCTGAAATACACATTAGATCCTAGTCTTTGATAAGAAGCTTCAGTTAAATGTGATTTAAGAAACCCCATTGTAACGTGCAACCTGAAAAAGTATGTCTCTTCCACTTGCATGCAAGGTGAGTCTATACCATAGACCATGCTTTAAGAAAGGGAAAGGATATATTACATGTTTAAGAAATTGAAGATGGTTAAAAAAGAGAGGGTGGCTTACTACATAGGTGCCTTACTGATGTTTTTATGGTCCTGAGACTTAATTCCTTCCCTAACTAGGGAAAAAAATTTGTTCTGACATCTGAGTCACAGCTTGGGAGACAGAGTGGGAGAGCTATGCCTGATTTAATTTAATATTTGAAATCAAAGCATTGTTTTATTTCTAAAATAGCAAAACTGCAGAGAGGTATAGCCGCTGTTACATAATCAGATTTTCAAAATTTCAGAGCTTAATTAGTAGTGAACCTCTGAACCAAGTGAACCTCTGAATTCACATTTTCCAAAGTATGTTCCGAGGGCTAGTTTTGCCCAATTTAAATGTTAGGGGGGGGGGTAAAAAAGAGAGTATTTTATGATGTTTTAAAAATTACTTGTGTTCAACAGAATGGATTAAGTGGTTTACCTCACAAAACACCTCTGTCTACTTTAATGTGATAATGTGATTTGTGAATGCCAACTTTCTTGGCTGTGGATGCCAAGGCATCCTCCACTATTTCCACAGGTGAATATTTCCAGGAACACTTAACTTACAACAAACACCTTGAAAGTTGCTCAGAGAAAATATAAATTTTTTTGTTCTTTTAGCATGTGAGTGTGTGTATGTATGTGTGTGTGCACATGTGTGCGCGAGCTCCTGTGTGTTTCTCTGCAGTCAAAGCAAACAAAATGCTCCTAGCAGAATGACTGACTGTTGGCTCCAAGAACCACGAAGGTACTAGCTTCTGTTAGATCTGGCTATTGTTATGCTCCCACTGCAGGTTCAGTGCACCCTTTTGTGCAATTGGTGTAAAAAGTGCACAAAAAAATCTACAAATACCTTTAGGAGAACTATAAGAGTGCTGGAGTGTGAGACAAATCACAATGTGGTAGCAATACACTACTTGGAAGGCTGGAAAAAGAGGCAACTGAAGACCAAAACTTGCAATCTTTAATGTTACCTGAGAATTACATAGCGATCACAATAAAATGCACGTTGTGACTGTGTCTAGGGTAGACCTTGAGATTCTGAATTTTTAGAACTCTATGGTGACACTGGTCCACTGATCATCCATGGACCAACACTAGCATCTGGTATCCATATGCTCTGGCAAGTAGGGAATTGATGACCCATGCAATCTATTAAATGAAAACAATTAACTTCAATCTAGGTGATACTACTTTTTTATATTCAGTCATTTAGTGTTAATGTAGCTGCCAATATTTTAATAATTAATGTAAAAGGATCACATGTCCTCTAAAATATTTGATTCCAAAACTTTTCTACATTAAATTCACACTTTTAAAATGAGGCAAGAATTATTTAAATTGAAATAAACTCTTTTGCAAGTATGGTAGAAATCTCTGCTTATTTCTGTTATTATTTGAAAACATAGGCAAACTACTATTTGTAGACTGTTTCCTGAATGCAATTTTTAAATTATTTTATAAGAATGTAATGGAACATATAGTATGTGCTAGGCTCTCTCTGCACATGGGTGATGCTGATTCCTGCATGTGTGGAAATTACTCATCCTCATAGTCAGTTAACACTCTAGTCTACTGTACTGTACAAAATAAAGCATTTCCAGGGACATTTATCGACAAAGATCACCACTATTTAATAAAGAAAGTATACATCCAAAAAACCTATATGCCTTGTTTCATACTCAACAAACAAATCTAAAAGCAGGTATGTGGGTTTTTTTTTCTAATGCTTTCAAATAAGTTATTCTGACCAGAACATGATCAAATGGTTGTTAAATTACACTTACTAGTCTGGTTTTTTCTAAAATTAGTGACTATGGTGGTTACGGTGATTGTGGTGAAGCTGGAGATTTGTGCCTGTTCATACTACCCGAATGATCTCTCCCACTGAGCTGTACCTTCAGCCCCTTTCCGTAATTCATATTTTAAACCCTAATAAAATAAATGAGGGGCCACTACACCATTTTGAAAATTTACATATTTGAGGGAGCATAATAACCACCATAAAGGCTGTAATTATATAAGATTGCATGAAACCAACCTGTAATTATTTAATCAGTTACAAAGTAAAAACAATGTGTGTGTGACCAACAGATGTTCTCGATGTAATCATAATGAAACACCTCAGTCTAAATAACAGTTGGCTTGTGATCCTTATGCTTTAAATGCCTGGAGCAGACACTTATGAAAAGTAGAAGGGTGAGGAAATGGTTTTGTACAGTTGATTTTATTACTGTGTATATTTTTTTCTAGATAGCTATAGGCTAATAGGACAGTTTGTCCAATTCAGTTTATACTGATATACCTACTAAAAGTCTAAAATGTTTTGGAAACCCCATTGGTGGGCATGATTTAATTTTACAAATGTACGAACTCATTTTAAATTATCTAGATGTTTTTTATTTTAAAATTTCAAGAGTCATGTAGAAATCTAATTTCTATAGACCACCATTCCCTAAGCTTGCCCTGTCCACAGGTAACCCGTTTACCAGGTGTCTTTGTCTACCTGGAACTCTGCTTTCTGTCATAGAGGCCACAAGCCAAGTGTGCCTAGTAATACTTATATGCAGCTCAAACAACTGAAGAACTGAATTTTGGTTGTTACTTAATTGCACAGATTTAAATTTAGATAACCTTAGTCGGCTAGTGGCCAACATATTAGACAGTAAATTTAGGGTATGCATGTGAGTTTTTGCACAAATTACATGCCTACAGGAACAAACACTGCTGATTTCTGAGTCTTTTATAAGCATTGTATCATATTTAATTATTTGGGGACTTGCTTTTCTCCTTCAGCAAGCTGTCCCTTTAGCTGATACATAATCTTCCACAGTATGGCCGTTTGCTAGATCATGCACTGTTTCAGTGTGAAAAGTCATTAAGGTTCCTAGTTTCTCACTATTGCATACAAAGCATAGCTTTGCAAATCACAAGTCATACATTCCTACTATTTTAATTTTTTGAAATGACAGAAGTAGGATTCTTAAGTGGTAAGATACCTGCAGTCTCACATTTTTGATAGAACTGCCAAACTCTTCTCAAAAGGCAGGGATTCCACTGATACACCCACTGACAGTGCTGGAGTTTCCACATTGTTTTTCCTCAAAAAGTCCTATTTTCCTGTACTAGTTTTTCAAAGTTTTTTTTTTTTTTCTTTCAAAAATAGCTTGTATTTTTTTTTTTTTTTTTTTGGTAAGGCAGAAGAAGTTAAAAAGAACACCAGTGGCTACCATTAAAATTCACAGAAAGGAGAAGCTATCTTGTCCTCTGTTCCCAAGTCAGTGTTCAATTTCAATTCTTCACGAATTTTAGTTGATCAAGTATTTCCTTGGAGTGGCTCTAATATGATAGTATCTACACATCACAGAAGACTTTCGAGAAGGAAAAGATATCAGCTTTCTTTTTCAGTAACAGTCCAATACTACTCAGTGCACTAGGTTTTTAAATTGGTTTTCCTACTGTCGAGCTGAGTATTTATCCTTTTACACATCAGCACATGAGCTGAAATGCCCCGGAAAGACTACGCAACTGTCTCCTGCAGCAACAGTGTGCTACAGAGAAAGGACTGAATTCATAGACTCATGGATGTTGGCCTGACAATAATATCATGATAGCATCCTCAAATAAACAGATTTGTGTGGTTCCATAAACAGCTGACCAGGACTTGAGTCCCAGCTGTGTCATATTTCTCCTTGATCCTAAAATTAACCAGTCACACACTTGGTCTTGGTTTGCTTCTCTAAAATAATGTTGACTGAATCGATGACCACACAGTTAGCCAATCCAAAGTTACAACTGACAATGAAAAATATTTTCTACAACACTATTGGTTTATGTTAAATATTTTGTTTATGATAAAAGTGAAATAACAAAAACTTATGTTGTGATTTTTCACGTTTGTCAATAACTAGGGACCTTTCTTGACTTGGTTTTTTAAAATTCAAGAAGACCATGTTCTCAGTTCTTGTGCTATTTACAATTCAGTGCTTACAAATATGATAAATTTTATTCTGCATTACTAACATTTTTCCATCACCACTCCAAGTCTATAAAGTAACAACAAGAAGCAACAAGTTCATGATTTATAGTATTTGCTGATTTCTGTGCTACAATCACCATTCAAGTTTATTTCAATATTAAATCCATAGTAGTGCATTATGTTATAGTGTGTCCATCATACAGATGTAATAAGCAAACAACCTCAAGAATATAGATCATAAAATATCATAAAGAAATGATAAGTATATTTTGTTACTTTTATTTTTAATTTGCTGAATAGAAGATTTATATAATTTAATTTTAAATACCTGATAAGTTTAAGAGCTTAGGCTACCAAATTCTTGGACATTTAAGAGTAGGTACTTGTTCACTTAGTACTGGATGCTTCTAAAAACAAACAGAAACAACAACAAAAACACTTTTTATTGCTGGGTTCAACATCCTCAGCTAGAAGTGCCTGTTTTATTAAACTCTGTTTTTTAAAAATTATTATTGTTTTTAGAGTTCTCTTTAGTTTCTAGGTGTAAGACTTACACATATTTCTAATATTTTTCTTAGGTCTTGGTCCTAATTTGAAAAAGGGTATTTAATAAATACCAGATTACAGTGTAACAGAGAGCAAGTGGTCAATAAAAACTTGAATACTGACATATAGATAGATATCTGGTGAGCCTCTGGATTATCGAGCCACACACCATTTTCATAAGGAAACATTTTGGAGAAGGAAGGTCCTCATTTAAACTTTGTTTTACTATCTCATAACCCAATACAGAGCCTACTCATGTGTTCACTATCTTTTTTTTTATAGTTGCAAGATCTGGAAATGGGGAGAATGTAATATGGATGTTGTAAGGGAACTGAAAGGCCTCTTGGTTCCCTCTTCCCCAGGAGTCTGTGTTACATGTATGTAACCCCCAGCAGCATTCTTTTCAACAAAGCGATACAATTCATGTGTTTATTTAGGAAATAGCAACTGGTAAGAAACTGCTCTAGTGGTTTTTGAGAATTTTGTGGCAATGTACGTGGAGACTTATAGGATGTAAATTAGTGGGAAAGTCAATGAAGTAAACCTAATTTACATAATAAGATGTGGTGACCTACTGTCTCCTCGTTCTATGGGATGCTCGTGGCCCTCTTTGCCCACACCTTAGAACTTCCCCAACTCCTTTTTCTCTTCCTTCCATTTCTTTTGCTTTGTGACCTCTTCAAATTATGTGACACCTGGATATTGCTAAAAATGTGCTGATGCATCACCACACCCAGAGTAATATAATTCACAGGAGCCAGGAGCTTCCAGTAACAATGTCTGTCTGAACACATCACAGAAGGTGCTGTGAGAAACATTTCAGCCCCAAAAAGAATGGCTGGTTTTAGTATCCTCCAAATCACAGCTGCAGTCTCAAAACTGGTTGCACTGAACATATCCAAAAAGTTTTATAAATTGAAGTATCCAGGCCATGCTCCAAACCAAATTAAAAAGACTCTTTGAGGGTGGGACCCAGTACGGATCTTTTAGTAAATTTATTTGTGATTCCAATGCATGGCCCTACTGGACAGTAACAAAACATTGAGAAAAAAAAGCGCCACACCAGTAACTTCAGATCATTCATTCTCACTGTTCTGAGTAGAAGTTGCTGTCTGATTCCCATCACTGATCACCAATCAAAGATGCCTGCACAGTGCTTTTCTTTACTAAGGTATACAATCTCAGCTCCTCTATCATCTCTTCTCTCCGTAAAGACTTTTCCATTCAGGCTCCTGTACCAATCTTCAGTTCATTTGTATTCTAATCAGTTCTTAGTATTCTAATCAAAATATTCATCTATGAAACAAAATATTGCTGATTTCTAATTAAAATGGAACAGGATATAATTTATACACATCCATTTACAAAGCATGGTTTGATATGTGGTTAACGAACCCTGTACCAGTTAAAACTGTTCTTAACATTCCACGTTAGAGGTCTAAAGGTACTAGACTACTTGTCTGAGCTCAGAAAAGTCTTCAGACTCATCTATATGATAAATAAGTACCTGCTCATAGGGGAAGGTTTTGCCTCCCATCACTTACAACTCTCCCAGAGAACAAAGAAGTACAGTACAGTTTAATTCAGCTTAAAAATGAGTAAAAAGGATTATGCTGTTTAACATTTGTGGTTGTAAATCAAAAGTTCTTAGACATTCATGGTTCAAGAACCAAAGATCAAAACTACTATAAGTGCTATAATCTAAATATATAAGAATATCAAATTTCTCTCAGTTCTTTCTCACTAAAATAACAGCATAAAAGTAGAGAATAAAATCTTACAGGCCCTTTCATAAAGGACAGGCACAAAGTGAAACAAGCTGAAACACGAATTTAAAAAAAAATTCTGTGGAAGTAAATCAGGTGTCATCTTGACACATGAAGCTAATTAGCTTTAATGTTAGCACTTCAAAATGTTTTGTTTATTATTAACATGGAGTTA
Organism: Cavia porcellus; assembly: GCF_034190915.1. Classification (NCBI taxonomy): domain Eukaryota; kingdom Metazoa; phylum Chordata; class Mammalia; order Rodentia; family Caviidae; genus Cavia; species Cavia porcellus. The sequence continues at coordinate 48,149,028 of NW_026947494.1, forward strand.
GGTAGCATTGCAAGGAGCGAATATATTTCAAAGGAGCAAATGTACAATCTCAGTCAAAACATTTAAAACAATACACAAACCTATGTTTCTCTCTCACCTAATTAATGTCTTTAACTTTATTTTAAAATGAAGGCAATATTTTGGAGATTTTTAATCACTACAAAGTTATCCTGATCTCAGAAACTGCACAATGCATACGTTTTTAAATATAGAGGTAAATATCTTTATTTATAATTGAAGACTATTTTCTCATTTGTAAGCATATTAGGAAGAGTATAAGAGGGTGGTACAGAAAATACAGTGGCTATTATCCCAAAATTGAAGTAAATGTATCTTCATTTGTGATTACAAGAAGATTTCTCATAGTAAAATTCCTAGTAAAAAACGTTGCTTCAAGTTAGCATTACAAGTGCAGGGTGTGGTGGTTTAGGTCTGAATCTCAGCTACCTGAAAGGCTGAGGCAGGAACACTGGGAATATGAGACAGGAACACCAGGCCAACTTAGGGAGAAAATGTCTCAACATTAAAAAATAAAATAAAAAGGGCTGGGGATCTAGCACACACACACATGGAAATTACTTCTTTTATCGACTCACTGACCCACTCAGCACATGTTTTTCTTTTGTTAAGCACCCACTGTGTTTCAGGAATTCTGTGCAAATGCAATACATATATACAGCTCTTGGTCACCCACCAGTTCCAGTGCAGGATCCTGAAGGGAATGTGATTCATGACATAAACCAACGATCATGATCTACTGAAACCCTTGATCACTGTTATGGTGCAACATCAGTAGATGAAGAGAAAGAGGAGGATGTCATTGCTCTGTTTAGTGGGCAGAGAGGTGGCTGTTAAAAGGCCATTTCCAGAACCCCCCCCCCCCCAAAGTTTGCAGTGTCTACTCTGAGAAGGACAGGAGCACAATTAGCCTTTGTGTGCTTTTTAAAAAGATTTACATGGACTTCCCTGTTACATTTTTGTTTTGCTTTTACAACACATGCACAGCACAGTACTGTGGTGGGCGTGGCAGGTTGTACTCTAACCTGCTCTGTGGAATAAAGTATGTGGTTTACTTATGATGCAATTCCTACACTTGTTGCCAATGACAACAGCTGTTTTCTCCCTTGGGTTTCATGCGGTTGGTCGGATTATGCCATGAGAATCATATCAAGAAGAATTACGGGTCTGTTGAGAGCCAGCTTTGTGTACTGAGTAGAGTGTGTGCTAGGGAATGATAGTTCTTGCTTTGTATTTGTCAGAACAGAACTGCAAACTCGTTGGTACCCTAAGTGGGCTGCCTGCGTCACCCGGTTTCTCTTACTCCAGCTTATATTTTCTAGTCTCTCAAATTGCATATGTGTGTCTGGAAAGTTCCACTGATTATATCTGTTCTGCTGTTTCCCACATTTCTGTAGCTTTGAGAAGCCTTGCACTGTGATCTCTCTCTCCTCTCAGGCTTGTGTCACTAACAACAACTTAAGTCAACTACAATTTTCAACAGATTCTGAACAGGGATTTGGAAAGATGAGAGGTTATTGAATTGAATTATAATAAATTCAGGCTGTAGTCCAATTGCTTCCAGCTTTTCCCTCCCCTCTGGGTTAACAAGTGTTTCCAAAGCCACAGGGAATTCAGAATCCTGAAACAGCTAATTAACAGGAGGGATCTACATCATGGGAAGCCTGTGGGCTCCGGGCAGCTGTGGAGCCTCGGCTCCCTGAGGCTGTCAGAATGATGATGGAGCTCTCAGAACTATAGTTTGTTTGACATTCTGCTCCCAGCCTGTGGGAGAAAATGACCTTCTTACCAGGCGAGGGTAGTCCTTTGAGCATTACAAAAAAAAAAAAAAAAAAAAAAAACTTCATTGCTGTGACCATGAAAAAGTAGATGAACATTTCCTCATATTCAGACTGTGACTCACGATTGGCCTATTAGTGAACAAAGGAAGCCTGAGGCATTCTCCTGATGCCCCCATCCAAACCAGCAAGGGGAGATATGGGTGAGATGTTGAGTTGCGTATCTTTGCATCAGCTGTCTTCCAAAAGGCACAGAAAGCCAAGGTAAAGGAGCTCATTGGTGTCTTTTCCAAACGTTTTCTATCTAGAAATTTCACCAAGAAAATAAACAAAAGTGATAAGGAAAAGTTTACTGTTTTTTCCAAACCCTTGCAGACATGGAGATGACCTGACCTCATCTTGCATAGATTCACCTGTAAATTAGCTACTTTATTAATAAACTCATAAGTCATACTGAGGAAGAAAAGTCTTGTCTCTTGGCTCTCAGCTATTATCCATCTTCTATAGGGTTACCAAAAATGTCCTTCTAAATCGCACCACTCCTTTTCTTGAATAACCTTGATTTTTTCCTGTTTCATGGTAGGTAACATGCATGTTTCTTATGTTCCTTATCCCAGAGCTATTTGTAAAACTAACCTCTATATAATTTCATCCCAGGGTACCAGGCAGAATGTTGTGCCTTCTAATGCATGTAGTTCCCGACATGCTTTACCCTGTTAAGTTTGTTGCCCAATCACTTGTCTCTTTCTGCTGAATTCTTTGCTCTCTTAAGCTGCTGCTTAAATTTCAGGTACTTAGGAATCTTTTCTTCACCTGTGAAACCGAAGGAATCGTAAGCCCCTTCTCTTTAATCTTCTGTTAGTCATTTCACAAACAGAGGTCAGGGAATTAATTACCTTTGGTTCCTTATATTCTATTGCCTATAAGATACAGAAAGAAGATAATAAATGATTTTTTAAATAAACATATAAAGATGGATAAATTGATTCCATTAGGCCATGGATGACCTTCTTTTAATTCTAAAATTCATTTTTGTGTGATTTATTTCTAATAGAAGACTTGAATTGATAATTAGGAAATGCACCTAATTTAGCAGCTAAATTAATGCACAGCACCCCTTGCAAAGTCTCTCTCTCTCTCTCTCTCTCTCTCTCTCTCTCTCTCTCTCTTTTAGGCTTCTCAGACAAGGAACACTGAATGCTGCACACTTACTTATAGAAGTTGACTCTGTCAGCAACTAAATCTTCTTTGTTGGTTAAAAATCTGAGATTCATCTTGAAAATGCTTATGTAAAGCTAAAAAGTGTGTTGGGGCTGGGGATTTAGCTCAGCAGCATAAGTGCCTGCCTTACAAGCAGGCAGTCATGAGTTCGATCCCCGGTACCGATAAAAAAAGGAAAAAGACCAAAAAAAAAAAAAAAGTATGAATGATGCTCATATACTCAATTAGGGTATGAAACTATTCACAAATGCTAAAAGTGAGTAGAATTTAAATTATAATAGTAACAAGATAAAAGATACAATTTGCTTACAGTAAGTTACTTTGAAAAGAGACATTCTCAGTAATAGAAAAATGACAAATGATATGCTGTGTCTGTAAGAAGAATATGGAAAAGGTCTTAAAAACAATGGATTTGAAGACCGTTTAATGAAAGCCTCAAGTGAATAAATACTGTGCAGAATTTTTACAATATCAGGAACAAAGACATAACTTTAATGTCCCTTGGAGCAGGTACAGAGTGGACGCGTGGCCAAAGGTGCCTGAGTAAGAAGGTGACCTGCTAAGACTTGGGAAATACAGCTAATGCTGGGTCTGGTGGAAGACCAGCAGTCCCCAAGGAGGGGAGCTTGTTCTTGGAGCCATCTTGGCTACTCCAGAAATAATAAGAGGGATGGCGTGAGGGAAGTGCGTCAGCGAATGTGAGTGGAAGCTAAAAGAAAGTTTGAAAATGCATAGTGTAGCCTCCTTTAAATTTAGAAAAATATTCTTTTTAGAAAACGTATTATAAAGGTAAAGGAAGATTTAGAAAGGTCATTCATCAGTTTGTTCCAGGTAGTAATATGAGTATTGTAAAAACAAAGTAATGAAGAAAAAAAAGCCCCAATAATACAAAATCTAAGATAAACATAATGTAATTTTAGACTTCTTTAAGCTCTACAGGAAAACTACTGTTCAAGGAGACAATCAGTTCACTGTTCTCTAAGACTGGGGAAGGTTTGCCTGCCTGGGTAACCGCAGTCTTAATAGGAACAGGGCTGGTGATGAGTCTAGAAATATTTCATAGGACAGGGAGAGGACTGCAAGCTGGGAATCGCCATGTTGAGAAGAATACATTTAGAACTGACATGCCAGGTTTCCCAGAAGTGAAGACCACTCCTGGAAGAAAATTAAAAGAAATCTTGTACTGAGAATTAAGTGCGAGAAGGGGGCAAGCAGCGAATTCTATGCTGGGTCAGTGATTAGGCTACAGTGAGGTCTACCTCCCTCTTGTGCCAAGATTCAAGATTTTCTGTCTTAATCTGGTAAACAACAGTGCCTCTTGGAGTTCTTATACTTTCCTTGGCTTTCATAAAGTCATCTGGCTCATTTAATTAGACCTATTTTAAGCTTTATACAGGCATGATTCTCTCAATGTGAGTAAGAAGTTACCTTAAATGCGTGTAAGTCGTATTTTAATCTAGGATAAAACTGAAATCCTTGATTGATTTTTATAGTTCTGGATTTTTTGGATATACAATCAGCATGTCCAGTAGCTACCTCCTTCCTGGTTGTTGAGGGTTCTGCAAAGCAGGGGCCAGCATTCTTTAAGGAATGACGTTAGACCCAGGTCCAGTTTCATCTGAATCCAAATTTATGTTGCTGTGAGTTCAGAATACACTGAGCTGAAGCCCTAACAAATAATTTTGTGATTTATAAGCTAATGCTATATTATATTCACTATAATCAGTAGAAATCCAAAGGCAGGAAGTTCTTTGTGCCTTTCCTCGACTTGGTGGGAGCCAGTGGAGAGGAAGGGGCCACACTGCTGTCCAGTTATACCAGACCCGCCATCCAGGCACCCAGAGCAGCAGAGGAGGCAAGTATCTCTGCTCCATAAAGAAGGACTCAGTAACTTACAGAGGGCGATAGTTAAGTGAAATGCAGAACCAGAGCTAAAGCACAACTCATGCTAAGACTTGTCCATTTTCAAATAACTCACCATGACCAAACAACATGTGAACATTGAAAAATATATTTCAGTTTTCCAGGAAGAAGTCACTCTATTTTGTTTTGGAATAATTAGCCCCAAGTTAAGATTACAATAGAAATCTATAAGACCAAATGCATTATTTAACCCATTTCAAAACATTTAGGGCTTCATGTGAAAAATAAAGCATTAAAAACACACATAGAACTCAGAGTGAAAGAAAAGCAGATACACAGTTTCCTACTAGAGAAAGATTGCTGTGCAATCACTGCAGAGTATATGGAAATTTCAAAGGGAGTGAGAATGTACTCTGATACCCAAAGTGAACAACAGGATGTGTGACTACAGCTGCTGACCTGTGACCGGCTCCCTCACCTCTGAACATACAGAGCGGCTGGCGCTCTTTTTCTTTATCTTTCTCTTTTTCTTTCTCTTTCCTTTTCCTCTCTTTGTCCTCCCTTTTCATTGCACCCTCTGCCCAAATTTTGTTTCCTCCTTACTGTGTCTTATCTTCCCCATTTATCTTCTTTAATAGAGCCTGATAAGAAACTCCTGATACATGAAACGATGACGTTAATGGGGAAATGTCTTATATAGCGTAAAGACACTGCCACAGCTAAATATCTCTTTTAACGCAGGCAGGTGCAGCCCAGTTCTTTATTGAATGATCATTTTGTTTTATTTTTGTTGTGCAGCACAACGGTTTTCCTGCGTTATGTACCAAACCCCAGAATGTGTGCATGAGGAGCCACAAGGGGCTGGGCAGGAGTGTACTGTTGGTACTCTCTATGAGAAGGAAAAGTGTCCTTTATCCCTGCGTGAGGAACACTTCTGGAATGCAGGCTTAAGTCACGATAGTCGATCAAGCATCACAGGATGATCCACGATGCCATTTTATAGGAACAATGTCAATAGAAGAAAAGCATCCAAGAGAATTCAAGTAAGCCTTTGTTTAAAACTCTGCGGTTGAATGAAGCTTAATACATTGTAATGCATGTACGGTCTAAATATGTTGTCCTTGGATGGAGAACACATCAGTTATGAAAAGCCACAAGGACAAACACTCTACTTGATCTTAGCCAAAGGCTCAAACGCTATGAATATAATGGAGGGAGCTCACGGTGTGCATCCAGCACAAAGCTTCCTGCGAATCATGCTTCCACCCAGCAGATGGCGTTGAGTGCTTCCTTTAACCTCATGAATCTGTGTTTCAGAACAAAGTTTATGCTGCCATCCTCAGAGAGGCCAGCTAGATGGAAAGTGAGGCAGCCCCACCCCCAATATAGACAAAATTACCCTCAAATGGTTATTCTGTATTACTAATATGACCTGTTGTAGTCACCTATTGACTCTGTTAAAGATTTTAATGGAGTACATTCTTAATTGCAGGTGCTCATCACAGGCTGGCCCCCAGTGAAAGTTATAAAACAAAATGTGCAAATATAAGCAATAAAAATAAATTCCTGCTCCTAAGGATATAGCTTTAGAAGGAAGGAGACAGCCCTAGACTAACTTGGATTCAAGGCTGCTTGTGTAATTTGTTCTGGGATGACCTTAGGTAAGGCACTTAAATATCTGACTCTCACTTTCTCTTTTGAAAAATTAAGATGCTGTATTTGACTTTAGTCCTTATTGGGAGGTATTTAAAGGATGCAAACTAAGTCTGACCATGGTGTTTGGAATGGGGGCTTTGGGAAGATAAGTAACAGATAAAATCATTAAGGCAGATCCACCATGACCTAATCCTGTTGGTTTTAGAAAGAGAAAACACACACACAGACACGCACTCACAGAGACAGAGACAGAGATATAAAGAGGAAGATGGGGAAACAGGAGGAAGCGGAGGAAGAGGAGAATCAGGAAAAGAAAGAGGAGGAGGAGGAACAGGAGGAAAAGGAGGAGCAGGAGGAGGAGGGGAAAAAAAACCAGACAGACATACACACAGATGCTTCTTGTCTGTGAAGCAGAACTGTGTGCCAAATAAATCCCTCTGCTTAGAACTTAGTCCATCTATTCTGTTATTGGCAACAGAAAATCATGGAGCACCAGGGAATATATATCCTCCCATTATATTGTAAGTATAAAGGAGAAGTTACAAATTAGGAGAAGTTACAATACATAATCCTAAAACAATGAATAAGAGTAGAAAACACACGTGTCAGAGAAAAGCGCAATCTGTGACTTCCTCATAGGGAAGAAAGGTGGCAGGAAGTTAGGATTCATTAAAGAGGGACACTAGCCTGGTGGGCATTATAGCCTCTGTACTGATCTAGGGACTGAGGCTCAAAACCATCACAGAACAAGTTTGAAGCCACGTTAGAACAACAAGTGATGATACCTATAATTAAAACCATTTTATTTACATTGATTAATTATATATTCCAGACACAAGCAAGCAAGAATATTATAGGAAAAGCACTCACAAGGGATGCCCACTGCCTGTGATGTATTTGAAGGACTCTGAACACAAAGTTCAGCTGGCACAAAGACCAGAGGATTGTACAAAATCGAGTGAGGATAGTAGGTGTAAATGAGTTTGGACATTTCCTACTATGAAAGAAAGTCTTTGTCTCCTTGCAAGTCTTTAAGCAGGGGAATAATTCAATCCAGGGAGTTTAGGAACTGAGTTTGGTACCACATTTAAAAATTGGATGGGGAAGAAATGGAACTGAAAAGCTGTGGATCAGTGATGATGGGGCTTTGGCTTATGGTAGAGGAGGCAGCATGAAGAGTGTAAAAGAAGAACTGAGAAATATGGATGTGCATGAGCATCATTTCCATGGAAGTGATGGACTTAGCGACAGGATGATTTAGAATCATTTGGAATATTTTTTCACTGTAAGGGAAACTTCGAATGGTGGCCAACCACTTAGAACAGTGACAGTGAACCTGTTGGAAATGTCAGCGGTTAAACAGCACGTGTGCCATGGGTTCACCATCACTGACCTAGAGAAACAGAATTGGCTTTATAATTTATTTCATGCTTGCTGGATAATAAATGTCCTTATGTAAATCAAATCTGAGACTTCCTTGCTTTGTAACCAAGTGATAAGAGAAATAGCTAACTTTTACCAGGTCAAAATGTACTGGCAGTTAAAAATGCCCAACAGAAAGAAGCCAAATATGTTTCTAATCATATTGACTTAGGTCAGTTGCCAACACAGTGAACCATGAGTATTCAGCCTTTTAAGGAGCGAAGATCCATTTATAATGGCTCAGTAGCTAAAAGAAAGGGAATGATCTTTAGAAATGTCTTCCAAGTACCTTTAGGGGCCAAAGAAAGTTCTAATCAAATGATTTATCCCTTGACCCATTCACTTCACGGAGATCAAGACTGTCTGCTCATTTAGCAATTAGCAGTGGATGAAAGGATATTTTAAAAAGAGCTTTATTCCTTAAGAAATGATAGATTAACTGTGGTGACACAGGGCAATTATACTTCTTTAATGTTACTGGTTAAACATAAATGGTGATATTATGAGTTAACCCTGATTCAAATGGCCTGTCATGAAAATACAGGAACTTAAGCAGCTCACAGAACCTGCAGGAGGACACCGCATGTGTCTGGTAATGCGTGATGCTATATTCTGATTACCACACATACACACACATATGCATGCATATAACCATATGTACATATGCACAGGCATAAACAGACGTACAGATGCACGAGATACACAGATACACACATGCACAACCCTATCTGTTCCTGAAGACATTGCAAAGGTGATGTTGGAAGACAAAGACTCATCCAAAGAAATGGGTCGCTAGAGGTGTGGCTACAAGGGTCTATCACTCTCCTTCCTGCCTTTCTTGCCCGCCACTTTCTGCAACCATGATGTGGGCAGTACGCCTCTACTGCGCCCTTTGCCACCCTCCCCTCCCTTAGAGCCAGATGATTATAGACTGACACTTTAAAAAAACTGAGTCAAAATGAACCTTTCCTGTGGATATCAGGTATTATGTAGTTATGAAGACAGAGGACAAAGGAAAGGGGAAAGATGCTATGTCCGGGCCTCCAAAGGTCCTTCCAAAAGGAGGCCTCCTGGGCAGCCTTTGGCGGTAAAACTGCAGAGAAGGAAGGAGGCAACTGTCTTTCTGAAAACTTTTGGAATTACCCCAGTGCGACAATCTATTAAATACATGGTGTGTACTCTGCGGAGATGAAATCAGTGTGTTACTGATGCATCATTAGAGTAGAAGTCTGTGCTTCAGGTCACACTGCTGGACTGGGCCCATGTCGGGGCACAGCTCCCCCACTTCCATGCACTACTCTGGCTCAGACCTTAGGGGTTAGGGTGGAAATGCATCACCCCACTCAAGAAAGTATGTTGGGACTCTGTCTCAGAATGTGACTTTATGTGGAAACAATGTACACAGAGGCAATAAAGTGGAAATAAGATCACTAACGGTCCCTCATTAAATGTTACTGGCGTTCTTGTAAAAAGGGGGATTTGGACACAGACATGCGCAGAGAAAAGGCCTGCAGAGACTCAGGGAGAAGCCAGCCACCTGCACCCGGAGGCCCGGAGGAGCTCCTTCCTCATAACCTTCAGGAGGAATCAAGTTGCCCACACGTCTTCGGGCCATCTGGTCTCGAGAAGAATGAAAGCACAACTTTCTGTTCTATGAGGCCTACTTTGTGAAACTCTGTTTCAGCAGCCTTAGGAAATTAAATGCTTTTGGTCACCAAAATTTTATTGCAATGAAAGAACAAGAAGGAGGGTTTGGCTTCTTGGGAAGAATTTTCGTATTATAGGAGTCATTTATTACTATATGTTTAAAAAAATAAGTCCATTGCAAGAATTAGTAGTGGTGCAAAATTCTACAGAAATCCGATTATATAAATTTCCAGTCCAGAGAAAGGGAAACTCAAGTGACTATTACCAGAAGTTTCAGCAGAGTTTATGGCTGGGAAAATAAACACGGCTTTTGCAATTATGTGACCCAGGACGATGAACTCACAGGTGTGAGGCTAACTGGATTTGCATACGGGCTGTGACATTTAGCAAGTTACTGATCTTTAACATCCTCTAAGAAGATCACTGTGTGGATGCTTGGAACAAACGGACTGAGATACTGGGCACAGCATCTCACACCTGATGAAAGAAATGGCATTTTTGCCATTATGATGATGGCTGGTACCAAATACTTGTTTTAATTAAAATGAAAATTAACGATAGGCATCTGAAATTTAAAAACACAGGCTTAGTTTTTATATTTTATGTTTTTAGATGATACTTAATTTATGCTTTGTTTTTATATAGTTTCTTCCATCTTGTGTCCTGGAGTATTCATTACTTTGAAAGCGGTACATTAGTAAGATATCAAATATAAACCTCAAATTTGAGAACACGGATATCACACTAAGACATATAGCTATATTTGGACCCTGAAAACTTCTAACAACTTGTATAAAATGGTGTTATTTCCATAAACTTCAAGGTATTTGAAAATAAGTCTGCTGGGCTGTCTTACTTTGACAGTACCATCAAGAGTAAAATCTCTTTTAAATAAATTAGGTCATCCTCTAATCTGTATTGTTCAGAATGGTAATTCAATTTCATTGTCTGACATATCTGAGTTGTTGTAGTGATTGGTTGGGACAAACCTAAAATTCAGCAGAGATGTTATCTAACAAAGTCAGCCAAATCAGAAGCCATAAAGCTGCTAAAAGAGTAACTGGATAAACAGAAACGCAGGGCATTGAGAGATCCAGTTGCTTTTGGGAAATAGGATATTTGTTATGGGAAAATAGAGAAATTAGGTCAGCTGGTGTTATGGTCACAGAGATACCAAAAAGTAGGTAAAAGAAACATGCTGAGTGAGTTTGGTTACATACTAAGAAAATCTTAGAGCCATTCAGGAGAGCACTATCTACGTGCATTGAGCATGACCTAGCTGGAGTCACTTGCCCAAAAATCATGTCCTAGGGAGTTGCCAAGTTGGGCTAGAGCTATGAAGCCCTCTGTGCTCTGTGCTGTATTAGACAGCTTGATAAATGGACCTTTTAGCAATATATTTATGCTCCAAACTCTTGACGATGACTCTTTAAAAACTATGCCTTACAATGCATGGAGAAACATTCAGGGTCAAACTGCTCATAGCGCAGGCTCCTCTTTGGGAGCCCAAGACAGGGAGTATGTTGGGGATGCCCCCTCTCAGCAGACTCTCACTGTGCCAGCAGCCTTCTCAACCCAATGACTCTTGAGAAAATACATGTCTGTTGTGTAAGCCATTCTGTCTTGGGTATTTGGTTATGTGGCTCAAACTAAATGTCTTCTTCATAGAGATTTTCAAAACACTGCTCCTCCCTCAGAGATTACTGAATTCCATAAAAAATATATATATATATATATATATATATATATATATATATATATATATATATTTTTTTTTTTTACTGGTACCAGGGATCAAACACACTTGCAAGGTAGGCGCTTATGACACTAAGCTAAATCCCCTAGAATTATATTTTAAAACTGATTTTATTACAACCAATCAACAGAGACTATACTTCTTTTTACAAGTAATATTAATTATTTGTTGAAGAAATTAGTGCTAAGACTGGTTACCTGGGATATCCAGATCCAATATGAGCTGAATGCCAAAATTTAATTTGATTATCCTACCCTCATGTAAGTAGGGCTGGGGACAAACACATTTATTACCAAAAGTACCTGTTGTCAAAGGTAGGCACCGTTTAATGAGAGGCTAGTTCTACTAAGGGCCTGGATAATTCTTAGAGTCAAAAGCTGGGCAGAGCAGGGAGAAGTGCTAAATACCATTAAATGGGAAAAGTTTGGAGTTCCTGTGGTAATTTTTGGAAAAGGTGAGCTGTTAGAGGAGTAGGAATGAGAGAAGGCCAAGGAAAATAGCAGAAGGCTCGCAGTTTTGTTTTAGAAACGACTGCATAATGCACTTTTTAAGGACATGCTGAGCATTGAAATACTGTTCATTCTGTGAGATTTGTGAAGATAATGCCATTGCCTCAACCACCAGGAAATCTGATGCATCCATAAATATCAAGTGTGAATGTTTCCTTCTGCAGGGGAGAGGGAAGCCTAGTGGTTGGGGAAGAAAAGGAAGGGGACAAATTCCACTTTGACCTCTGTTTTATAGGAAAGGGAGACCCAGGGGCCCCCCAGGAGACAGGTCTGACACTGAACTAACTCTGCCAAGCAGATGTGGGGCCCCTATGAGCCAGCAACATGCTCCGAGTCCCCTAGAATTTCTTAAATGCTCAGGAGTGAATATAGGACTTGTCACCATCTGTGCTGTGGGGATTTGAGGCAGTGTTATGGAGCCTTCAGGAAACAGAGTGAACCCAGCCTCCCGCTATGAGGAAAATTCTCTATGCTCGACAACAACAAAATACCTTTGTTGAAGTTGGATGTGGAGCAGCCAGAAACTTAGCTTTCTGTTGTCCTCCAGCACCCCAACAATCTTATTTACACCTCCGTAACTGCGGGCTCTGCTCCCCACCTCTCACTGGGAGGGTGAATAGTTCAACGGATAACTCTGACTCAGTCAGAGAGCTCTGTTAATTGCAGAGAATTATTGGAAAGGATTTTATGAGGATATGTTATGTAAATACTTATGTTGTATGATAAGGGAACTTTAAGGAAATAGGCACATACAGTAAGACTGTACAGAAGGAACTCTTGGAAAATCTAAGAAGTAGGATTTGGCTTACTGAACAAAATAAAAGGTCACATCTCATTTTTTAATTGAGTGCATAAAGCACAAGAACCTGAAATGCAGGTTTGGATTTAAGGTGAATTAGTAAAGGAAAGTTATGGTATTGGGAGGATCAACTGTCACTGGGGAATGGAAAAGAACAGGAAATGGCTGTAGGTGACTTTTAGATTCAATACTTGGTGACTAATGGCAAACATAATATAGTAAACCCTTGGACCATATTATGCAAGCAGCCTGTGTGTATTCATTGTTATTTGTTTTTACTAGAGAAAATCAGAGGATTTAAATAAAGCTGTAAGGACACTTGTTGGACTATCCCAGTGAGTCTGTGTGTTGGGCAGGGTGGTATCCACACCTGGGCAACTGTAAGTGTGGTCTCCAGTGATTTGGATACCAAAGGAAGGGCCAAGGTACCTAAGTTTATTTGTAGATATAAATTGCCAGTCGCTCTGCAAGCTGGAAGCACAGGCCTCTCAGCACTTTCCTGGAACAGATCCTTTGTACATGTACTAAGTTTAGAGCAAAGTTTTGCCAAAGGATGGACTTACAATACTCTATTACTTCAATAAGGCTAGAATGAGGCTGGGGGAATGAATTGTTCAATAAATACAATCTGGAAGCTAAGTTGCTATAGATGACACGTTAGGCATTAAAAAACAAAACAAAATTCACTTAAAGACTTTACTCTGTGCCTCACCCATCTGGGAAAAACAGCCTCAGTGGCACAAACTGTTTCCAGTGTAATAAAAGTCCACCGTGGAAAATATGAGCGAATACTAACTAAAGACTGCCCTCTAGTGGACAACAGGAAGAACAACAATGTACAGAAGTATGGGGAAAGACTTAATAAAAATGTTTCATTTTCTGTAATGTCAGAGAAAATATAACCCTATATTACAAATACATACATATATGTCAAGTGTTCTTGTTCTGAAATGGTTAAAAAATCTACATGAGGTTACAGATAGACTCAAATGCGTGTCCCTCATTTTGCTGTTTACAATCTAATGGTGACACCAGTACTAGAATATTTCTACCAATCACAAATTGCGGTAAAATAGAAAAGTGTTAGAAAAAATTATATAAAATAACTGAGTGTTTCACAACCTTCAGATTTTTCTCAGCTCTCTACTCCACAGGTAACTATTTTTCCTGGTACAGAGTTAATTCAGTCAGAAAATCTGGTAGCTTCTTTAGTTCTACGAATTTTGGCAGCTCAAGACTAAATTTTCAATTTAACCCTTCTGATTGTCATTATTCTTTTTTAAAAAGGTGAAGTTTTGCTCTTCCATGGCCTCTGGGTTTGGGGGGAATAAATAATTGTACTTTATAGATGTTAACGTGCAACACAAATATCAGTACTATAGTCTGGAAATCTCTAGATCAGAGATGATGAAAGGCTGACAAATGTGATATTTGTAAGTGAATTTCTCCAGTAGTAGGGATTGAACCCAGGATCTTTACCCTGAGCTACATTCCCAACTCCTTGTTTAAAGAAAATTTATTCTTGGAATATGATCTTGTTGATTTATAAGTTCCAGGGCTGGATGTGAATTGACAAACCTCCTGCCTAAGCCTCCCCGAGTCCTGGGTTACAGGCATTTACCACCACATCTGGTTTATATCTAAATGTTTAAGTAAGTCATTTGTTCTCAAATTGTTTCCTGAAACAAGAATGTTTAAAGGGGGATGAATGAGTGAATTCTCATTTATCCTACACGCAGAAAAAAAAAAAGTTCACTATTTCTTCAAGTTCATAGCTGAATGCATAACAGAATTTAGGCCCAATTTCCACACCTTGTACAGTTAAGTGTCTCATTCTAGAACTCTCAGAATACTCCCAATATTGCCCCAATGCTCAGTAAGTAACAATGACTAATGGATCTAGATTTTTAAATGGCTATGGTTAGATCATACCACCAAACTTCACAACATGGTTTCTTGTTCTGAAGTAAAAGGGCAGAACCTAAGAATAAAGCAATAGAAAGGGGTTCATAGATTAGATCTACTAACTCCATCATTATTTGAGAAAGAGATATTTCCTAGATACATGGGAGACACTTTTATCTGGTGATATTTACTAACTTTGGGGGCGGGTGGAAACCCATTGATACTTTTTACAACATCAATTAAGACAGAAACAAGTAATTTATTAATCAATTCAATTAAAGTGTTTTCAAGTAGCTTTATAAGATTGAAATTATTTTCCAAACAAGTGAGTAGATGTCCAATAGTCATTACTTTCAGAATGATAAGGCTTTATTATAGTAAATCTTAGTAGTAGATTGGTACTTTTTCATTTCTAAGTAATTATTTCATAAAGGAACTGGCCTTCCAAATTAGAGAACCGTTCCAAAATGAATTACTTAGTCCCGAGCACCTGTTCTAGTTGTTGATTCCAAGGATAACAAATGCTTCCCTGCCAAGCCCTTCCACAGGGGTTAAGCCGAGGTTCTGCAGAGTTCATTATGTTTTCACTTCTGGCTTAGAGGAGGTCTATCCGAGACTCAGAATGCAGTTAATATTTTGTTCAACATGTAAACAGTAGTTGATTATATTTTCTTGTTTCAGAAAGTAACATTCAAAAGGAGAGCATCCCTCAGGGAGGCACAGAAGTAAGGCGGGGAGAATTGTTTCTGAACAGAACTCTCTCGGAAAAAATGTGGCTCTTTTGAAACTCTGGGAGAACAAAGTACTTCAGCAGACTGAAAACCTGCCTATTTATTAGAACATCTGGAAGACTTTGCAAGTCTGTGGGTCTAGGTCACAACCCACATGAAAAGGGAGAGCCTCTGGCACGGGATCTGTACTTTTGATAAATTCTCTAGCTCGTGCCAATATGCAAGTTCAACCTGTCTGATAAACTTTACTTCAGTTAAGGAAAACCTAGTTCAAGGCACACGAGTAATGCCCATGTGGGGCTCCCTCTGTGATCACAGATTATTCTTAGGGCCTCCCTCTTCATATAAGTGCAAGAGATGAAACCTCATTTCGAAGCATGTACGCCAGGAACTAAGCACAGACAAGAGAGAAACAGCTCTGTACACTGAATTGAGGGCCAGCAGAGATGGGGAGTTTAATTCCATGGTGCATTAAATTCTCCATGCTGGAAGCTGTGGGAATATGGGCAAATATGTGACTGATGTCTTTAGGGAGCTAACAAATATTTGGGGCCACCAATGTGCAAATAAATCAAGACCAAATACAATATGTGCACTAAGGGCGGTAAAATCAGAAATAAGGGCACATTAAGGTAGAGGACATTAGTGACTTAGAAAAGGAATAGGACAACAGCACTAAGATCTCTACCTGGCTAATCTCGGAGATTCTAGAAAAACAAATGCGTGGCAAAAGGAATGCTCACCTGAGAGAAGCAGAGAACGGAGGGAAGCATGGATTTGTCAGCAGGCTGGAGCGCAGTGGTTCACGAACTGTGACTCCAGAGTGCAGCATAAGCATCACCTGAGGCTTATTAGAAAGGCGTAGGCTGGGACCTATCACAGACCCACAGAACTGGAGGGGTAGCACTGAGCTTTTACAGGTGCTGCAGGTGAGTTGGGGTGCTGGGAGGCTCCAGTGCACCCTACACACACTTGAGAATCATGCTCTAGGGTTTCTCTTGAGACTGAACTTTCTGCAGGCCGGGATGACCTTGGAAGGACATTGCACACAGCTGATCATGCTGTCATTAGCATCTTCTGAGTGGGGACATTCTGCTGGTGCAGCTGCGGGGAGACACACACTCACCCTCTTTTTTTTTTTTTTTTTTTTTTTTTTTTTTGTCTTTTTCGTTTTTATCGGTACCAGGGATTGAACTCACGACTGCCTGCTTGCAAGGCAGGCACTTATGCCGCTGAGCTAAATCCCCAGCCCCTCACCCTCTCTTTCTTCAACACCGGCTAGATCATTACTCTGTGAGCCTCGCTGGAGCCTTATGGAGGGTCTTAAAATGAGAAAGAGAAAACTGCTCATTGAAAAAAAGTACCTGGACAGAGTAAACAGCAGTACTAAGGAAATTTGCTGGCCGCAGGTACTAAACGAAATTCACAAACTCATTCTCCCAGGAATATTTCTATGTTAGCCATATGGCATGAAATTTTTTTATGCAAACCTGAACACCACAAAAGGAATGGACAGATTGTACCTACAGACAATGCCATAGATAAATCCTAGAAACATCTTTTACTTAAAGATGCCTTTCATAAAGGAAGACGTAGAGTATGAGTTCATTCTTATGATTAAAATAGGCCACAGCCATTTGGTTTTAGTAGTAGAAATCCAGTATCAACTATCCTGAGTCAGGGCCTGGAAGAGGGCTGGGGGCCCGGGCTAAAGATAAAGCCTTTGTTCCTGTTCAGTGCTAATTTCCCCTGTGTACTCATTTACTGAAATTCTTGGTCTTTCCATTTGCAATCTGTGCATTTGTGTTTTGACTTTGATACGTTTTTGAGAAATGTAACAGTAAGACCAACGCTGTGTTAGAATTTTAGGAAGTCAGAACATCCTCGCTCTCTTTCACTTTTCCGGATGTGTTGGCTGTTAGGACAGTGCTCCTGGTGACTGTGGGGAGCATCAAGGCACGGCACCCACTGCAGAGGTCGAAGCCCAGTGGACAGTGGTACTTGGTCCTGGGGAGTGCAAGATGCTAAAGACGATTGTGCGAATGAAAGGTGAGTGCTGGATGGTGCTGGTAACGCATTCTCACCTCAGGTGGCCCAGTTAACAAGGGAATCTGTGCACATGAGGAAATGGACAGTCCGCTAAATCAAACTGGCTGAGCTGTGCCTGTAACACACCTGTTCCCCCAGTCAGTTGGGGCCACCTTTCTATTGAGTATCTGCTACTATGTCCAGCTGTGCCCTGAACTCTACAGGAAGCTTCCTGGCCCCTCACCTTGCTGTCTTCATCTTCCCTCTTTCCTTCTTATCTGTCCACAAATGTTCATTAATGTTCCACATATTCACTGATAGCCATTTCACTAAAGTTCTCCTCATTTCTGGTTGCATATTATCTTCCGCAGGACAACTGATTGCACTATGTGGATCCACTGTGGACCAAGTCCACAGGACTCTCTGGAGACGCCCCACTGATCGTTTTGCAGGCTCCCAGCTGCTCGGTGAATGGAAGGAGCACAGCTCACAAGGCCTCCAGGCTTCGGGTCTGCAGAGCACTGGTGTCCTGCGCTCAGGTACAGTGTGGACGACCACCTCCCCCGTTATGCCTACAGACTGGCCTTCACACGCCCTCCTTCCGAACCCCCAGGTGCCCAGCATTGGAGCCCCCGCTTACCACAAGCTGTGCTTGCAGAAACAGTACTGCTTTTAACCAAGAAGTGTGTCCAGGCATGTACCAGAGCTAATGGTGTGGTCATCGTTCTAATGAGTTTTTAATGATGTGTAAAGTGTTCAGCTGATAGTCAACAAGGTGCAAAGTTTTGCAGAAAATATTTTATTAGTGTGAAATTAATTTCTTTGCTTCAAGCTTTTGTTTTCTCAAACTCAAGAAACATATAAGGACCTCTATTAAAATTTCTTGTCTTCCTATGGTTAATAGGAAGTGGTTACAGGGCAATAATTAATAATCATGCATTTATTATTTTAAAAAGCTAAGATTTTAGATTTTATGTGCTCACTATAACAAAAATTAAATTGTGAGGTAATCCACATGCCAGTCAGCTCAATTTGACCATTTTGTAATTTGAAAACCATATGATGTGCACATTAAATATACACAACTTAAACATCATAAAACGTTTACTTTCCTTTTAAATACTATTTGAATAAGGAGAGCAGTTTCCCTTGATTTTATGTCAGGGCAAACTTACGGAAGTGGGAAAGAAACAATAAATCAGGGCTTTCCAGAGACCAGTGTGTTTGCCCTCCCTAAACGCCTGGAGAATGGAGGACCCAGGACCAGGCCGAAGCCCTCCCGGCTCCAGCCCTGCGAGGTGGGGCAGCAGGTACAAGCCGGGGTCCTGACACTCAGCTGCAGCCCGGGGCACCCAGAGGATCTCTTCATGGGTTTGGAGGAGAATTTTAGAACCAAATCCTCTAACATTTAATTGTTGAGGCAGCTTTTGACCACACATTTCATATAAAGCAGAAAATAAGATGGAGAGCGCAAGGACTCCAGGAGGTGGCTCACACCACTGTCCACTGCGCGCTGTGTGACTGCTTTCTCTCTTCTGGTGGCAGCACTGCCTGCCTCTGGGCCGAGGCTGGGCCTGGCCTGTGCATTTCCAGGCCGGGCGATGCAATCTATGTTGCATTTTGCAACAAGGCCCGATTTTCATCGTTAATCTGTTGATGAGAATTGTATTTTATTTTACGTTTTCCACTGGGAAAGGCATGAAACCTTGATTTTGTCAAGAGGGATTCTGCACGCAGCCCTGTCCTATCTCAGGCTTCACTTCTGAGCCAGGAATCCACAGCTATTCCCTCACGTGACCGATGTCCCCCGTAACCCTCAGAAGCCCAAGTCACTTATATAAAACCCCTCTGCCTCTTTCCATACGCTGTAAAGCACTTAGGCTACTTATCACACCTCTAATACTTAACACAACGCTACGGAAATAGTTCTGTTTTTAGAGAATAAGAACGTGAAGAAGTTTTGCATATGTTGAGCAGACACCTGCTATTTTACCAGTCTGTTCTGCTCACGGTGACAGTGGCGGTGCCCACCGAAGCGGAGCCTGAGGGTGCCCGCCCTTCTGTACCTGGGACCTGGGGGCTCTGTCCGGGAAGGTGTGCAAGGCCACCACTCTGCTAAGGTCCCAGTTATTATTATAAAGCTTATTCATGTGTAAACAAATATTTTATGCTGCTTGAAGGGTAAGCAAGGGGCTTCTCAGAGTTCACACGGATCCTTGGGTGGTTATTGTAAAGTGGAAAGCTAATTTCAATTCCAGGGCCGCAGGAAGAATGAATGGTCAAGAAACCCTGCTCCGCAGGCCTGCCCAGCAATCCTCTCCTTGGCCAGTAGGTGGCAGTCGCTTCCTAGAAATAGCTCGCATGCTCCTAGAAAATCAATTCCATGGACACAGTCTAAATGCCTTTCTGTAAAAAATTCAGCCCGCTTCCTCAGTGCTAGCCATCCATTAGTCGTATGAGCAGTGACGCCGAGCAACGCACTCAGTTGTTAACTGTAAAGCTGGCTACAGAACGGGACGGTCCCGCTTATTTATGTTTATTTATCTTCAGGTACTGTAGGTTAATCAACATATGAATTGTCATTTAATGCAGTAAGGTACTCTAAAGCTGAAGTTGTAAATTTTTTTCTCTCTGACAATAAAAGCATGGCCATCTAGTGACTGATAACCTCCAGGGGCATATCTGTGTCTTATCTCAGCTCTTCAGAGATGAGGATTTGCATTTTGTCCCCAAGCTGGATTCCACCATCATTCACCCTTCTATGTCTGGAGGTGTGGGGTGGCCAGTCGCAAACCATCCAGTCAACAGAAGCTTTTAGAAATTTTCCGTCCCCTCCTTCCTTCATGTTGTCATTTTCCTATTTAAAAAATCAGTGCACTCTAATTTGTGTAGATTTGTGGGTTCGGGAAAGGATGGGAAAGTCAGATTAACCTCTGTGCCTAGTGACCTTGACCGTGCGCTCTGAGAGACAGACCGAGCTGCCGACCTCTTTCCATGTGGGGCTCTTTTCCCAAAGGCTCCTTGAGACCAAATCTGACATGAGAAATCAGGGTCATGACATAAGAAATGGCGGGGAGGGATTGCAAGGTGATGTCTAGAGGCCAAGAGAGGCCAGGAAATGTGGAGCGAAGGGGATAGTCCGAGGCTGTCACCCACGGAGAAGGAAAGTGATGAGCAGAGGCTAAGGAGACTGACCCTCAAGGGAATTTGAATCCGTCCCAGAATGTCCTGAGAACTCTGCTGTGGAACAAACCTATGACGCAGACGAAATCTATGGAAAGAAACACAAATCACCCTGGAGACTAACAGAAAGATCACGAAGCCTTCTGAGTTCATTCCTGATACTACCATGTTCACTGACAATCTGTTTTTCCTATTCTATTTACTTCAACCCCTTTCATCTGACTTCTACAAGAGACTCCTACCACAAAATCTCACGGCCTGCTGCAGATTCTCTCACTAGCTGTGTCCTCAGTCACGATTGTAGTTTCTCCTTCCACTGGGCACACCAGCTATTTCGCAATTCTTTTATTCTTTTAGAGAAAAGGACCTGGCTGGACCTTGACTATCGTTAGATGATTCTGGGACCTGCTGTTCTGACCCTCAGCCACTTTTGCTGACCTTGAATTTCCCAGGAACAGTCATGCTTTCTCCCTCACAGATGAACCCCTACTTGCATCAGGCTAACCTTCTATCCTACCACAGGCCATGGATCAGAATAAAAGTTGTGGGAACTTTAGACTCCGAAAGGTTCAGTTTGAGTTGTGGTGTGACCACTCCCTAAATATACGTCCTTACCTAAGGTGTACGACTTCTCCAAGACTCTGTCTTCTCATCTGCAAAATTACAGGAGTAATACAGCCTCCACCCAATGATTTGAGGAGTACTTATGTAAGGCTTGGAAAAGCACTTTTCACACTACGTAGAAATAAATCCTTTGAGATACCTTCTCTGTTGACATTGAACTTGAAGAGTTTTTTGTCCAGAAAGTAAAATATGAAGGATGATCAAAAAATACAGAGAATGCTCCTGACAGATGTCATCCAACAGAGAGGTAAAGATCTTCAATCTGAGAGCAGCACATGGTCCCTCCGTAGGAGTACGCGGCAAATTTCAGTTTGTTTGCTGCTCTCAGCCCGTTGTGAGCTGTGGCTAAGGAGAGGTGTGTGTTAAAGTGTGCCATAAATCGTGGATCACAAACAACACATTCACATGAAATTTTGTCAGTTTCTTTGTAGTTGTGTGATTGTGATGCCTCAGATTCCAAGTTATCAAAAAGTGTCATCACAGAAGATGAAACTCCCTATGGTTAATGTCCTGGGACTCAGGCTCAGTGTTCTTAAGAGAAATCACTCAGTTCTCCCGTGAAAAAAGCATTTCAATCAAGATCCACCATTGAGGTTGTGTTGTTTTTGCCTTGATGGAATTGTGTGGCTTGAGTTTCCCCCAGCTCTCAATATCATAGGGCTTCTTAGAGGGCGTAAGAAACAGTGCACTTAGAAAACAGCCTGTGAGCTGGGCAAAGGCTTTTACCTTCCATCATGACAATACTGTGTCACACACAGCCTTCGGTGTGACAGCTTCCACCAAATAAAAACATTACACCATGTCCCCATTCCCCTAATTCACTGGATCTGGCACCATGTGACTTCTGACCAAAGGTCAAAATGACCAGGAAGGTCACTGAATCAATTCAGGACATCCAGGCAGCCACAGTGGCACCACTAAGGACACTCATGCAAGAGGACTGCAGAACTGGGATAAATGTTTAAAGGCAAAGAGGAATATTCTGAGGGGGAGTAAAGAAAATGTGCCTTATACTGTAACAACTTTACACATTCACCACATTTCTGATCAGATATCTTACTTTGCCAACCATCAAGCATCAGAGTATGAACGGGTGAACAACTTTGTCTCGAGCTGCAGGCCTGTGACCTGGTCCTCTTTCAGTGTACAGCTGCAACCACCTTTTTAAGCAATACCTTTTCTTTCTCTTCTGCCTTCTGAGCCTGAAGTTGAAACAGGAGTCTCCCTGGGCCTCCTCTTCACTCCTACATGTCAGGCTTGAGTGGTGGTGTTCTCCGGGATCCTTTGGACACAGACTGAGCTCCACACCTTGAACCCAGAAAGGCATCTCTGCTCATTCCTGGATACCTCCTGGGAGATGCCCCTCGGGGACTGCCTAGTCCCCAGGGAAGAGAAGGCATATTGGAAGGGTGGTCATTGTCCATTATAAATTAGGCCTCTTTCAACATATTAGGGAATCTTTGAGTTTAGCAAATGAGAGGCAATTTTAAAGTAGTTTAGCTTATAAAATCCAATCGCTGCAGACAGCGGAACTTCAGGGTATCTCTGAGATTGGGTCTGTGGCAATGACCCCGGGACCGTGGCTCAGTGTTCGTGGTGCAGCCTACAGCCCACAGTGGCGGTGTGTGTTCTCACGGGCAGCTGGAATGGCTCTTTTGGACAGTAACATACACAGCAGCAGGGATGTGGAGTGCGTGTGTGGTGAGCTGGAATGGAAGAAAAGTCATTTCCCAATTTTCTGCCAGGTCCGGCTGCTATGTCCCACTTAAACTGGGACACAGAGTACTCTGAAATTCTGATCCTAAGAAACGTGTGTAGCTCTTCTATGCCTGTGCAGCTTGCTGCTCAGATTTTCTCTTACTTCTAAGCATTTAATGTTCGGAATATCAGAATGGTATTTTCTGAACATTTGCTTGTGGTCCAGGTGTCTCTGTTGAGATGCTTACGCTCCTTGGTACGGTTTGTACCTACGCATCCCCTCCAAGCCTTTGGTGATCACAGGTGGAGCGCTCTGGAGGCGGCTGAAGGGAGGGTGTGTGGTGCTGAGCAGAGGGTCTGATGCTGGGATGAAGGGTGCGTGGTTACTGCGCATGGAGTGCTTGGGCTGGCATGCTTCTGGGTGTAGACGGCACCACCCTGGGTGCGAGTGGCACCACCTAAAGGACCGCTAGCCTAGGGGGATAAAGGAGAGACACAGAGCTGCTGCTGGTTTGCTGGTTTGCATCCTGCCTACCCTATTTTGCCTCCTCGTTCCATGCCACCACTGTGCCAGCCACTGTGTACCGAAAAATCTGCAAACTAACGCGAGTTTCTCCTTTAACTTTAGGTGTTGGATATTTTTCAGTCAGCAATGAGGAAAGTAAAACATCCTTCTGATTAAGGAAACCCCTCCTTCTTGTCTTCCTCAGAACCACGGGAGAGTTTTGGCAAAGACTACTAAGCTGGTCAGCTTTGCCTGGTTTGGTCCTGCTACACTATGGTGCCAATGGTTGTCGGTGTTTTTTGTTATATATCCGTGAGGCACTGGCAGCCCCCTTAGGACTGCAGAGCCAGGACTCTATACGTGTATGCAGTATGTGTGATAATAATTACCATTTCCAAGTTCAGTCTTTTCCTCCCAAACTGATTTTCTTTTGCTGTCCAACTTGCACACATGAACACACACACACACATACACACACACACACACACACACGCACTCAACTCACACAAGCTGTCATTGGTTACTTTTTCCTCAGAGGATTAGAATCCATTTTAATACTAACTCAAGAGGAAACATTCAAACCAATGGGCACACATGTAATCCCAGCTACCCAAACAGCAAGTTTTGCATGAGCATTCACTCCTCAGCACTACAAAAGGAAAAAAAAAAACATAGAAAAGGATTCCTGAGCCAGTAAGAAATCATTTTTAAATCCTCGGTTTCTCTTGTTTTATACAATGGTAAGAAACTTTGATTCAGTTAAGTAGGAGAAAAGAAAAATACACTCACAAAAGCATTGTGGAAAAATCTCAAGCCTGTGGAAGAAAATTCTTCACTTAAAATTAAACTGGGCATTTTTCAAGTTTGTCTAGGGCTAGCACATCAGGATCTGGGCAGTTTCACGTGTTTCTTACCTCACACAGTTAACGTCGATGAGAGTGCAACCATCACTCTGGCCACGCGGCGGCGCTGAAGGCCACATAATGTTCTGGAAGCCCAGGTGCTCCCTTAGCAGACTACAGATAACTGAACGTTCTGGCCCAAAATTAATATAGGATATTTTCATTTCTTAGGGATAGGCGATTAGTTTATTGCTAGACTTGGACAATAAATAAGTGAATGAAAGTCTTGGAGAAGTAATTAAGGGTATTTCTTCTTTCTTTTTTTTTTCCCCCTCTCTCTTTACACTTTAAATAGCAGTATGGTCTCAGGGGTCAAATATAGCCAGTCGCCTGTTTTTACAATAAAAGTTTATTGGAACACAGCTACATGAATTTGCATATTGTGTAATGTTTTCAGGATACATGAGGGTCTGGCACCTAACACAGAGACTGCTCTGTCTGACAAAGCCTAAGATATTTACTGTCAAGCACTTTCCAGAAGGAGCTTACTGGC
Source organism: Cavia porcellus (assembly GCF_034190915.1). Lineage (NCBI taxonomy): Eukaryota > Metazoa > Chordata > Mammalia > Rodentia > Caviidae > Cavia > Cavia porcellus. The sequence goes on from NW_026947494.1 coordinate 48,173,766, forward strand.
CTGTGCACTGGTCCTACGGAGATGGTAGACATAGAAACTTGGACGTGTGTCTGTCCAACCAGGAGAGGCGCCAGCCTCCTCCAATACATGTGGAGAATGTGAGGCCATCACCATCTGGCAGCCCTTTCCACTGAATCACAAGCAGGCAAACGATGCCAATTTGACGCCTAGGAAGTGCATCCAGGGAACAGAGATTCAGGAAATGAACCTTCAGGGCTCTTAGATGATGCTTGCATTTGTGCTCCCCATTTCACCAAGGAAAGAAAATGCTCCAGGTCTTCTGCTGCAAAAGGGGGTTTGGCTTCAGGCAGCACGCTGAGGGCTCTCTGCTGTGAGCAGGCTGCCCTTCCCAATGCCGCAAAGCCTGTTACTGTGTAGAGATGCAATGCTCCATCTGATCACAGAGTTCAAAGTAGAAAATATGATATGGGTGAGAAAAAACAATCCAGATAAATGGTAAGATGGCAGCAGAGTTGGGGAAACATGGATAATAATGATAAATAGTCTCAGATATGTGCATCCTTTTGTATAGATTCTCTGTAAACCAAGGGACCAATGTCTGTGGAGGAAATTTCTCTATGTCAGGGAGCAGAGTAGCAGAGAGATCTATGGGCGAAAAGGAATGAAAAGACCAGAATTAATAAGTGCAAGCTGCCTAGACCTCCTGTGCATCAAGGAAGCAAGGAAACGGAGCAGATGGCTCAGATTTCAGAGACAGGAAGGCTGATGGAGGGCTCAGTTGGGAACATTCGTATGCTTTGCAAAGGGGTGGAAGTTGGTAATAGCAATCACTGAAACCATATCACAAGTGATTTGGGTACCGGCCCCAGGAGGGATCAATCAGCAGGGGGTTTGTGAACATACGTGAAAAGATGTTTGGTAAGAGTCAGGATGATCAGTACAGAGGTGTCAGTTTGTGGACACTGGAGCAGGGTTAGTGGAGACTGAGATTCTGCTGCCACCTCCTCACTGCACACAGTCACAAATTTGGCCCGAGTTACCTCTCTCTCATGTTATTTAGTCATTTATTTTTTACTTGTCAAGTGGGCATAATCCTGAAATGAGGCTGAGGTAGGGAGGAGGTTACCCCTGTAACCCTATCCTTCTAGGAGCTGATGCAAAGGGAGTGTAAGTTCAGGGCCAAACAGGGTCACAGTGTGAGTTCTATGCCCAGACAGGGCAATTTAGTGAAATTCTGACTTAAAAAAAAAAAATAAAACAATGCTAGGAATGTAGCTTGGTTCAAAATTCCCTGGGTCCAATTCCCTGTACCAAAACCCATATACATGCAAAACACAGGCATACACACAAACAAAGGGTTGAATAATTAGTATACAGGAAAGGCTCAGAGCAGACCAGGTGGAGATGCTTGCCATGCAATTGTCAGCTGCTATTAGATGATGGCGGGTGGTGAGTGGAACAATAGAGAGGTGGATGAAATCTGTACAGCGTTTCAGAAAGTCTCACATGCTGTCACTGAGGCCAGGGTGACTGAAGAGGTGGGCTGGATGCCAGCACACAGCCAGTGCAAATCTAGGTACATGCACAACTACGTGCTCACTTCAGCTTGGGGACACTGTCCAATTTTAAGCCTTGAGATGGTCCTCAGCCCAGCCTGTTGTATAATTTCTCACAGTAAGACCTGAAATAACTCTATTTTACTGTGACAACTGTAAAATATCATAAAATATTCCAAGCATACAAAAATAACTTTCAGTTTTGGAACTGACAAACTATGAAATGCTGTAACTAAAGCATGAATGATTTCTTCCTTACGGAACATACTCAAGTGAAGATTGAAAGACCCCTTGAAACAAAGGTCACGGAGCTTTCTGTGAGCCATATGTTGAAATAACCCTGGAAATTCTCTTCATTCTTGTAAATGTTTATTAAGCATTTAGCATATGGTTAGGCATTGTTCTGGGTTCTTTGAATTTATGTCAACGAAGGAATCTAGCTTTATGGAACTTACATTCAATCAGATTGCTTGTTGAGTAGAAGGTCCAGTGAATCATGAGACCTTAATTTCAACTACCCATACATTTGATAAACTCACTTTTTTCCCTCATCTTTAAAGTTGTGGTGATGATAAAATACCAACCCTTCATATTTAGGGGTCATTTATCCACACAGCAAGTATTTACTTTGATGCTAGGATCTGGGAAAAAAATGAGAAAAGATTCTTGTTTTCATGGGGCTTTTATCTTTCATCTTATTCATAAGGTAAAAGCAAGTAGAGAATATCAATGGAAGTGCTGAATCAATAACACAAACATGGCTCAAGCACGAATCACTGGTAAGCATCCTGGGGATGGACAATTTAATTTTGGCTGTTACCCGTGTCATACTCCAACATCACAGCCAGCACTGCTTCTCCTCTGCTATTTGGAGGAGGAAGGGAGGGAGAGAGAGAAAGAGAGAAAGAAAGAGAGAAAGAGAGAGGTCCTAGAGCTTCCATAAAACCCAAGAATCCTTGCGATCTCTTCTTCCTAAGAAGCATTCAGTTTTACCGTCAACCACTGCTCCCTTCTACTCAGAGGGCTGAGTCAAGAGGCACTGTGGGTGGGAGATGCTAGCTTGCAGGGACGTGACTCTAAATGCATATGTTATGAAATGAGTTTCCAAACCTAAAGGTGTGCCTAGATCCACAGCATGTCAGGCAAGATGCAAGTTGAGCCTTGGTCACTCTATGTGGAACCAACACGGATACTTAGAGGATAACAGTCTCTCAGAGAAACAGAGGACCAGCCATCACACAGCCGTCACCAGCTTCTCTCCACTGGCTCACCCAGTCCCCGTCTCCAGCAGCAGCGGGAGCTCCACCATTGTACCTCAGGTGTTCTCCGCACTGGCAATATGTGTGTGCACCTCTGTCGCCTTCTGTCCTCCAGGGAGTGGCTCCAAAAGATGACATGAAGGGCACCTGGATTGCCAGATGAAGGAATCAAAAATTCATATGGCAGCTAAGAGCAGTTCCACAGTTTGGAAGGGTACCTGAGATTTGTTCCTCTCCTCCCTCATTTAGGCCACTCACATTTTCCACCATAAAAAGATAGAATAAGGCATTTTTCCGTTAGTTTTACATCTAGAGAATATTTACTGTGCACCTATCATGTGTAGGCTGGTATAAAAATAATGTAATCATAAATAATGTAATCATAATAATTATTTTCATCATCCAAAGTCCATAATAGCATTGAACCTACTTGTAAAGTGCAGGGTGAAGGCAGAGAAATATGCTATGAATACACTGAGAAGCTATTACATATCTATTGGGTCAGTGCTATGAACGAAGTCTCTACCTGTCATGTGATTACCTTTGAGATAGGGCTTTTAATAGGTAATCAAGATCAGATAGAGTCATAGTGTGAGTCTTAAATTTGTCAGGTTGTTAGCCTTATATGAAGAGAGACTCTAGGGACTACACACACACACACACACACACACACACACACACACACACAGAGCAAGAACTGACCACAAGCAAAAAAGTGACCATCATCAGAGCCCAGCCATCTTGGCATCCACTTAGAACTTGCAGCCCTCAAAAGCATGAGCAAACAACTGTTCATTGAATCATGCCATTTATGGTTCTTTCCTTTTGGCAGCCTGAGCTAATTCAGTCTGGTATTGCTAAGTGATCTAAAGTGAAAGCAAGCAGAATAAAGGGGAGAGGTAGAAAGGGGAGGTCTGGAGGCCCTCTGTGGCAGAGCGCTAGGAGGGCTGCACTAGTTGAGAGCAATCCCCGGTCTCAGATTGAAGACCTATAGCAGCCACAACATGACCAGGCTTGTCTTTAGAAGCACGTGAGCCTGCTGCCCCAACACAACATTTTTGAGAAATATCCTGTTCTTTTGCTGGAGGAAATACGTGACGATGACAGCCTCACTGTGTGAGTTCAGATCACTTCCTTGAGCCCACAGCCCAGGCTTCACAGAGTCAAATCGAGGAAACCCAGCATCTCCACATCACTGGGCTGCTGCTGACAGGTTTGAACAACTTGGATGGATGCCCGAAACAGCACCCAGTAAGCCGCGGTGTTACTACCATATTGTGGATCTATTGTGACTATTACACACCTACCACTATTATTATTAAGAAGCCACGAATAGACTATTAGAAGTTTCAGCAACTGCACTGTAAGTCTTCTCCAACCATCCTGGCCCCAAGCATCTCTGAAATGGGGACTTGTACCTCAATGGAGCCAAACCAATTTAACCCTACATATAGTAAATGTGAAGTCCTCTGCGTGATTTCAAAGCCATCAGGAACAAAGGCTTTCTTCTGGCAGAGTGAATTCCCCTGTTCCTTGGTACCAGGACTCTCAAGGGACCTGTTCTAGCCTCACTGCAGGGAGGACAGCATATCTATAAAACATTTTCGCTGTCTCCAAAAGCTGTCGTAACGATGAAGCCTTTTTCTCAGGTTTTCCTGAAGAAGAGCAAGAACGAAAAAGATGGAAAATAGAAAACAAGAAAGAGGGAGCAGCAGGAAAGGAGGAAAACTGGACAGAGCCAACCCGGGGAAGGTGGGAAGCGCCTCCTGTAGTTTATTGTGGGTACGCTGCTGACACAAACAAACAGCGCTGGGAGGAAGAACGTCATGGGGGTAGATAGCATCTATCTGGGTCCCGCTTGTCTCACATTGGTAGATATTTTAGAAATTCCTTTGTGCAAAATTTGCCTATGTAGAAATGAGTAAATCCAGCCCTAAAATGCTCCCATCTAGGCTTTGCTCCGGGTAGGTATGGTTTGCAGTTCCACAAAATGAAGTGAAATTGCTCTCCATCTGCTGCACTGCCAGGTTCTCAGGAGCAGAACAGCACGTGGCATCATTGTGAATGTCCTATGTTTTGCCCCTGGTGAAACTAGGCCAGGTGTAGTCTGGAGGTACACTTCCGGTAGTTATCTGGCAGTTTTTGTATATTTTCTTCAAAGGACTCCAAATCCACACTAGCTTCCATAAGCTTTTGCTTTTATTCTCCTCCCAGTCCTCTGGAAAATTTTTATTTTTCAACGCATTGTCACTAGAATTGTACACACCACACACTGCCTGTCAAACAGGCTTCTTGCTCATAAATACTGGCATTATCCCCACGTTAGCAGAGCTGTGTTTGACTTTTATAGTGTTCTATGGAAGCCAGGTGGTCTACACATCATTGTGTTTTGCGTTTCTGGGGGAACATTTGGTGTTAGGTACGGGGTATGACTGTACAAAATATTTTTCACAAATATGATTACACTGTGAATCAAATGAAAACCAGAAGAAGCAAAGATTGTTGGAATTGAAGTTTTTTTTTTTTTTGTTTTTGTTTTTGTTTTTTTTTTTGCAAGAATCTAGACAGTAGTTCGTTTTCCCTTTATTGACTATGAAATGAAGGGTGGGAGTGGAGGTAGTAAAAAGAACCAGGAATTAGATAGTTTTTAGGCAAGCATGTGCAATTTAGAACAGCAGTAAAATGTGTTGATTTCTATATAAGGCAGCCTCCCTGCAGGCAACAGAGGCATTTGAAAAGGCCGTGGATTTATAATCAGGAACTCTGCATTCATTTTCTCTATTGTTGCATTCTAGTGGCTTTACCTTCAATGCTCATTTGACCTTGAATATTCACTTGGTCTGTCATAAACTCCACGTCCTTGTTCTTGTGCATAAAATGAGAGCAATTATATCTCCCATTGGGGACATTTAAACCTCTTTCCTAGTAGTCACAGCGTATTTCTTTTTCTTTTTCTGTTTTCAAAACCTTCAAGATAATATTGTTATTTCTTCACACATGGATCCTCGATTTTAACCAGCTGCCCACTCTCATCACTCAATATTTATTCATTTTTCTACTCAGTGGTGGTGGAGGTCTATTCTGCTAGTACCTGCTCCTCAGAGCATTCCTGCACCAGACAAGAGAAACCTAGACAAGAGAAACTTCTGAACTTCAGACCACCTTCTCACATATGCTTTATACTTCTTTTCTTTTGTTGAAGTTTATAAGAGCAACCTAGATGGATGCTAAGTGTTTGAGGAACCAGATTTAATGAATTTCGAGAAATTTCTGTTTTAAAGTAGGAAACTGTGAAATCCTCTCACATCACTTTCAGATGAGTCTCTTGCATTTTTTGAGGAATTATCACGGGACCAGCTGACAATCAAGTATCTGTGGCAAAGGCTGTCCTCCTTAGGATGGAGCAACCAAAGTCTTAATGGGACATTCTAGTTCTTTGATTAAAAAAAGAAAGAAAAATACCTCCTTGGGATGGGAGCAACCAAAGTCTTAATGGGACATTCTAGTTCTTTGATTAAAAAAAAAACAAAACAAAAACAATCACTTAATGGTCTCCTGATTGATCCAGTAAGGACGTCCCCTCAATGGACTGTACGCCTACATGTCTCAATCTGGGCACTAACATTGATAATAAATTTGTGCTCAAGTTTTGGGGTTATAGTGATTTATAAAATATGCCAAGTGATTTATAAAATATGCCAAGAACATTCAAACTGCCATTCTTTTGCAAAGGATCTAATTTTTATTAAAGGAAGTTAAATAAATTGGTACTTGTCAAAACTACAAAATTTAAGATAAGAATGACATATTTACTTTCATATAACTTAGTGATGCTAAAGAAGATGAATTCATTTTGAATCAATATTTCTTATTTAAATTTTCTTGGTTTTTAAATTCAGATATCTATATACAACATGCATTTGTCAAGTGTACAGATTATATCACTTAATTCTTTATGTGCTATTTTAGATCTGTGTAAGTCTGTAGAAATAAAATATCTGGACATAGTTCAAGTTTCCTTAAACTTATAATTGCTTTTGTTCTACATATGAGTTTCTACATTGTTTAGCACGTACACATTCAGAATGATTTTAACTTCTTCAGTTATATCCAGTGCTATGCTTGTAAAAGAGTAACAACTGAAGGGGAAGAAGAGAACCTTAATTTTTATCATTTTTGCAGTCTATGGTTGAAATAATCACATTGTCACCATTTCAATGTGATGTCACTGAACTTGGAATTAGTAAAAATGCTAACCATAGACTCTTACAAGCTCCTACCAGCCAGCTCCCTAATACTGCTGATTTTATCTTTTGACATTATATAAATTCTTTTTCATCATGTTAGTATTTAAACCTTACATTTCACCTTGTCTAATAGTAATATTATTCTATAGTTTGATTCACATTGGCTTTGTATGCCTTTATATATTTCATTTTTATTACGTACAAATAAATTTAAGTACACTTCTCATAAATTATTTAATTTGTGGGCTCATGTTTTATGTGTTTTGGAGTGGAAAGTTTATGTATGTGCTTCTGTGTGTACATGTTTACTCAGTCTGATACTGGGCAATAGAAACAAGTTCATTCATGTGCAGTGTGTACTCACTTGTAGTTGATGTAATTGGAAAAGGCACATTTTACTAAACTTCATTCTCAAAGGATTAAAGAAAGGGAAACATTTTTATGAACATAAAGCACATATGCAAATAAATTTATTGAAGCAAAATATACTTTTATGATCTTGGATAAAGTACTATTTTTTTTTCTTTGTATTGGGGATCAAACTCATGACCTTGAGTTTGTCAGGCAGGCTCTTGTGCCACTGAGCTAAACCAGCCCACTGGGGGTTTTCTACTTATATTTTGTTTTCTAACGTTGGTTACTTCTTGAGGTTAGGCAGATAGATCTCACTTGATATTGAGGGTAATGATTTAGTCCCAGAATTTGTATTTTAATTGAACTTGCTATATTTCATTTTGTAAAAAGAGTGACAATAGAGTCCTCAAAAAGCTCGGATTAGAGGTTTCATTCAACCCAGCTGTTTTCCCTCTAGGTACCTTCCCAGGAAAATTAAAAACATCATATCACAGTGATATAAGGGCAGCTATGTTTATAGTAGCATACTTTGTAATAGCTAAGTCTTGGAAACAACACAAATGTCTACCAACTGAGGAATGGATAAAAGAGATGTGGTCTTTTTATACTATGAAGCTCTACTCAGTCAGAGAGAAGGATAAACTTGACACTTTCATAGGTAAATGGATGCAACTTGAGACCACACTCATAAGTTAAATCAGACTCACATGTGTAAACATCATATTGTCTTCCTGATATGAGAAACTGAAAGAGTAAACAAGGTCTAAAATGTACAGGAGATACTGTGAAATGGAAGAAACTTAAAAAGAAAAAAGAAATTAGGATGTGGGAAAGAAAGGAAGAAGGAAAAATGCAAATTAAGTATACTACTAGTATCTCTTAGTTCATTGAAAATGAAGGTTTGTTCTAATATTCACTGGAGAATTTTTTATGCCCATATCTTACACTCTAATTGACTACATTGAAGATAATAATATGCTATGTATTAATTACTACTGTTCTCCTATTATGTTGTTATGAAACTTTGTTTTATTTTTTCCATAAAAAATAGATAAAATAAATAAAAGATATTTTGTAAGTGAAATGCTGAATTTTAGCATATCTGATATCTGATCAAATATGATATTCAAAGTGTTGTTATTGAGTAGATTGGTTTGTCACCCCAACCCCAAAACTCTTCTTCCAAACAAGATGTTTTGTAAGAAATACAAACTGTGGCTGGCCTCACTGTGAGCTCATGCCCCTCTGTGCATGTCTCCTACTTATTTCAAGGACAGGGCATAAAATTCAGGCCCTGTCTTAGTCTATATACAGAGTTTCCCCCCTCCCCAAGGCTCATGTGCTTATAAGTGGGGATCTGGGCATGTGACTGGATCGTGGGGGTGTGATACTCATCAGTGAACTAGTCCACTGATAACTGTACAGCCAAACACGATGTTGAGAGGCAAAGTCTGGTACAAGGAGATGGGTCAGGGGATGTGTGGCCTAGAAGGATATTCTCCCTTTCTCCTCCTTCTATCTCTACTTTGTCTGCAGTGTCAGGAGCAACCCTCCTATGCCATGCCAACCTGCCTTGGAGCCAGCTGAGCACAGACTGAAACCTCTACAAACTGGGAGTCAAAGTAAACCTTTTTCTCCTTTAGGTTGTGGATGCTGAATGTTTATGGATTGACTGTGTAGCAGCTGTCTCCAACTAAGGCCCTCCTACAGAGTTATTGGCATTTCCAAGAGCAAGTCAACAGCAGGAGTGGGAAATGTCTCCCTGGCTGGAAAGACTGGAAATCTGGGCTTATCTTGCCACCAGTTTTGCTGATGGCACTGTCACCTAAAAGAGTTATATCTTAGGGTTAAAGCATGGAATTGCCACCCTTACAAATCAGTGTTTTGTTACAAAGTCTGCTAGACTCTCTGAACTATGAAGCTACAATGTCCTCCTTTGTTCTAGACAAGCTGAGGCTTCAGTCCGTGCATCTGCATGATTGCTCCACTTAGGATTGAGAGGTTCTCAGAGCTCTTGAAGAGAGGTTCAACTCTCAGCTAAGACCAATATAATCAAACTGTGTCTCTCTTGCTTCATTTTAATGTCTTCCTGTATAATTCTCCAAATTGTAGACTCCAGTCAAGGGCCAATAAACCAATTTCCTCACATTTTATGATTTCCTGCTTATAATGATTTCTTTCCCTCCAATCTCTGAAAAACAACATTAACAGTGATGCTTTCAGTGTATCTCCAACTGGCTACCAAAAACAAGACTGGAGGGAAAGAAGGAACTTGTCTAGCACAGCTGTAGCCAGGGGAGGTATTGACCAGTTTTGGTAGCTTCTTCTTGTCCCAAGTCCACTTGAAAGCTGCAAGCAGTCCCTGGAAATGCATGGCATTTCAGACAAGGACATTTTATGTGCACTTTTATGACCCTACCTCACCCCAATGTGCTTTATTTTTACTCCAATAACATATAAAGTTATCTCCCAAATTTATATTTCTTGTTCCGATATGTCCCCCAAACCCTAGATTAACTAATGCAATTCCTCAAATTTCTAAAAGTATTTTCTGTCCTACCATGGGCAAAACACAATCTCCCTCCCCAAGTTATTCTGATAGCTCCCCCATCTCAGTGAATGCCTCCCTCTGCCTATTCCAGCCACACACACCTCAAGCCAAAAGGCAGGAGCAGCCCCTGTCCATGTCTATCCTTCCCCGCCAGGATCCAAATCATCAACAAGATTCTGAAAGCCAAAGGCTGCATATTGTTTCTAATATCCATCTGCTGTTCAACACAACTTCCCCCTTCAATCTAAAGCGCCAATCTTGACAGCACTACTGAGGTGGCTTCCGGGCTCCGTGCATTTAATTCTTCATAAAGCAGAGGTCTTTCTAACAATGCTCATCAGCCCAGTTCATTCTGCCAGGACCCTTCCGTGGCTTACCACTGCCCTTTAAATGCAACCCATCGCATTTCCCATTCCTCAGGCTCCCTGCCTGCCTACCTTGCTGACCTTGTCTCACATCATCCATATGTCAGCACAACTGAATTCTGAAAAAGCTTTTCTTGGCTGACTGAGGTACGTCATTTCTGCCACTCTCTACTGCATCTTTTGGTTTTGTTTTCTTTATAACACTCCTTGCTACTAGAAAACTTCTTGTTCATTTATTTATGAATTAGTTTAATTTTTTTGACTCTTCTCTAAATTAACATTATCTAATAAGAATGTGAGTCATGCATGTGATTTGTTCTGGAAATCATCATATGAAAGTGAAAGAAATATGCAATTTATTTCTTTGTATGTTTTATTTAACTGGATACATCCAAAGCAATGCAATTTTTATATGCAATCATTTAAATGTTTACTAATGATATATTTTACTCATCTGTTTCATGCAAAGTTCTTGAAATCCAGTGTAAGTATAACTGCATTAGCACATCTCTTGAACTGTAGGGGCTTATTGGTTAAATTCGATAGGTAGTTACTACACTGGAGAGCACAGCTCTAGAATGTAAACTCTATGCAGCGAAAGCTTGCCTGTCTTGCTTGCTGCTGACTTTCTTGTATTTATGGAGAGAATGCCGCCCAGCATATATTAGCCACTCAGTAAATATTTACTGACGGAATAGCTAAAACAATTTTGAGATCTTGGTGAATTTGTAAAATTTAATGTTGATTTTTATATATAATTTCAAAGGTTTAGAGTATTTTTTTAAAAAAAGAATTAAGTAAATCAGTTACCTTGGGTGATGAGAAGTATTGATTTAGTGAAATAAATATAGGTTTTGGGGAAAAGTCTTTAGTCTTTGTGTTTTTCTGCAGCGAACATAATATTACTCAGTGGTTCTTTAGCTACCCGTTAGTTCCTTACATAAAATTCCTGCTCGTCCACTACTTGGAGACCTGTCCTGGCTCAGAACCTTATGACAGTGGGCAGCAGTTCTCTTCCAGGAAAGCTTGGCCACACCTGCACTAGGTTTGCATGACATGTTGGATGGTGTTCTATGAGAGCATTAAACCCTACTGTGCTAAGAGAGAGAGTCATCCTGTTTTTGTCTCAGTTTCTGTGAGGAGACTTCTGATCTCACTGTTGGGTTGGTTACAACTTCAGGGTAAGACTTTAGGTATCCTCTTGGGAAGGTAATTTATTTGGTGTGTGAGAGAGAGCTGGTTGCACTAGTCAGTAAAACTGAATACAAAAGCATCAGGTATGAATGTAAATATCTCTTTGCTGTTGATAAATACAGATTGGACCCTGAAAGTAAAGAATTAGTATCATGTCTGGGCTGATTTAGGCTTGCCTATGAAAATCATACCACAGCCTTCCAAAGTGCTTTTAGTTTAGAAACTACATAGTTAAAATGAGTGAGCCATGTTGTACTAGCTTGTCTGCTTGTTGGTAGGGGAACTTTTGGGGTTGCATAAAGACCTGGGCTCCCATATCCTTTCAGGAAACTAAACCAATCTTGTTTTAAAATGAAGCTTATTGTATCCTGAAAGTTTGACCTTTTCTTTTCTTTCAGTTCTAGGGACTGAACCCAGGGCCTTTGTGCTGAGCCACACACCCAGCTCTTACTCTTTTTTGAGACAAGGTCTTGCCAAATCACTAAGTTTCTCTGGCTGGGCTGGGATTTGCCATTCTCTTGCTTAGACCTCCAAGAATTCTGGGATTACAGTGTGTGCTACCACACCCAGATTAAACCCACAAAAGCCACTAACACAGGTCAGAGACCAACAGACAGAATCAAGTTTCCTAATGCCACCAGCCAACACACACATGTCCAAGTCCTGGTCTGGAGACACAGAAGCCAGGAGGTAACTCTTAACAGAGGACATTTACTCATTTAGTGTACAATAAATAAAGACTTCTCTCTTACCCATTTGAGGAGCACACGAGTGAGGAAAAAGGAAACAGCACCCACACTCATGGCTGGTTCAGGATGAGTGATGAGCAAAAGAACAAGAAGACCAAGGTTATGCATGCACAAAGCTTCCAACCTCACACAGATAGCAGGCTTGAACCAACGGATGTCAAATTCTTAGTACTTTACTGATTGATTCAACCAATCCTTTCCCTATGTTAGGAGTGACTCAGGAGTGGAATTGGTATTTATCTGATGTTAAGAGTTTGTAAGAGTGCCTGTCTCTCCAGTGGACTGCTCAGTCTGTGATGTACAGGCCTTTGGTTACCTTTCCATCCCCAGATATTGGTTCAGTGCCAATAATTTAAGGAATAATAATTTCAATAAATAAATGCATTTGAAAATGAATGGCCAATCATTAAGCTTCAATTTCTACATTACACAAATTCTGCTAAAATGCTTTAGGCTCTATCAAAGTTTACAGTAGGGAATCATGTACAGAAGATGAGATTTATATAGCTTCTTTCCTCCGAGGACCTCCAAATTATGCACATGAGAAACATTCATGCAAGATTAATCTCATTCATGTTCTCACTGATCTCTGAAGCCAGAAATATAGTCAGTGTTGTAAAACTGAGATTATTTTGGAAAAGCACTAAGTACCAAAGTGGCCATTTCAGTTCTTATCATTTCACACAGAAGTTTGATGTTTAGGAAGTCACACTGATCAGTTCTTTCATATCAGTTTAGTGCTTGCCAACGAAGTCAATTCTGAACAAGGGAGTAAAGACTGGGAAAAAGGCAAGTTGAAAAAAACAGAATCTTAAAAATATTTTAGTAGAACAATATCACATAAAAGTTACTATCAAATTAGTGCAAATTGGGAACAGACAATGGAGAAGTTATTTGACTGTTATAACTAAAAGAACATCTAAGAGTTCTTTCTTATGACATTTATGAGGAGCTGCCATGTAACAGGAATAATCTATAGTATTGTTACAGACAATAAGAGAGATGATTATCCCTGTTAGTATAGACAGATCAAGACACAAAAAACCTAGGTTGTTATTAAAGCTTTGGGATACAGTTAATTTCCAGTCTAGGTTTGAGGTAAACTATCTGATCTGAATTTTGAACTTATGGTCACATAAAAAGGTTTGATAGTCTTTGTGGTCACATTGATTTTAGTGGTGTTTTTTGTTTTTTGTTTTTTGGTCAAGGATCAGTTGCTGTCAAACAGGCACAGTTCACTCTGCGTAAAAAGATACAGCAAGATGAGCCATACTAGTTAATACTGGTTGAACATTAGCCTTATCTAATTGTAACTATACACCTATTCTGCAAAAGGATGCATGAACAAATAAAGAAACTTTTGTGCATAAGAATCTGCTAATGCATTCAACTATTCAGTTTGTGGAAAACAAGAAGGAAGGATTTTAGGATCTCAAACAAAGATTCCACTGCAGTAGCTTGGAAGTATCCAGTATTATAGCACCATTGAAATATATCTTTATCTGGTCACAAAGTAGTAAAATCAATCTTCAGTCATATCCAAGATGATCATGTATACATTTACTTTCAAGTTTAATCATATAGCATATTGCTGATTAATGAAGCCATCCAATATCTGTTTACCCATTTCAAAATTTTGTCTGACCCTCACTCATTTTTCCTGCCTGGCAGGAGTATTCTAAAGGAAAAACAGAAAGTGTTCATCAGGAAAATATATCTTAGAAAGAAGGCCAGGGACAGAGGTTAGATGAAGTCAGGGCTAGTGCAGATCTCATTATGAGATGCTGCTGGGTGCTCATGAGGTCTGACAGAGAGAGGAACGGGCAGCTGGGTGTCCAAATAGCTCATCTTGAACTTGATCTTCACAAAATGCCTGCCTGTCTGCATTAAAACAATGTGGCTGAAAAATAATATCATAAAAGCACGCAATAAAATATACACATGAAAAACACATTAAAATAAAAATTAAACTCTTACAATTATCTCTGCCATTTGTGCTTGGATTAAGATGGCTAATTGAGATCTTATTGTCCTTTTAAATATATTACTTTCACATAATGTCTATAGAGATTAGAGGAAACTATATGCTAAAAAGAAAATACCAATGCTCGCTGGTAGAAGAGGGCTAGTGGAAGGTAACAAAACAAATGGGAAGGGGAAAAAAGAGGTATGAAGAAAATACTTTATAAAAATAATCAAAAGCCAAAGAAAGAAAGAAAATCTAGTGGATGGCTTTTTAAAGATTTAAAGCATTTTCAAAACCGAAAAGAAAAGAGAGCAGAAAAAAGAAGAAAAGTACAGGCATGAAAATGTGACACTATAAATCTAAAATTAGAACTTCCACATGAAAATACTTCTTCCATTTAATAGTAAAATAAAGATACAATGACCTAGGGAAGGTGGGCCCTTATTTTAATCATGTTTCTATTTTTCCCAAGAGTTTGGAGAGCCTTGTAGATTTCCCTTCAGTGTCTTCTCTATGTTGTTCTGACATATGTGGGTCTTTGGGGCTCATGCAGAGCTCCTACCATCACAGATGCAGCTGGAAGCAGTACAGATCAATCTGCACATCTGGAAAACCTTGGTGAGTGTCCTGTTAATTGCAAGAAAATGTTGACCTAACTCCCCCTGTACCTTGTCACATACACCTAAAAGAACAGTGTACCAATATGTCCTTCAAAGAACAAAACACTGTAATGGCTGCCTCCTGTGAATCCTAGGGATGCAGTACAGAATAAGATGTGTGCGCTCTAAGGTTAGTTGTGTCTCCCTAAGGACTGGTCAAGGGGCTCCATCCCAAGGTCATCTCTGATTGCTGGTGGCAACAGTCTGCACAGTGTTTTGGGGAAGTTTCCTAGAATAAGTCTTTGATCAGAGACAAAAACCAAAAATACTGGAATAAATAAATTTGTGATGTGGGGTTATTAAAAGTCATACTGAACAAATATTTGTCAACTCTGGTACAAAGTATTTATCTAGAAAAATATTCTTGTGCTGTTCATGGAGTAAGCCCAAAAGGAATTAGAACAAGACATTAAGCATACATCTATCTATCTACAGATAGATAGATATAAAGTTATCCATCTATCTTTCTATCTATATATCTAATACCTTTCTGGCCTTATATGCTGGTATTAGGATGGATAATTGAAATGTGATTGTCTTTTTAAATGTTTTACTTTAACATAATGTCTATAGAGATTAGAGGAAACTATATGGTAAAAAGAAGAATATATATATATATATATATGCACATAATTTATATATATACACACACGCACAGTCAGTTATAACAAAAGATAAAGGATCTAGTCACTGAAAAGCACAATTTTGAAGAGCAGCATGCATTAGAATATATAATTTTGGCATATTTAACACTCAGGTTCTTTTGTTAAATAGTCAACCACTAATAGATTAGATTTTTTTCTATGTTAAAATAATAACTTAGGGAAGAAATTCACTTGTATATACACCCAATTATGCAGATTACTTAACGTTTATGCAAGTATGTAGATTACTTTCTTACTCTCTTCATAATTAATTATCTCTAAAGCCAGCTGTATGCGGGGCTAGCGGCTCCTGTTACCGCACAGCTGTTTTCCCACAATCCAGCAGGGCTACCTTCCAGCCTGCCGAGCATTCCATAAACAAAAAAACAATTCTTTTTTGTAAGAAATCTTGAGGTTTTAGTTAACCGCAGGAATTATGATCTTATTTTGACGCATGCTTCATTGAAAAAGAGTGAAAAATCATAAGTTATACCTGCAATAATTTTGTCAGTGTGTGCATTAAGACATCTTAATCTAAATATAGATTTATCCCTGTATTGGTCAATTTTAAAGAGACTATTTAAAGATATTCTTACTTGCTATTTCTATTTTCCCTATTAATAAAAAAAATTAACAGGGCAAAAGAAGCTACTAATAACCCTGTAGCACATTCCTCTAAAGTGTACATTTGTAACTGGAATTACCTTCTCTCTTTACAACACCCTGGGAAGATTTTTTGTTTGTTTTTATTTGTTAAACATACTCTGTTATTCTGTGTTTCTTCTTAAAATCTTGAGGTGATAGAAGATATATCTGAAATGCTCAGTGTCATATTTTACTGGACTTGTACCTTTATTCAGCTCCTGACAAGTACACTATGTGCAAGTACACCGAGCTGCACTAGAAACATCAATAGAAGCCTCAGCAGGGGACTCTCTAATCCTGAGAAGTACAGGAAAGGGAACTGACAGACCTCTTTTATATTCAAATTTAAATGACAGGCTGAAATATAGCATCTTTTCATGTGTAATTGGACTACAAGAGGACCAGAGGAGAGGAAGGCTGCCTGGCTGGTGTTCCCGCACATCATCTGTTAGCCACACAACTCCTTATCTCCAAAAAGATGACAGAATTGGTATTTTTTGAGCTTCCTATATTTTTTGTACTCCTGAAATAGAGAAATATACAATGCAAAATGGAAGACTGAAGAATAAACCTTAACTTTGCAAAATTAGTAATTTTTAATCTGTGAATCTACCATGGAAAAGACTACTCATTCTAAACTAGTTCTTCCAAGTATCATTCAGTAAAGTAGTCAATGCAGCTTCTTAAAAAAGTAAACCTACTCTAAGACATTTTAGGAGAGAAGATTAACACTTAAAGAATATGTTAAGTCAGATATTATTCTCTTTGTCATTATCTTCACTATTAGTTTAAGGTAGCATTTACCAAATACATTTTTGTACATTATATTAACAGTCAGCTACCACCCTTTAGGTACTAACAAACAGAATATCCCATATCAATGCAGAAATAAGGAATGGAAAAGCATCTCATACATGGATAAGAGGTAGAGGACCACTTTAATTTTATGAATGGATAGTAAAAATCTAAAACTAGGAGTGTTGAGAACTTTTTATTTTAGTGAAATCAGATTTCAGTACTTCTCAAACTATAAAAAAACAACTTTAGTAATTATTCAAGATAAAGTTGTGTTCATATCATCTCAAAGGTTAAAAATCCAATCCTGTAGGTCAATTAATTTAGGACACATATAACAAGAAGCTATAAATATGCTAAAAAGGGCTTTTTCTTGAGAGTGATGATTTGACTCAAAGTTTCAGCATATTAAAAATAGGAGGCTTTATACTGTGTTTAAAGAAGGAGATAGAATTAATCTCTGAAATGGGATGAAAAAGACTGGAAGCAGAATCAAATTCACTTTTCTTGATTGGTTTAGAAGTAGTATTTTATTTAGAAATTATTCTCTCTTGCTAAGATCACATTGGGCTAGAAAAATAGCACTTTTTTAATTTATTGAAAACTCAGGGAATCAGTAAAACTTTAACTTTAGTACGAGCAGGAAGAATGGTCACGATGAGCCCAGAGTGGCTGTCACATTAGTTACAGAGCTAGGCAAATGAAATGGACAATGTTGTGGCCTTCCAGGTGCAGTGGCCTGAGGCAAGAATCCTTGGGAGACTACTTTATTTTTAATAATGTCCACACCAACAACAGTACCTTCTATTAACAGTGCCCTGTGTACCAGGCTCAGTGCCAAGGGTTTTACATGCATTATCTCATCTAATCATTACACAAATCTGATGGGTAGAATTATAAACATTGTAATCCTCCTTTTAATATAGAAATATTGAGACTTATTAAGATTGTATAGTTTGACCTTGTTCACATCTTAAGTTCAGAGACAGAATTTGAACTTAAATTTCTCAATAACTCTCTTAGATCTGTTTTACCTATTCATCCACATTTTCTGAGTTCTACATTCCTTAAAATGAAAGCAAAATCTCAAGGAACATTTGCAAAATGCTGTGCAAGAAGCCGGCACCGGTTGCCTAGTAGTTAGTCTCAGGGGAGAAATGATCCCAGGAGAGTTAATGCAGCGCAGTGCACAAAACTGCAAGGTAGATAGATTAAAAAGATGACACTTGATAAAGAAGACTTTGACTCTGCAGTATGTCAGCACAGAAAAGGGCACAGAGACAAGCTGGAGATGAACAGCAAACAGGAACGTTGGCAGGGCAGGATGGCACAGACAGCAGCAATTTGTACAGAAAGACTCAGTTTCAAGTTACAGAGACACTGAAACAGCCACAGGAATGATGACAGCTTGCTCAGTCTGTAGATTTTATTTAGTCTGGCAAGAAAAAGTGGGGAGTCCAAAGATTAAGGCACTAAGAAGTCCAAGGATGAAGCCAGAGCTCAACTCAGGCCATTGGTGGCTACTGCTTAAATGGAAACCCTGGGGTTGCATAGACCCAAAGGGTTATGTTTTTATTCCTTTGTCAAGATCACTTTCACTTGATTCTTCCAGTCCACTAATTCACTGACACCACTGCTCTGAATTCTGTGTAGAAACTCAAGACAGCATGGGTTTCTAAGGAAGATGTTGGGATCCCTGAGGAGGGAAAATAGAAAGTGAGTTATGATTAAAATTATTTTTTTAAAAAAGCCGTTTTATTCCCCAGGATTCAAGAAGCAAAAGCATATTAGGGTGTCAGCTGCTTCAGCTCCCTGCCCGTAGGTGTGCACACTGCCTACACCAACAATGGTTATTCTTTTCATAGTTAGGAATCCCCACTGCTCTTATGAAATATGTGTAGAAAATATACACAGGATACACAGGTGTAGTGAGACTTGCAACAATTTCATGGGAATTCACAAAATTACAGTATTAGAAAAGCAGGCCTGAAATAGAAGTCTAGACATGTAATTAAAGATATCTTCTTATCTTGAAGTTTGGTAGTTTGCATCACTGTGAAAGGAATATGGATTGGCTATCAAAAGATATCTGCCATTGATTAAATTCCAACTTGCTTCTCTGTGTCAATGTCTTTACTCATGAAAGGAAACAGACTGTTTTTATTTGAGGAAGCATTAAAGAAAATCCAACTAGAATTACAACATAAAAATCAGAATAATGAACCAATGTGATAGATACAGAGATGGGGGCCTGATGGAAAGTAGGGATGGGATGGATCAACTGAGGCAATGGAGAAGGCACTGACTTTTTTAGATGAGTAGAAAAATGTGTCAGTAAGAGGCAGCTTAATTAAACAGAAAAGCAAGAGGTGACCACTGGAGAGGGCTGCGTGAACTCCCAGTTTTGGAAACAATGGTTTTGCATTGTGACAGTTAGGGCACGGTATGCTGGCAGCTATGGTGTGGTAAATGTTCTTCCTGTGAAGATCTTAGTGAGCTCTAGGATTGGATGACCAGTGGATTGGCCTGTGGGATGGAATAGAAAGGGAGACTGAATTGTGGAAGGTCCTAAAAAGGCAAGATCCTAAAAAGACTTCACAAGGAGGGAAAGAATACCTTCAACTTGGCAACAGTCTTCACATAAGTCAGGAACATATAATTTGAAAATAACATGGGAGTGAAAGTGGACTAATACCGGATTTCCCAACCATGAGATGTGTGAGATGTTAAGGAGTAATCAGCAATTGCAGATCTGGAGGAGGTGCAGGTAAATTTGCTTTCATCAAATTTCAAATAGGTTTAAAATTTCAAATAATAAAATTCAAAGAGCAGGGGAGAACTTTGTGAGAACCCATTGGAAACCCACTTTCCAAAATCCTTGAATGGTGGCAGCATTCCTCCTGGGGGCACTGTCCAATATCAATGAGTTTGAGACATGTGGTTGGGTTGACTTGTGATACCATTGTTCAGAAGTAATGACCCACACATTCATGGTGGTATTGGGATGACGAAGATGGGTGTGTGGTGGGAAGGTCTGGGAGAGGAACTCAGGTGTAGTATTCTAGAAAATCCCTTATATTACAAAAACTATTCTGTACAAGCTTGATATACATAAGTATTCATTATTGCATATAACAAATATAATCTGAGAATTCTCTTTTATGTGCTAATTGAGATTGATTTGTGTGTGTGTGTGCGTGCATGTGCATGTGTGTGAGTGTGTGTGTGTGTGTGTGTATGTGTGTGTGTGTGTACCAGGAGATGAACTCAGGACCTCGCACTTGCTAGGCAGGCACTTATACCAATTGATGCGTTGAATAATTTCATCCAAGAAACAGACAACAGAGCTCAAAATGAAGTAACTTTGTCAGTTCTTAACTGACAAGGAATTAGTAAGTATTTATAATTGGGTGGGAGAATCATTTTTAATAATCCATATAAAAAAATAACCTGGAGTCTGTTCTACAGAAGTTAACTGTTACAATTACCAACTTTTACAATCACAGTTCATGCTCTGATACCACACTTTAGGCAAAGAAACTGTACTGTTCTGAGATCACCAAGCACACATTCATTCACCCTCTGCCATTCTTTTCTGTGTTAGCAAATCCACTCATAGCAAAAAGAACCAAAAGACCAAGAAAACAACACTGTAAACACAAAATATTAATTTTTATCAAATGCCTATAATACTGTTTCATAATCAATAGTTAATATTTTCTAAATGTCTTCCCCACACATGTATCTTATTTGCCAAAAGCACAAGGCCTTGTGGGAAAGGGACATGTTTTATTACCTATTATGAAAAGATATGATCAGCTGGGTAGGATGTCATTTTTGTGTATATCAAATGATGATCATAGCCTCACCAGAAAAATCACATTAGCAAAAGTTTAAACATGAGATAATTTTACAGGGAGTCAGCTGAAAAGGAATGAGCGTATTTCAGTTTGACATCTGATCATGCAAAGTTGTAAATGCAATCTGAGGCTGCATGGAGCACACTACACCAACCTGTGAATTATTATCCTTTGACAACTCTGAATTCAGAGACTAAATACTCATTTGCCATGCTTCATGCTCTGATCCCAAGCTTTAGGCAAAGAGACTGTTGACTGAGTGTTGCTCCCCTGTAAAGCTTGTGAAAATCAAATCCATTTGTGAATTGTAAATACAATTTTATAGGTTAATAGTCACTAAGAGCTTGTAATCAATGAACTGTCTATTAGGTAAACAGGCCTTTTTGAAATGTCAGCAGAAACTTGATAGTACTATTTTCTTTTCAAATACAATATTGTAAAAAACAACAAAAAGAGAAGTATGTATTCTTAGCTTTTTTATTTTTCCATTGTTATGCACCTTCCTCCTCAATGGTCTCTTGCACTTATCCTTTTGTATAAGGCCATTAAAATCTGTTTTTTATGAGAGAATCTAAAAATATAACACACAACCAGACAATCCTTGCATTGCAAATGATGTGTCAAGCCTATACCAGTAATGGAGTAAAGTGCTGTAGTTGAAAAACGGGTTGATGGCTTTGGTGGGAGAGGCCTGTAGTGCCATGTTGGTCTAGATATGTTTGTAATTACCTAGATATATGTTCTTGAGAAATAATCTTCTAGTCTTTAATTTCTTCATTGATACAATGAAGGCAGTTATTCCCAGGAGAATGCCAGCTTTTCCAGGTAGATGCATTTTACTGGGCACATGGGTTATCAACAGGAGTACAGACTGAGCCTTTCTCTCCCCCTAAGCCAAATGCCTTCATTTAGTGCACAACTTATCAAAGGGCCTATAGTTTTAGCCTATAGTTATTTTTAGGAGTCTATCTTCTTTTTCATCATCCTATATGCATACATGCTCATTAAAATTAGATAATAAATAATAAACTTACATTAATAACTAGTAATAAACATATTAATAACTGTACATAAAATATTGATGTCCTGTGGGGAAAGTTATCTTGAACTTAAATTGTCAGAATAATTTCGCATATATTTAAATGTGTGAAGAACCAGAGAACACAAACACAGTCTTGTCTGGAATACTGAAGAATAATTCTGGCAGAAGTATCTAGTGACATGTAGATGAATGCAGTGGCTTATCATTGTGTTTATGAATCGAAGAAAAGGTAACTTTTCTTGCATTTGCAAGTTGTGAATTCAATAATCATATCCCTATTCCAGGCACTGATCATGTGTCCTAGCTGATGCTTGCAACATAGTAAACTCTGCACATTGCTTGGCAGGTTCTCTTAGACGAACACATCCAATTTAATTTGAGCCTATGATGTGTCCAACATATATCTTCATGGAGGAAAATAGGCTATGCAAAGTCTTTTCAGTGGGAAGAGTGCAATGGGGCTAAGGCTTTTCCAGGTGGATACCAACAGTTGTGTACCGGTGGCGGGACCAAAGAGGGAGAGAAGATTTTAAACTGAAAAGCATTTTCTATGTCAATAGCAGGAAGGAGAGTATTGCTTCCTGGGAGAAGAACAAGACCCATTTTTATCATACTCTACAAAGGAGAAACAAAAATTTTAGCTATCTGCTAAGAATGTAATCACAAATGTGTGCAGACATGCCCGACCAAGATTAGTCTAGTGGAATGGATTCAAGAACTTCATAGTAAAATTCATTATGTCTGGAAAGTGAAGTTTATTAGAAGATTTCAGGAAGTTTGCACTACCTCCAAAAGGTTTCTAAGACGACCTTGAAGTCACATCCTTTCCTGTAGTCAGTATCCTTCTCTGAATAATATGGAATCAATCTCTCAAGCTCTCATAGGATGAAATTTAAGAGCTATTTTTTCCTCCCCCAAAGCACCCTGACAATACCAATAATATTTTTAAAATATAATACCCAATACAATATAAAATAGGTGTAAAAATAAGGTGTTTTTAGTAAAATAAAAAATAGTAGACTGAGAAATGACAGCACCACTATAGCAGCATTTGAAATCAGATTCCATTTACACATGGTAAATGGGAAATTATTATCTCAGTTGGCTATGTCAGTTTCCTGTCAATAAAATGACCAGTTGAATGCCAGTCTGGAGAGACAACTTTGGTGAAATTAACTTGTAGTAGTAATGATGTCACCTGAAATTTGCCTCAGCTCAACTTGTAGAAATAAAACACTATGTTTCAAATAAGAAGAGATTAAGGGAGAGAAATGTTCCACTAAAATGTATTTGCGCTATTGTTTCCTTGAGTCATTGTTTGGATAATTGGCTTTTTGCATTAAAGTGCTAGAATCATACTGACTGACCCTTTGTTGAAAGCTTTAGCAAATGCTTTTTTAACATTTAAATTATAAACTCTGTTCCACTTTTCCAAGAATAAGGATGCCTCCCTCTTTCCCTGTCATCGATCTAAAATGGGGTCTCAGTTCATTTACCCCAGCTAGTTGTGTTCTCCACATTATAGACAAGATTTTCCAGATTTTTGTTTTATGTACTTCCCTGGTCCAAAAGACCACGGCTAGGGACAAAGGATAAATAAGGTAGTGGAGATGGATAGAGCGAGGTATCTCTCTTAGAAAGCTCCTGTCTTGGCACCCCAGGTCTCTAGAAAATCGTTCAGTAGGCAATGATGAACTTTACCACAAAATACAGAAGCACTTTTTCATCACTCTTAACACTGAAAGATTTCAATTTCAATTAAAGTTTTAGCAGCTACATAGCTATCCCTTGCCAAAAGATCTGAAAATAATGCTGGGTATTTGAATTACTCTGCTGATGTTCAAGACACATGGAATCAACTTGTGTGTTCTTTCCTTGACTGACACTGTATCACTTATGAACTTTCATTTGTTCCATGGTGCCTTACAATCCTACAAATTAAGAGATTCTTTTTCATTGCCAAAGAGGTAAACAGCTTGCTCTGTCAGACAAACAGCTCCGGACCACTTGCTTTTAACTACAGTTCACCTAGTACTTTACAGCAGCAGCCCTCTCTGGGGTTTAAATTCTGCTGAAATAAGCCCTCTTCCCTTTCTCCCTCACTGCTTTTGGCTATCCTTTCCTATCACCTCCTGTTGAAGAGCTGTGTGCCCCACAAGAACACGGTGCATCAGTGCCCCAGGCTAAATAGCCTGGCAACAGCTTGCTTATCATCACCTGAAGGCCAATAATTGATGATCTGTGGAAGTGGATTTATGGTTAGAGCCCTTACAGTTAGGACTCCTGCTTGGAATAGATAGTTTTGAGTTAGTGTTCAATGAAGGTGAATTATTCTACAAAGTATTTCATAACTCACAAAGAGTACATTTGTCCTAGGTTGCCCTAGAGTTAGACTTGGGAGAGCCATGAAAACTAGAGTTTGACTCAGGGCGATATTCCTCCTCTGCCACTTTCTATTGTGTGATCCTGGCCAGGTCATTTCTCTCTCTCTCTCTCTCTCTCTCTCTCTCTCTCTCTCTCTCTCTCTCTCTCTCTGTCTCTCTCTCTCTGTCTCTCTCTGTCTCTGTCTCTCTGTCTCTCTGTCTCTCTGTCTCTCTCTCTCTCTCTCTCTCTCTCTCTCTCTCTCTCTCTCTCTCTCTTTCTCTCAGATACCTCAGCTAGCAAATAATATAAAATAAGACAAATGGATGGTACAGAATAATATCTCTTCAGGGCATTGTGAAGATTACATGTTTTGACTTTAAAAACAAATACTAGAATAGTGCCCTGCACATAAGACTTTGTGGTCACTCTCATCATCATAATATCAATAGTATCATCATCATCAGCAGCAGCAGCAGCATCACATCATTATCATGGTCATAGCCATCACTGCTGTTTTTATAACACACGTTAGTTATGTCACTGTTTTATATGATAGCCTGCATTTCTAATGAGTGTTTTCCTTGTATATCTATATCTATTAGATTTTCTGCAGGGAATATATATTTCCTTGAAGAAAATAAGAGGTACAATTATAAATAATGATTTAAAAACTATCTGAGAAATAAATACAAAGTAATCTCTTCCATCAACAATGTGAATGTGTGGATGGGGTGTTGCTGTATTATAAACAGATAAACAGAGTATAAACAAAGGCATTGGTCTGAATTTGAACTTCCTCTCACCTTGTCCTACATCTTTCTAGATGCCACACTTATTTCTTGGCCACAGTCACACCTCCTGTAAGATTATTCATCCATCCATCCATCCATCCATCCATCCATCCATCTATCCATCAATTTGACTAGAATGGAAAGAGAGAGTGCAAGCAGGGAGAGCTTTACACCAAAAACAGGGCTAAGCATTTTGTATTGGTATGATAACAAAAGTCAGTTCACTGGAAAAAAATCTCACCATACATCTGATTTCTTTCTAACTTTTTTTTGTCTCAGAGGCACCGCAGCTCTCTTATCTGCTCCTATATTATCCCTTCAAGACTCAGCTGTCACAGCTATCACAGCATCAAGCCATTTTGGAAAACATTCACACTCTTGCTTCTCCACATTAAGCCTCCCTTTGGTCACTTTGGTCACTGAGCTCCTCAACATTTAACATACACAGTTTTCTGTCTCTCATTTAAGGCTTTCTTCACCCAGGTTCACTCTAGCCTCCTTGCTCTTCTCCATCAATTTCCTATTCCTCAAGTTTGTGAAGTGCTTCACCAGTCAGTTGTAGTATTTCACTTACTAGTACATATTTACTGAGAAATTACAGCTATGTGCCAGACACTAAGCCAGGAACTATCTGTCTGATTCTATCCCATGCTTGGAGTTTGGCCAACTTCAACTCTCTTTCTCCTGTGAAACTGCCATGGCAGTTAGGATTCACATCAGCTATTTATCTTCTTCTTGTTGAATGTTTTGATACTTTATTTTCCCAACTGGACTCTAAGTTCCTTATGAGAAAGGGATGTAACTATGTATGTCTAAGTCTTAAACCAATTTATCATACAGTGGTGGCAAACCCATGATGCTCATACTGCAGCAGGCTGTTTGTATGACTGAAAGCTCTACAAAGCGTGGCATCACTGAACTAGAACATGTATTCCACTAACAGCGGAATGTATCTTGTTTTATTCACCGAGAAAGCTAAGTGCCAGGAGTGAGTCTACCGCATGGTAGGTGCCCACGAACTACTAACCAAATCAATGAATAAATGAATTTCCCATCTGTGAGGGTTCTGAGCACATAATGTGCTTTAAAATCATGACCTAGTAATGAAATCTATAATGTTAATTATGAGACCCTCAAAGAAATATTAACAAGATCCAGAATTTCCCCGAGTTGTGGCAAGAATAGGTAGAACACATAGCTTTCTACAAATAAAAGTTTGCCAATCTTTGGGAAAAATAAAAACAATTATTAAAACGAACTCATTCTAGTTTTATGCCTTATCCATAGCTTATCAACACTATATATTACTCATTAGTATATGTCTTTCTCGGGATTAGTTAACTCTATTGCTCAGTGATAATTTGTTAATGTCTAAAAATAGTCATATATCATTTATATAGTTAATTAGCATGTTAGAATTATAGTACTTTATACCTGGAAGGACACAGTAACTTGGAATATTTAAGCTTTATTTTTTTAATCATTAAACTTTCTTAAAACTAGAATCTTATAAAGAACTCAGTATAGAAAAACGTGGGAGTAGAGTTCTTCTGGTGACGGAAGGACACAAGGTAGAGAGAATCCAGAGCCACTCCAGCTTCTGCCTCACATCCACTCCATCCACCCAGCATCCTCATTCCAGGCTCCTACATTGTGCACAGTTTGAATAACTGAAAAGGGACCAGACTTTTACCTAACATAGAAGAAAAGAGAGTGAATTAAAGTGAGAGAGACCTGGTGTCACTCAGCTGGGCATTGGTGGAGCTATGGATTCCTCACCTGCAGCCTTGGGGTATTTCTTCCAAGCTGTATAAAAACAAGGACATTACTGATCACTGTTGTTTTTTACGACTAAGATCTGGAATGACTCCAAAACTTCTTGTGTTCAAAGGCTGGGCTTTGGGAAAGTGATTGGTCATGGGGCGGGGGGACTCTATTCTCATCAGTGAATTAATTTATTGATAAGTTCATGGTCAAGTGTGCTGATAAAAGGTAGGGTCTGGTGGGTCACTGGGGGTGTGACCTGAAAGGCTCTATCTCCCTCCCAGCTCCTTTCTTCTCAATCTGCTTCCTGTCAACCCTTATGTTCGCAGTTTTCCTTTGTGACATGCCCTCTCACCATGCCATTTCTTCATTTCAGTGTGTCAGCAGTGAACTAGAACTTTTGAACGTGTGAGCAAAAACAAACCTCTCCTTTAATTTGTGAAGTCTGGGTGTTTGTGTCTCAGGGAAGGTAAAGTGACTAAGACAGCGATTCTCACCTAAATTTTTCCAGGCATTTTGGTACCCCCACGAAGAGTGCCTACTTAGCTCCTATAAAACTTGCTTTAATTCTTTTCTCTACTTTTCTTGCTTTTTGAACTCAATTTATAGAAAATTTCAGGATACCAACCTATCTAACAATTTCTTTCTATGAGCTCTAAATTGTTCCCACTTATCTCCTTAAACTTCCCTCATGAAGATAGTTAGATTAGCACCTCAGGAAGGTGCTATAGTAAAGTAGCCAGTGCCTATAGTTTGCTTTCTAAGTCAAAGTCAACTGTCTATGGGGCAATTTTCATGGCTGAAAGACATCTGCAAACATTCACATATGTTGGTTCATTTATCGAGTGACTTCATTTAAAGCCCCATGGCTTTAAAATGGTACCTTTGCAAACAGAGGCCTATTCTTTTTACTATTATTATACATTTACACGGACACACATCATTAGTCCTATATTGACATCCTGTTTTATTTTTGTCTCGCTTTAATGGTAGCTGCGAATGTCATCATAAAACTGTCTTCTAGAATACCCACTGATACAGAAGAGAAAAAGATGAATCAAAACTCTGTGCCATATGGGAGAGGAGAGTCCTCAGGATCCCTGCTGACTGCATGGTAGAACAGTGGGTGCAGTGCAGGGTGAGCTTGATTTGTAAGGTGCAGGAGGAGCTCACAGGGCTGTCTGCAGAACAGCCACATGCTCAGACTGGCATTGACACAGAGCCCACTAACCACTTGTTATGATTTAAATAAATAATAAAATATTCTTCACAAGTTTCATATATCTGGAAATAAGTTGAATTACTGAGCACTATACTATTTAGTGTATTCATTCACTGTTAAGTTTATTAGCTAAAGGTACTGTTAGGAGGTCCTGGTTGGAGTAGGTCGTTGGGAGTGTGACCTGGAAAGGTGTATTTTTCCTGGCTCCTTCCCTTTCTCTGCTTCCTGCATGCCATGATGTAAGCAGCTTTTCTCTTTAGATCATTCAACCATCCCCTTTCTGCCTTGGAGTCAGCAGACCATAGGCTAAATCAAAACAAGCAAAGAAACCAACCAAAACAACAACAACAAGGAAACACTATGAGCCAAATTGTGAGTGTCAAGTACTTCACGCCAGAGATGGCAAATTGAGTAAGACACCGCTGGAACTGTCAACACTAAGTGTGACTTGCATAGTCTAGGGGAAAAGGCTAACCCTACAATATGCTGCAGGAAAGGCAATTAGTGTCTCTGGGAAGTGGACAGCCAACCTTTGATTGGCTTGCCTGAAGGACACAGGTGAACTCATCTCCTCCAACTCCTGCCTTTATTTTTTTTTCTGCTTTTTTGGGTTAAACTTCATTTTTTTCCTTATCATTCAATTTTCCTTTGAGAGAAAAACCCTCAAGAAATACATTTTCAGAACTATGCAGAGTATTTCATTTCAGTGACTGACTGAATTTCAAATGCATAATTTAAGCTTCACCAAGCTGCTCAAAGATAGGACGCAAGCTTGCCTTTGACTATATATTATTTTTCATACGGTAGATGTGTGATGTGAATCATTTTAATAACTCTTTGCATCATATCCACCTACGCCATCTATTTGTGCAAGTAATATTCAGGGACACAAGCAGAGTGCATCAAAGACCATACAGGAAATTACAGTGGCAACTGGGTACACAACATGACTTTCAAAAAGGTACTGTAATTGTCGCCTGCATTAATAGAAACACACTTTTATAAGGCTATGTTATGAATGTTACTGTTCCAGTATATGTGTAGTGATGTGTCCCATTTGGTCCAGTTATGTCTTAAGTTGGATGTTAAAATCATTCAGAATAGTCTGGATTATCACCTGGCCTTCCTGGTGGCTCTGTGATGGCTTCCTTCTGTGCATTGCTGGGTGGATCTCCCAACAGTATCCGTTTCACTTGCAATTACTCTGCCTCAGAAGCTCTTCCTGTTGCATGCTGATGACTTCTCATTACTCGGTTCTTAAGGACTTTCCCTGATGACCATATCTGAAGGCTTGGCTTCTACCTCCATGTACCTGGCCCTTGTGCATCCCTGCACATACACACATCCCTGTCACTCTGCCATCTATCCGTGTGCCACTCTCATCTTGGTACTAGTCAGTCGCTATCTATCTGGAACAATCAGGTGGGCTGTGTGAGTGTGGGTGGTGGCTTATTATTTGCCTCCCTGCAGGCCTCTGATGGCTCCATGACAGGAGGTGCCTAGTTTACCTTGTTTCCTGTTCTGTCACGAGTCCCTAGAAAAGTGCTAGCACATGGCAGGAACTCAGAAGGAATCTGTTAAATGAATCATAAGTAACTGAAGAGAGCATACCTGGTATCAACTGATTGACTGTGAAAAGACCAAGAGGGATTATCTGAAAAGCTCTTCGAGCAAGAGTAATTTGAATCCAGGAAAGGAAAGCATAAAAGACACTATGACAATCATAACAGTCTGCAGAACTGTCTACAAAGAATGATCAGTGTGGTCAGCAGCATTTTTCTGGGCCTGTGTTGCTCCATCTGAGTTGGGGAGAACACTATGACACAGTTCTAAAAAGGATAAGTTCCTAACTAGGGTCTTTGTGTGCAGCAGTCTGGAAAACATTAGAATAACCACATGGAGTAGAAGGTTATACACTTTGAGAAAGAATGTATATAGGGATTGCAGAACAAGCAAAAGTTAATTCTGCAAGAAAAACCACTCCAAGTTTTCACTCTGAAGAGAACTCCAGAGTAAAAGGTAATATGGTTTATGTCAAGGTTACAAATTGTACCTCGTTGACTGACTAATCCAATAGTTTCTCTCAAACCTGCTCTTACTAATTTACAGTGTAGAGGCTAGAAATGCTAAAGCATTGTTTTCTTTGCTTCCCTTACAGTTTGATTAATCACTTGACATAGTTTCAACCAATGAGAAAGAACGGTGAGGCTTTCAGGATGGCTCTGCATTCTTGACAAAGGGGACAGAAGTACTTATTGCTGTCTGTCTTCTTGATTTGAAAGTAGATATAAAGCACGGCACTACAGTAGCCGTTTTATGACCATTGGAGAAAATCTAAGAGAAGCCTAGAGAAGGCAGCCCAGTAAAATTGTACTGAATCAAGGCCACAAACTCATCTTAGACTTCCCTAATTCTTCAAAAGACTTTATATATATATATATATATATATATATATATATATATATATGTATTTTTTTTTCAGGCCATAGTATTTCCAACCAATTTCTAGAATTAAAAGAAAGTGACAGAGTTGAGATTACTTTTGTTTTCTAATGCTCTGGCAGATAGATGTTTTTATGACATGTATTTACGTACTTATTCATTTGTGAACCATTATTAAATACCTACTATGTTCCACAGAGTCCTGAGGAATTGGGGGGGGGCATTGGTTATCTAGAAATCTACTTTTCTAGAAAGAAACACTAGTGAATACATGATTATAATTAAATAACACGGGGATCAGTACAGAGGGATACACAGGAAACTAGGACAGTAGAGAAGACCGAGCTTAGAAATGGGAGAGAGACAGTGAAGGCACCTTTGAGAAGTGACATCTGATTAAATGACAAGCAACAGTTAACCAGTGGAAAGGAATAGAGGTAAAGGAGTCATCAGACAGGGGATTGTAGTGCAGCTAGAAAGGCCTCCCAGAAGCTGCTGAGCTCAGCCACATAAAATCCACATGTATGTGGCAAGACAAGGCTGTGGAGAGACTATGGAGGCAGCGTCAGAGGGAAGTCTGCAAGAATAAGCAGGAGAAAGGGAACAGAAGAGTCTTCTTCCAAACAGTGGAAGGTTAGAACTGTGTCTAGGAACAGGTCTTACAAAGCTAGTGAAGATTCACAAGGAGGGAAATAACCAATCAGATCAGCATCTCATAGAGATCACCCAGGTTGCAATAGAGTATCCATTATGGGTGAGGGCTGTCAGAGTGCTTTAAGTGGGTGTCTGGGTGGGGGCCAGCAAGAGGCAGAGATAAGGGGAGGCCAGGTGATAGAGAATATCTGCAAGATGTTGGTTGAGAAGGCAGAAGAAAATGAACTGAGTGTTTATCAGGCAGAAAGTAGATGGGAGGAGTGGCAGGTGACGCTGGATTTGTGGCTGGTGCCTCAGAAGGACAGAGATAGGTTTCTTTCTAGATAACTTGGGAGGGAGCCTGGGGCAGTGACAGGTCAGTGTTAAGGAGAGACTCGCCTTTCCGAGGCAGAAGGCATTATGAGGCAGCACTTGTTTTCTATTCCTAAACCTACTGCCCTAAAAAAATCATATTGAAAGAAAAAGTGATTGATCACTGAGTGGGAAATTAAATTCCTGAGTTGTGAGCCTGACTTTCATGCATTATGTTAATAATTTTCTCTATATGTAGTCCCTTATCTCATAAATGGAATATATATTTCCTAGAAATTTTATAACAATAATTACATATTATGTAAAAATATTTGAGTAAAAATACTAATCATAAAAATAAATTCATTTTTATTTCTACTCCGCACAAAACAATGTCTCATTAGAATCACAGCTTGCACACCCAACCATGTCACTAAAGGTCAATTAATGTAATTTTTTTCCTTTCTAAATGTTAAAATGATTCCTTTCAGTTAACAAATGATGTTAAAAAACCTCAAATTCGTATTTCTGAATATAAGTACATTTGAGTAGTACCTGTATTGCACTGATAAATACTTTGAACTCTGTTTTTCTCTTCTTAATGGTAAACCTAGCATTACTAGGTAAACCTAAGGGTTACTTTTAATTTATATTTATAAATTACCTAATAGCTACACTAGCCAAATAGTTAACAAAATTTTAATTTCTAGAAACCAACATTTCTAAGCCATCTGCTTCTCAAAGTATTATTTTCAATGATTTCTCATAATTTTGTTTCTATTTCACTAATTGTATATAAAAAGTCACTTTTTTCTTTTACCTCAGGAAACATATGGTATAAAGTGCTTAAGGAAATGTGAGTCATGGCTTTGATGAGGCAACCCTGAAAAATCAGCTCCTTCTGCCAACATATAAATAGCACGATAAGCCCTATTGAAGGTCAAAAATCTAATTTTAAAATATGTATTTTAAGAATTTTTATTTTAGCCATCTCCCCATGAATTAGAAATGTGGTCTGCTCAGTGTTTGACTCTGACATTTCCTAGTGTGCTTGCTCTTCATATTTGGAGCAAGAGAGACAACAAGCCTCATTTCATTTTATTTCAACTCAAAGATCTCTGAGACATTGCAATGTGAAAAAAAATTTCCTCTACCCATTCCCTGCCCTCCTCCTGCCTCCCGAGAAAAATCCTTTCACCTCCCAAACAACTTCTAAAAATACAGTTTTCATTTCTGTTAACTGCTCTCTTGAAACTGTATCTGAAGGATTTGGTTGTCAATGTTACTTATTTCCACGCTTCCATCTGGTCCTCTAAGGATCTGTGCCTCTTCCAAGTGAACCTGAAAGTTGTAATGAATTTGGCATGGATGAGGCACCTCTGTTTCAAATCTGAGCGCTTAAGTGGCAGCACTGAGGAAAAGCACCCAGGACGTCTAGCCATGGGGCCTTCAGGGGCTCATGTCCAGGAGGCGTCAGGGTCAGAGGTCAGATAAGGACCCCATTCAACACTGGCGGGATTGGTAGGCAAGAATTCTGGCCACTTGCTCATTATTTGAAATTTGACCCTGCAATAAATATGGATTTCACTTTTTTCCTCTTGAGACATAAGAAATCTGAGGTAGAGAGAGGTTAATTGTTTTTGTACCACAAGACTATAAAGACTGAAGGTCCTGCCCATTGTTCAGTCCTCAGACACACCTGGACAGGTCTATATCACCCTCAGACTTGGCTGAATCTGGACCTGGGCTTTCCCAGACTGGTCCTGACTTTCTCACAGCTCCCACACAGCCAATTCCTGAGCTTTCTTTTATCAGAGCATCTGGAGGACAGAATTTGCAATTGACTGCCAAGAGAACTCTATCAAAATGCCTTTTGTAAGTATCACTAAGAGGTTTTTGATTGCCATTATTAGAGAAACATATATTTATTGTGGAGAATATTAGAAATAAGAAAAGGAATAAGGAATTTCCAAATTATCCGTTAAGTTACACTCAGAAACACTCAAAGTTAACAAATGAATGAGTTACTCTTAGGTTTTATATGTTATTTATTTCCAAACTGAACATGCTACATAAACACAAGAGTTTCTCATTTCATATTTTATGCATATAGGTTTTTATATTACAAGTAGTCCTTTAAAGTAGGCCTTTAATAGTTTCATAATAATGTATGCCCGGGCCCTTAATCTAACCAGTACAGCATTATTTGGCTTGGTCTCCACTCTAGCCTTATTCTCAGACAATAAAAATTGATGTATTTTTATTTGGGGTTTCTTCATACATTTGATTCTTCCTGCCTGGAACATTCTTCCCTGTGTAGGTAAAATTTCCAGGCATCCCCAAGAAATCCAGCCCTTGTATCACACTGAATATAACTTCCTACTCTTACATGGCAGCCTGACCCATAGGCATGATGACAAGTCACCTCTAGGTTCCATTACAGCACATGGAGAGGGGCAAGGAAATCTGCAGGAGTGATCCAGGTTGTTGAGTCTAGAGTGGACCTGACTTAATCAGCAGAAAAATCACAAAGAGGAACTGGGCCTTTCTTGAAGATGGACCTTCTCTCTGAAGTTAGCTACCATGCCATGCAGGGGGCATGAAAGGATGAGGGACTGCAGATGGCCCCCAGGGCTGGAAGTACACAATGCTGACAGCCAGCAAGAAAGTAGGAACCTCCATCCTAAAATCACAGCAAGCAAACTCTGCAAGACCTGAAGGAGCTCCAGAAAAGAATGCAGTGCGGCCGGCATCTGAGCCTTGTGATGCGATGATTGGGGACTCAACAAGGATGGGTCTGAGTCCTGATTCATGAATACAAAGACAGTATACAGTAGGTTAAGTGACTTCTCCTTTGTAGTTTGTTGCTCAGCAATAGAAAACTAAAGCATTCTTTTTCTCTCTGGATTGAAAACAAAACCTTCCTTTTTTTCTCATCCTCCAGCAGTTTCCACCTGTCTTTCACGCCTGAGCTTTAGGTTCCTTTCCTGAAAGGATCCTCCTCTGACTCCTCCTGGTATGGTGCTGACTCCTTTTTCTTTCCCCCCATCAGAAGCAAGCACAGATAGAATAGTGATCACCTCCTTTCTCACCTGCATGTCCCTTATACAATCAACAGCTGTGACCACGGAAGCTCAGAGAGGGGAAGACATATTTGCTCAATGGCTAAAACACACAGGAAAAGCATCTATATCAGGAAACACAATGCAAATGTGAATTGTAACTGGTTTATCAACAGAGTATAGTTTAAACAAAAACCACAGTGAATGCACCATAATGTATAACATTTAATGTATTACCTGAAACTGGTTACACATCAAGGTGACTCAGAAAAATTTACTGAAGCAAATTTCACTGAATAATTCATGTGTGTATTAGCTGTGTTGATACAGAATCTGAATCCATATACAATTTGCTACTAGCCTTGTTAGCTTTTGTGTAAAAATCACTGAGTGAATAACTGCATCTTCATGGTAATTTGCTGCTTATTGATTACCTGTGAAGAAATCACACGGCTCTTTCCTCTGGGTTTCAAAGACTGGTTACCTGACAACAGACAGCAACCTAGAAGCAGCTATGTGCTGGGGTTGTGGAGTGACTCACCTGAGAGATTATAAGAAGTGAACATCTTCTACATGCTAATGATGCCAAGCTGCAACCTTCCAGATACTAGAAATGAAAGCAACTAGATGTGTGATATTTTATTTCCACATTAAAAATAATAATGCAGTTAAAATAAATACAGAAGACCTAGTGATTTCCTGCTTTAAAAAAATGACTAGAAAAAGTAGCAAACCCCTAATTCTTCTTCGTGGTATATAGAATTGATTAATTATCTACCTTATATATCATAGTACCTTATTTAGTCCTGGATACACTGAAAAAGGTCAGCATTGATTGGCTTTTCTTAAGGACAGGATTCTGTGTTCCCACCATCACTGGACTGGTGAGTTGAAATTATCTAGCAAAACCTATCCGTTGCCCTTAATTGGATCTGTCTAGTGGAAGAGATGTCAGATCCCAGAAGAATGAGATAATTGTCAGACTTTACAATTCATAAGAATCCCCTGAGATGCTTGTTTTAAGGTGAAAATTTCCCCAAAATTCTGTTCTCTTTGGGCTTGAGGAATGCTTTGCCACGTGTGTTTTAAACAAGCCCCAAAGATGACTGAGACACTGAGGAGCTAAAGTCTCCCATCTAGGGAATCCCTAAGTACATCATAAAGATACTGCTCTGCTTCTCAGAGAATGACCTCCCAAGACCGCTTTTCTAGAATTTAACTTCACCTAGTACCCCTTCCAGTGTATCCATAATGCAAACCACAGGGAGAGAGCACAGATGCCTACGCAGGTCAACAGACATGGAAATGATGAACACAGTCAGGTGGGCCCCTCACTGAGCTGGACAGCCAGCCGCCTTGTGCAGGGACAGCATGCATAGAAGGTGAGAATGTAAGCAGAGTGTGTCCTGATACGCTGTGTTTTCAAGAGAAATAGAACATCTAGATTTTTATGTAAATTCTCCTGATTCTTTGGAAACATAGGTATTTAAATAAATCTTATAATTGGGGGAAGAGCTGCTAGCTTTTAACCTCTGCCTAAATACATCAAGTTCATTCTCTATGTAATTTGAGAAATGGAAGGGATCGTATAACAGTGGTGGTGAAAAGCAAGGAAAATCTATGCACACAATGTTGCATGAGAAAAAACCATTGAAAACAGGTCTGCATTTCATAGAACTGTGAGGATGTTTTCTAGTGTTCAGAAAAGAAAAACAAAATTTGATTTCTTCTAAAAATAACTTCTATATCTTTGTTTCCACAATATCCCACACTAAATTATCCATGATTCTGTGGAGTCTGTCAGCTAAACTTTAGCTCTACCATGTTTCAGTGCTATTGTTTTCTGTCCCTACCCTAGACTGAACCTTATTCTGCAGGCTGGGCTGTGACTGATTGTGAATGGGACCATGGGGAGCACTGGGTATGGTGTGTGCAAAAGGTATCAGTTTTAGGGAGATCAACTACTAGACCACTGACTGTGTTCCGGAGACATCAGGGACCCTACTTACGGCCAGTGCAATTCTTCACCAGACACAGTACCTTTTGGAAATGTTGGAAACCATCTAAATCTCCCAAATTTCAAACTACTTTTTCTTCCTGAGGTGTCAGTTTCTTGTCTGTGTTTGGGTAAAATCCCAGAAAGTGCTAATAAATCCAGGATTGGGCAAATGACCAGGAAAATCTCTATAATCTAACCTCAATAACTCATATAGCAAATATGACAGAAACCTGCTCTGAAAGGCCCTCTTGAAGCCATCAGCCTTGCTATGTTATATAGAAGCCAAGGAAGTACCAGTTCCTCTATCCCCAAACCACTAAGACCAGATAATTCTTTGCATTTTTAAACAGCTTCATAGCATAAGTATCATCAATACAAAAATAGATCTTTTGCTTTGGACGGGATGCTTATTTGTAATATAAAATTGGAATGTTGATAATTATGGCAGATATTTTAAGATCCATTGATAAGCATTATAAAGAGTGACTCTCCCAAGAAAAGCAAATCTTAACTAAAATTTAAACATGTTTACAATAATAGAATCTGATCAAACTTTTCCCTAGATTTACTTCCTAGTTCTAAAACTTTAACTAAAAGAGACAATACCTTGGTCACCTAATTGCACACACACAAAAACCCTCTTGTGAGTAGTTGCTTCAGGATATTTGATAGGTCAAATTTCCTAATGCTTGTTCTTATATGTTTTATTTCAATTTCAAGTGAATTTGGTGCTTAAACAGTTAATATCATGATAGAAGATGTTATGAAATTATGTCTCCCTGTTACACCCATGGTTCCAGGTTAGTACCCTTTGCATTATGATTGCTGGTTGCGTTAAAATTCATCATTTTAGTTATGCCAGTATTTAATGTAATGGATGCCTATATAAATCAGGATATGTCTTTCAGTGAGTTTTTATAACCACTAAAAGGGATGTTTCTAATGTTTCTAATGGAATAGAAAAGTGCTGTTAAATGCAGATCCCCAAACTGCACCCTCTAGGACCTGAATTTTTTAAAAATATGCATAAAAATGAAAAATATATCACTGCGGCAACAATAAATAACCTTCAATCACAGGATTAGCGAATCAAAGCCACAGTGATATACCATATCACACCAATTAGGAAAGCTATTATCACAAGTATTTTTTAAAGAAGATAATGGATGAATAGAAATATCATCTTTAAAGAAGATACACAGTGTTTAAAATCTAAAAGGTATTAAATTCATTCCTTTTGGAGTAGGTGTAAGGAGTAACATAAAGACCCATTACTTATCACTTCAAACCTATCATGATAAATGGTCATCTGAAACACAGAAAATTAAAGCACAGAATGCATTCTCAAGAAAGATCATTATCTAGCAGAAATTATCTCCAGAGAATTTCATAGTATAGACTGGAAGGTTAACTATCTTATTTCATACAATTTTAAATTATTATATGACTTTGAGAATAAAAATAAACTATTTGAGTTACAAAGAGACATGAATTTCTAATAGAGCTAGTAAAATATTAAAAATACTTTGCAAAGCACAGTAGTTCATATGGGAATGTGAACTCCATTTATTCAATTAATTGTTCATATTCTCAGGCTGCTAGAAAACATGAGTGTCCCTGCCAGCCGAATGCATCTCCCTTATTTGCACACTTTAATTTACTTGGTTATAAATACAAAGAGAAGCTTCAGAATGATTTTTTTCTGAATGTCAAATTTCTTGAATTAAAACAGTTCTTTTAAAAACCAATACCAAAGGTAACAGACATGAGTATATTTTCAAATTTTGTGATGCCTACATTGCATGGTTTTTTGTAAATTATTTGTTTTGTTTTTTAAGAAAATATTTCTGAAGTGCTTGCTAATAACAAATGATTAAAAACTCAAATCTCAGTTCTCAGTAGGATTTATAGTTAGGTGATCCTCTTGACTTGTCAAGTTTGGTGAGATGCTGTGACTCGAGTATACTAAAAACAAGCAGTATTGAAAATATGTTAAGGAAATGGTCTGGAAGTCTATGTTAATCCGTAGAGATGGTCAATAGATTTACCTGGTGATCCAAAGCTGATAAGCTGGTTAGGAGACTGAAGAAAGCAGTTTGGAAAGTGAGAAGAAAAAATATACCTATATCTAAGATGGATATATAAATTTAGTAAGGTGTTGATCACTCAACTGGTTAATATAGCCAAATCCAATTTGCCCCAGGAAAAAAACAAAACAGTTGTTAGATTATCAACTTCATTCCTCTATTCTCCATCTGCAACAAAAATGCATAAATACACATCTAAAAAAAACTTAAATGACTTATTCAGACAAACTGAAAACTAGTTATTAAATAAAAATAACTTTAAAAGCTTGGTATTTTCTAATTAGTTGCATAGAGAATAACAAAGAGGGTTATGGTGGAACCCTCAAATTCTTCCCCCGAGTTTATTAGCCATTGTTCACATTGTTAAAGAAGTGCTCATTTCTGGAAAGAAAAACGACCATGAAGGTCAGTATGTAGGTTTGTTGTGGTGATGTAACTGAACTAGTCAGTGGATTATTTAGTACAGTACTTTCCTAGGTTTTAGGACATATATAGTCACTACAACCTATTGTTCTTATTTCATGCAGAGGAAACAGGATAAGCAATGACATCAAAATAGGAAAGAGAGTGGTTCATTTTGAGAAGCATTAAGAGTTCATCATGACAAACAAAAATAGCTGGGGATGTGTGGGGAATAAAGAGGAGGATGCAGGAGCAGCAAGCACAAATTGTGGCTTAGAGAACCTTGTTAAGGACGTTAGCTAGGATGTTATAAAAATAGGAGTTGGCATACATTTTTAACTAGACCACTGGATAAGTTTAGAAAAAGGGATATCACTGGGAACCAGGACAGAAATCATAAGACTCACACAGGTTCTACACAGAGATAAAACCATGAAGAGACCATGGAGTTGGCCAAAGGAAAAAGGTGTGTAGATTCCAGAAACTTCTATACTCCTCTATTTTTTTCATTTTGGTGTTGTTAGTTGAGGATGTAACAGCCTTCAAGATGGCCTGGATGATACTTGCTTCCTGTTATCATGACCTTTCTTACACTGCATCAGGATCACCATATATGATCAACAGAAGATGGCCAAAGTGATGGTATGTAACTGCTGAAGTTAGATGCTTCTTTACACTTTCTCCTCACTCTCTGGATAGGTCAGTCTGGACAAAGTAAGCCACCATGGACATTTGACACATTTCTGTAGTGCGGGGAGCAGGGTGTTTATAGAGGAAATGAGACCTTCATCAGAAACCAATAACAACTTGACCAGCACAAGAGTGGATCATTAAAACCTGTAGATGTTAGTAACCCCTGTTGATCTCTCTTGACTACAACTTCATGACAGACCCAAACTGGAACCATGAAAGTCCTTCTGAGTTCCTGACCCATGGAAATTGTGGGAAATTAATCATGCTTATTGTTGTGTTAAGCCACTAAGTGTGGGGGTAACTTACTACACATTAAGAGTACACTTAGATTTATCTCATCTGATCATAGACATGGCATGTTAGATTCTAAGGCTCCCACTTCCAACTTTCCACACCTTGAGTGTGGAAGCATTTGGGAATATTATACAATACTTTTAAATGATGTAATGGATTTTTCAGACACAATTATGGCAACTGATCATTTAAGTTTTATTTAATTAAAAGCATCATCTTCCTAGTAGGCTAAGTCGTGAATGAAATATTTACATCTAGGTCTCAAGTTAGGAGTCGTTGGAGTCAGAAACTTGTAGCAAGAGAGAATTCTTCTGCTGGCCTTTAGGAGCAAATTGCCCTAGTGTGGAGAACGTCACATGGCATGGCATGGCAGATGGCCTCCAGGGGTCTGTCACTCACAAGTCACTGAATTTTGTCAACAACCTGATTGTGCTTCAAAGAAAAACTCAAGCTCCACAAGAGAACTGCAGTCCTAATAGGCATCCTGATTTCAGCCTCAAATTCTTGAAATAAGAATTTACCTATTCTGAATACATCTTTTTGTTCCAAAAAGTTGTGATATAATAAATGGGTAAAGGGGGCTGGGGACATAGCTTACTGGCAGAACACTTGCCTACCTCTAAATTCATTACTTAGCATGACAGAAAAATAAAAATAAAATTAAATGGTATTATTTTGTTCTGCTACATTTGTGTAATTATACAATAACAGAAAACTAATGTACCTGGATTCAGTGATTAGATGAGACTGAGATGATACTGTTATAGAGAGAGCCTCGTAGGACCCTAAAAGGAGGTGAGTATGTGTTGCACGTAAGAGGGGAATTAATCATATAGGACCAAAGAACCAGCTCTTTGGTAATAGGCCAGCCTCCAGAATGGTTCCCAATGATTCTCTTTGCCTCCTGGAGTTCACTATTTTAGGTAGTTCTCTTCTCTCTCACACTGAGTAGGCATGATCTGTGTGAAGTGCTTTTTGAAATGATACTGTGCAGCTGTTGAAATGAATCATGGAAGACATTGCATGCAGCGTCCACCTGGATCTCTTGTGAATTGCTCGGCTTTTGTGAGACAATCCTCATGTCATTAAGATGCTTAAAGCTGCGCTGTAGAGATCGTCTGGCAAAGAATCGAAGCCTTCTGCCAAGAGCAAGTCAGTACCAATGTGCCCGCTGTGTGAAGTCACGTGGTGGAAGTGGATGGATCTTCAACCTGCCCCACTGAAGCCTGACAGATATCTTGTCTGAAATCTCAGAAGAGCTCCCAAGCTAGAATCACTCAGCTAATTGTTTCAAATTGCAGACCTATAGCAACTAAGCCCAAGAAAATAGTGTTAAGTTTCTACATTTAGGATGTAGACAGCAATAGACAGTTAAGAGGTTCACAGTTGTTTCTGAAGATTGAGTCCTTTGTCAGTTTGCAGTAGAAAAAGAGAGGGAAAGAAAAGGTTTTCAGTAGTACTTAAGACTGTGAGGCCTGGGGGCTGGAGGTTTAGCTCAGTGGCATAAGCGCCTGACTTGCAAGCAGGCAGTTGTGAGTTTGATCCCCGGTACCCATAAAAAGGAAAAAGACAAAAAAAAAAAAAAAAAAAAAAAAAAAAAAGACTGAGAGGCCTGTGGTCCTTACTTATGGGTTTAGATCACTGACCAAAACAAAACAAAACTTTGACAACTGGAAAAGCTTGACAGTACTTCTTTCCTCTGGCTGTCCTTAACTCTTGATTATCTTTAAAATGCTCTTAACACTTTTCTATGTTTTTTACAAAAAGAGCAAAAAAAAAAAAAAAAGAATTAGAAAAATCTTTTTGGAGTACTTGGTGACGAAGTGGAAACACAAGCCTCTTAGGCTCAGTGAAAATCCTGCTGGGAGGGACCCTTCGCACTGCAGAGCCAAGGCTGTATCCTGGACTCATGAGAAGCTGAGCCACTTCAGCTAGGGTCTGTTTCGCACTGAATTCCAAGAACAACTTAGCGTTTATAAATATTTACATAGGAAATATACAAGCCATGTCAATACATAGTTTGAGGATAAAATTAAAGTTGTTTAGCAGGGAACCTTAAAGAGACTTGTTTCTGATTATATAAATCTTAAATACTTATTATAGAAATATTGAAAAAGAAATACAAAAATTTATTCTAAATCCCTGTGTGTAGAGCTAAACACTCTTTGATAGTTCTTGAATGTATCTTATGAAATTAAAATATTCCTCCCTGAAAATGTTGCATTTTTCATTTAACCAGAATTAATAAACTATTTTTCCTTTTCTATTAAAGTCATTTTAAGCTACATTTAACTACTTCTTTTAGTACTTTTTAAGTGTGTGCTCAGTAATACAATCAAGAGCTCAAGATCACAATAAGCATATCCTGAGTAAACATAATCTGATGTTTATAAATATACGGTGCCTATGTATATTAAAATAATATATTATCATATTTCTGTGTATGTTGCTCTTTTTGGTTATACATATGGAATATAGTTCAATAAAAATATGGTTTTTGACATGTTTTAATAGGTGCACAGTATTCTATCTAGTGGATATAATTTATAAATTTTTGAATAGCTATTATTGTGTAGTTTGATCATTTTCCTTGGTGAAAATTTTGACCACATATCATTTGAAACTTAGATAACCTCCTTAGGACAAATACTCCAAAGTATGATTGTTTATTTAAAATGTACAAATAAATTTAAAGTAATAGGATAGCCAAATAATTTTAATCAATATGTAGCAATTTATGTGTTCACAAAGAGTGAAAAAAAACCTCTTCTCTCCTTCACTGTGACCACACGAGGTGTGGACTCTTTCTGATTTTCAGATAATCTGACATGTTGAAAGTAGTATTTGGGTGTCTTCACTTTTATGTGTAGTGAAATCATTTGTTCATGTTTGAGATGCTACCTTTGTATACATTCTTCTGGTAATGTTTTGTTTCCATTTAAAATTACTATTTATTCTTTTCTTGACTCTTACAAGATGATAACAGTGTCTAGACATACTGTATTTTTTTTTCAGATTGTGACATCCTTTCCAAATAGTCTTTACCTCCCTTGAATTACATTAAATTTAAAAACATTTATGTCCTTAAACAACATTTTTCCTACTAATTCCTTCCATTGAAGTTATACGTGGAAGGGGTCAGCACAAACATCCAAGATGAGGTAAGCACTGGGAAATTTTCCTCTGGATTTCTGTCGATTCTT
Organism: Cavia porcellus; assembly: GCF_034190915.1. NCBI lineage: Eukaryota > Metazoa > Chordata > Mammalia > Rodentia > Caviidae > Cavia > Cavia porcellus. The sequence goes on from NW_026947494.1 coordinate 48,216,881, forward strand.
TTATAGTTAATTCTTCGAAATTCTGTATGTGAATCTTATTTTGAAGAAATACATGAGATTAGAACTTAGTTTTGTTGTGGAATTATTTACATTAAATGTACTACACAACTAATACAATCATTGGCAAAAGAAAAAATGTCAAGTGTAATATAAGTTTTAACATTTTGCCTACCCTCTCTCATTCACCCACTTTCCTTCCTAATTTCTCTCTTTTATTTGGCTTATTTTATGTAAATTTCATATAAAATATGTTTGAAGGAAACCAATATCCACGTCAAGAAAGAAACATAATTTTACGTTTATGTAGTGTCTTTTTACTTTTCTTGTTGATGAGATAAAATAACTTACATCCAAAATTAACAGGGAAAAGGTATATCGTAGCTCACAGTTTGTAGAGGATTCTGTTCATAATCAGCTGAGTCCAAGGCAGGGATACTTGGCAAACAGGTTTCACAGAGCAGAAACAGTTCATGGTGGCAGAAGACCACAAAAACAGGCAAAGGAAGAGAGAGGCAAGCTTTTTTCTGTCCCTTGTATTCAGTCTACCAGGGTTATAATGGTGCCAACCCAATTAGTAGACTGATCCAGCAACCCACCTTATTCCCAGCATTGCACCATCAATCAGTCACACACTCTAGATCCAGCCACCTCTGGAAAAGTCTTATGACTGCATGAGGCTTTGGGGGGACATCTAGACACAAACTATAACATGCAGTTAATTCTCAAACTAGAATGAGGTAGAAATTATTCCTTAAGATTATGGGCCAGGGGTGGAAATGCACACTTGAAATTCCAGTTTAGGAGGTTGAGGAGGTTGAGACAGGACAAACAGCTTGACACCACCTTGAGCTATCTAGTGAAACTATGTCTCAAAAAAAAAAAAAAAAAAAAAAAAAGGACAAAGGGAGGAACCTAGAAAGATCATCAGGAGGCTGGAGATGATTACAGAGCTCAGTGCCTAGCAAATATAAATGTGAACATGAGAGCCTGAAAACATTAAAATGAACCTCTTACTTACTAAGCCTAGTAGGCGGTACTGAAGTTTTCCTATAAGCAGTACCAGAGATGCTACTACTGATGGTTTACAGACCATGCTTGGAGTGGAAAGCAATAGTTGCTCATAATGAAGAGTGAAACTGTTATGTGTCTGCATCTTTTATTTCTCTCTTTAGACACTATCATACTTCCTGTTGCTGCTGTCAGCACAGGTAAGTGCTTGTGCTTTTAACAGAGTTCTGGTACAAAATTGTCACAGAGTTCAGAACTGCCTTTCTTTACAAGTCTACAGAATAACAAATACTTTAAAAATCTGGAAGTCAAAGTGAATGATGGAAAGAAGTTTAAAAGTAGATACCCGAGACCGTGTGCCACAAAAGTCTCAAATACTCTTTCCAAGCAAACTTGCGAAATGTACCCCTAAAATTAATTTTTTCAGAAAGCCAGAGAATTATACCCCAAAGAAAACCAGACAGGCTGCATTATTCATATTTCACAATCTACCCATTTTTAAAATATGGAACACCCACAATTATTGCTTAGTGTAGTGCCTATTGTAGATGTTCTTGAAATTAGAATTCTTTGTTCTTGTAATTTTATATCTCAATTTATTCTGATGAAAGAAGAAGAACTCTTTGCCATTCAGTTTCAGACATTTATTTGACAGTAAGTCTGCAAAGGAAGGGCACTCATTTCACACAAACACATTTTTTATTCACATAATTATCATTTCTTTAGAAGACTTAATTTGAGCTTGAAAATCCAATTATTTTAAATTATGAGTCAAATATTCTAGACTATTGCCCTTGGACTGTGCAGGCGTTACATATGGTTCAGGCAATTTTTTCTAGCTTATTCACTAAAATATGACAACTGTAGGCCATAATATAATTTAGGACTAGATGAGGATCAAATGCAAATTGTCCTTCATAATAAGATTGCAACCCAGTGGGAACAGAATTGAACTCAGAGCTCATAAACCCAGTTTAATACCTCTATTTCCTGGTAATAGATGTGAATCATAGCACTTTTAGCTGAAAGTAATCTTAGTGATCATTTCATTCACCCTTTGCTCTTTAGAGTGACTTTGCTATCGCTTTTATTTATCAAAAGTGGAAAATAGTAAATCATAGTTTCTTCTTTGGCATTGGAATTCTACACATGTATATCTTTTTCAACTTACTGAGTCATTCTGATGATTATACTTATAGGTGAAAAAAAGACTACATACATAAGACTACTGTAGTTTAGGTAAAACAAAGTCAGGACTCAATGTCATATTTATGTGAAAAAATGTATTTCTCTAACTGTGTGCTTCTTTCATAAGTGAGTGTCCAGTTAAATGCATAAATCTTCCATGTATCAATAGGGAAATAAATCTAGTGGTGGTGAATATATGACAGATTTTTCTCCAAGGAGTGAAAAGTACACAGCCCTGAAAGTAATTCTGTACTTGACTTACTCTGTTACTGACGTGGCGTCTGCTCAATATCGTGAGACCTTTTCCTCTTATCATCACTGAATTTCACATTTAAATTGCATAATGTGCCAACGAAGAAAAATAATGGGTCTGACTGTAGTTTCTATTGAAGTAAATCATTAAAAAATGCAGAGGAAACATCTTCCTAGAAATATATTAAAATACAAGAGAAGTCAAGATCAAGTCTCAAAATATTCAAATCTCAAAATTTTCAAGTAATGAAACTGCATTATTTTTGAGCTTTTATAAGACATTTTGGAATGTAAAGACTTGTTTTTAAAATATTAATTTGTAAAAGCATACATTAGTGAAACTAAGTGCTGTGAAGATGCCTTTTTTTCTGTGATCCACTCATTTGGTAAAAGGCAGAAATATTTTATTTTATACACTAATGAGCTCTGAAGCATTGCAGAATTCGAACTAGAAGGAATGTGGGATGCTCAACATTCGGCATTGTTCACGTCGTGAACAAGGGCCCCAACACAGAAGCAATCTCCTCATCACCTGCTAGCCTCTAAATCACTCCCAATACAAAGGTCAAGAACTACTCGGCAAGGCCGCAAGGTCAGCAACAAACTGAAAGGCCACAGGAAGTCTGGAATGACAGCAGAATGTGCAACCCCATGCCTGCCTTTAGCCCTCCAGTGCATCTGACTTTACCCAACATGCATCTGCCTAGAGCAGGGAGCACTTATCTTCAGCTTTGTGGGAAGAATAATTTGTTGTTATTGTTGTACTTTCTGAGATATCACATTTATCATTTTAAGTAATTCTTGGGTAATTTCCTGGGCCTTCCTAATTCCAGAGAAATCATTCTTTATTCTTCTTTTTCTAGAGTCTAGCACCCAGAATACATCAAAGCCTCTTATATTTCAAAATATATGAAAAAGAATATGTGAGTTTTTCTTCATCTCAAACTTCACCTCTGAAAATCACTTGGGAGGGATTATGAATAAATTATGAATAAAGTTACCAGGTTTATCTCTCTGAAGAGCAAACCTATGTCTGTATCAAGGTTTAGTTTTGTGAATTATCAGCTGCTAACTTTAGAAATAGTGTTATTTCAAAAAATTAAACTCCTGAAGGAATTTCCCAAGAAGTTTATGCACCCATAAATCTATGAGCCAGAGTTTATCTCTAAGACTCCTAAAATTTAAACTGATGGACATAGGTGAGAATGGCTTAAAAACATCCATAAACATCACAAGTCCTCCTTAACTAGATATCTAAAAGACCAGAACATAAGAAATAAGGGAAGGAGGGTGGAAGGACATGGCGGGGAAGGTTGGCTGGGTTGTTTCTATTGGGAACTCATGTGCAAAGATGAGTATCTTAATGGTTTTGATACTAACTTCAGTCCATGATATAACATAGATACATCTCTCCTCAACCTTCCTGCTTGATGCTATCATCATTGAAGTCTGAACTATGGTGGTTATTTGGAGGACAGGGACTCAAAGATCTAGAGCTTCTCCCAATCCTAACTCTTTGTGTGAATACATCATTTGGCCTTACTTCCCCACTTCTCATATCTATATTCTTTACTATGTAACATTCCTGAACTTTCCTACACAAGGAGAGAATCTAGTCCATTCATTAGCTTTACCCTTAGCTATGGTGTGTCAGCAAATGTAATCAAAGAAAGTATGTTTAGGTATTTGACTTATTTCCTTTTACCTCTTCATCTCCATGAGGGAAACACACTCAGAAAAGCCCACTCATCCCAGGATAAAGGTGAGGGATAATGGAGAAGGAAGTCATTACTAGCCTATGCAGAGGCATGTCTGTCAACATAGATCAACAAAAGACTAGCACCCCCAACCTGTTATAAATAATAATAGTTACAAGCCCAAGTACTGTAATAGCCAATTGAAATATTCTCTGTGTGCCTTTGTAATACAGTTTAACAAAATCAATTTCTTTCAAATTAGGGAAAGTGGTGACAGTCTCAGCTGGATATAATTTGCTTTTTCTCAAGTATTCACTCAAGTAAATCAATGAGAAGAAAGGATGACATTTTCTTATAAGAGTTCGACCAAGTGACTACCACACACTGGCTGACACAGAATGTAAGCTTCAGAGCAAACACCGTACATATGTTGAAGTGATACTAGAAATTATGGCTTGTTGATGAGTAATAATTTTTGCAAATACATTAGTATAGTTGTTTGTGAAGGCAACTAAAAGCATCTGTCTACCTTGATAGATATTATAGCCTTTAGTAACTGCTTGTCTTCCACAAACAAGCAAGAAGTAAACATATTTCATTTCCTGGGGAGAGAAATTCAAGCAAAATTTCAGACAAATACATATCAAAGAGGAACCTATTTGTGAGAATTTCCCAACTAAATTTGTTCTCTTTTTATAAAGATGTGAGAAGTGCATTTCGTGTCCCCAGCTTTTCCTTTCTGCTTCCTAAAAACAGAATTACGTTTGATGTCAAGAAAGGAAATACAGAAATAAAGAGAAATAATTCTAATGGTTAGATTTCACCCATTCATCTTATTTCTACCACCCCTACACTTTTAATCTGACAAGGGATTCTCAGGTCTAGACAGAAAGCCTTGTATAGACGGCTCAAATATAATTCCAAATAGGTCAAATGATAGTTGAGTTAGCAATTTTCAAAAAGCTACTATCAACATAGGTCATTTGAATTTATAACATCTGATTATTCCAAAAGTATATTTAAAGAAGTGTTTTTATTTTGTTTTGTTTTAAATGATGAATACTGACCTAAGCTTTAAATGAACTTTCTAAAACTGTACAAAAAACAACTCCTTTTGTGCTTATTGAAAAAATGTGGATTTATGGTTCTATGGCTGGATAATCACATACTGCAAACGGGAATACTACAGCAAGACAACATGTCATGACATACTTGTGAAAATAATACTTGGAGCCCACGATGATCAAGGATGGTGAGTTCTTGAGTGGACACCTAACAGCACATCAAAGGAAGGCCCCAGTGGCTTCAAATTGTTAAAAAATATATAGTAATATGTGTTTGCAGTACATAATTATTACATTCCTTGTGGGGAGTTGGTACATATTTGTAACACATCTTAATTTTTTTTTTTTACTTTCCTTTCTCTTCAAAATGTGTGCAAATAGCACACTAATGCTGATAAGTGTGAGGCTCATGAAGTGGGATGGTGAGATCATGAAGTTTGAGACACTGAAGTAACTCACTAGTTACTGATCTGTCTTCATACATTTCATGCAAAGGATGCAATGAGATTTAATTAAGAGCACTTTCTTCTTAATAGAGGGACCCTACAATGCAGTAAACAATCTTCATCTTGTTTTATATACACACAAGCACTGAGCGTTTTTTAACTAACTGTGTTATACAATAAGGAGCAATTATTTTACTTATTAAAGTTATTAATCATCATTGTAGTAACAATTAATTTAGTGTTAACATTTGTGCTAACTGCTGAAAAGAATACTTAAATGATCACTTTAAAAGTACATAATTGTTTAATAAAAATATTTAAATACTAAAAGACCACATTCTTACCAAAAACTGAAAATTGAATCTTGCAATTACATTTAACTAGCATTTAAGTGATAAAGTAACCAGATACAATGACTATTCCCCTAATTGCTGATAAAACAGAGACTTGGAACCCCCTAAAGAACCCAAACACAGTACTCTTTCTCACATAAGATGCTATTCTAATATTACCTAAATTACCATTATTTTCTAACTAATGTATATGTAATCTTCTTGGTCACTCTTAAAGATACAAATACAATAAGGGGGAAACTAAAGCTTATTCTGAATTTAGTAACATTTTAAAGCCATATTTAATGTATCCAAAGTTTCAGTGGAAATTTGGACTTTAGAAGTCTAATTGATTTTTTAGCCAGACTAATTTACTGAGTTATTCAATTGCTATTTAATAAAACCTACAGGAGCTTCTGCTCGAAGAGTTTCCCAGTTTGTCAGCCAGGTAAAATGCTAAAAGGAGCACCAAGTAAGTAGACATCTGTTTCCTAGTAAGATTACTAAAAAACTTCCACTCCCCCAAATCTCCAATTCAATTCAATACATTAAATCAGATAATCATATAAGATGAGAATATAATAAATTTGAGTGTTTCTCTTTAATTACACAGAGAAAAAGGGAAAAGAATGACTAATCACTCTACCTTTTCAGAGTTCTGCATGCTTGTTTTGTGACTAATGTTCTTTCTCGCCCCAGCTCATTCAAGAGCTGGGCACTAACCTCACCTTGGAAGGCAGCTGCTGCCTACGGCTTGTCTTTAGACTTCTGAGTTGCATTTCCTTGGGTAAGATCCATGGTAAAATCGCAGACTTACAAAATTTAAGGCGGAAAATTTAAGGTCCTCAAACCGCATTTTAAAAAGTCTGTTAATGTTTGGTGACATCAGAGCTATTTTTCTACAGATCAAGGGTTTAAAAGAAGTAAAAGAACAGTTGGATAAGGCTGGACCAATGTCAACCTTATGGAAAATTGTGATGCAATCAAAATTGCATGTTTCTCTCTCTCTCAGTTCTTCCAGAGTGCACTGATGGGGACTTTCTTGCCCCCTGGTGACTGGCAACACTGAACCTGGCTTCTCTTCTCACTGCCTGGGGAATAGCCAAGTCTTCCCTCCATGTAGCCTCCCCACTCCCGCCACAGTCCCCTCATGCTCATGCCTTGTCTCCCAAGATTTACATTCTATATCATCAAAGCCACTTTTGTTCTTCAGGGCTCTATTCTACAAGGCTAGAGGTTTAACCCCTCAACATGTTCAATTTAGCAATCCCTTCAAGTTTTAATAATATAAAAATTTAACATTTTTGCTCAAAAGTGATATTTACTTAAGATGGAATAATTGAAAACAGGAAAAAGATGATAGGAAGAAATGTTCACAATCCCACTCACTAGTTGTATGCATCTTCAGTTTGAGTGCTATAATATTTATGAATAACATATTGGTTATCCCACCTCTGGAGTCAGACTGGTGGGCTGGAAACCAGTCTCGGCCACCTAGGGTAAGTCCCTTGACCATTGTAGCTCAGTTTCCACATCTGTCTAATGGGACACTATAGGAATTAAGTAATGGGGTAGCTGTGGGCAAAATGTGGACACTCTGCTACAGTATATCCTATTAGAGTTGTGCATTCTAGCATTGGCTGCCTAGATTTGAATCCCAGCTCAACAATTAGAAGATTTATTACTGTGGAAAAGCATTTAATATCTCTAGGCTTCAATACATTATGTGGAACATAAGGATCTCAGTTGAGTAATGGCAAATAAAAACTTTAGAGCGTCTGTCTTATTGAAACAGAAGTGGCAAGCGAAAAGTGTAACTAATGATCTGAATTTAAATTGGGCTTTCTATTCTTGGGCTACTATACTCTCTAGACTAAGGTTAACTTCGGTATCATTGTTTTAAAATTTAAAAAACAAAACAAATATAAAACCCAAAACCAACAATCCTCCTCCACCCCCATAGTCTTTTTTTTCTAGAGATAGAGAAGCTGCGCTCTTGTCAGTGTCTCACAGGGACCTACGACCTAAAAAATATTAAGAGCCACTGTAGCATTAGCTGATTTTCTTGCTCTGCCATGCAGTACTTTTAAATGTGATGTTACTTAGTTTAGGAATCCATTCTCTATATAAATTTCCCCTCCAATGATATCAAATACATGTCAGTGTGACATTCCAAATATTAAACTCCATAAGTCTGTAGAGGTTGTTTGGGTCTTCATGAATAAACTGTTAGAATTTTGAAAAATCATTACAGCGTATATTTTCTTTCATTAGAGATACAATGATAGCTCATTATTTATGTACCTTCATAATGCTGCTGCTTTTTTGTTTTGTCTCTATTTTTGTAATTTAGGGCTAAGACAATAGAAGAAAACATTGGTGGGTTAGGTAGTACTATAGAATATATTATTGCAGGTTGAAAGGGTTATAAATCACTAAACAGTGTCTAATATCTTTTGGCCTCAATTGTATGAGTAAACTTGCCTCTATGAAAGGAGTCATTTCTCTGAAATAATCACTGGGTTAATTTTTTCTTTTAAAGATGATGTTACTTCTTTTTTCATATTTGTTTGCTCTCTGTCATTCATTTGAATTTTTCATACTTGTTTGCTCTCTGTCATTCATTTGAATTTATCCTCTAAGTGTACACAGATATATGTTTGTCTCTGTCTATGGACCAAAGTCCTACTGGGAATGATAATAATTAGATGTACTAAATTATTTTTTAGTTTAGAACGTCTTTTCAACACAACTTATGTTTCTAATGATTTCAGCATTGTGACCAAGGAAGGCTTTTTATTGGTCTTGTAACATTTAAAAACATTGTTTTAAAAATATCCTTTCATATCATTGATGAAATTCAAAGGAACTTAAATGAAGAAATAAATGATGCAGCTTCAAAACCCCAACTGGCTCCTGCAGGTGGGGTGAGACACTGAGCAGATCTCCCCATGTAGTACTCACGGGAAAGGCACACCGCACAACACCATTCTTTCAAGCTGGCAGGGAGCTGAAATTAACTGAAATACCTGCCTCTTGGAGGCTCTTCAGAGAAGGATTTGCTTTCTTTTCAATAACGTGGTAGTTTGAGCAGGGCAGTCACAGGTGCCAGGGGATTGTGCAGACGGGTACTCCCCTTAGATATCTAATATAAGATAAAGCCCCTGCAGGCCAGAGGGTACTGAGCAGTGGTCTGCTGGTCGTCTAAAATCAGACAGAATCAAAAGCTTTAATTTGATCTTATGGTGGAACCTAATATTTTCTGACACCCACATAAATCCAAAAATATGACTTTTTACAATTGAAATTGAAAAATGTGTAGGCTACTTTTTCCTTCTATAGCTATAACCTAAATGTGAAAGAAATTTCCTGTGGATTGATTCTAATAAATGCTTTTGAACACCTGTCTGATCAATCAACACTTTAAAGTAGTGCCTTTCTAAAAATAAACTAGTTCTGCTTCAAATTGCAGTTGCCCTTCTGTCCTCTCAAACATGATTATTCAACACTGGCTAATGATTAGCTGCAGTGCAAAGAGGTATTTCAGCTGAGTGTATGTATAGAACCTGTGACGCTTGACTGTGAATGCATACTGCAGATTGCCCTCTGGATTTGAATGTGTTATTTTTGGTGATGTTATTTCCTGTGGTACTCTGTGGGAATAACAAATCCAACAGCCTGGCAGTACCTTTCACCCTCGGATACCTGCGGAGACTGCCCTTTGTACAGTCGCTGCAGCCAGGCCCTGTGGGGCTGCTTTCCTTCTGACACAAGAAAGGCAGAGGCTGCAAAGAGGACTTGCTGGCATGGATTGATACGTGACCTCACTCCAACTACATTGTCCAGTGGACCCATGAAGAGCAGGGCAGGTTGCTGAGAGACTCACACTTCGGGACAGCAGTGACCAGCACAGCAACAAACATTTTTGCTGTGTGGCCTGAGATTTGCTGTCCCACTCTCAGGCACCTGACACTCTCTGAAGTGTGAATAATAGACCAAGAATAATCACCAAGAATAATAACCACTTCATTATCAGGAAAGGGCAGTGAGCTGTGACTTTCTGTGAAGTAGCTTGGAAGTCTCTGCATTTATTACTGGGAGGTGAATTTGTAGGCTACATACAAGAAATGAAGATCAATGTTCAGTGTTCGAGCTAGGTGGTTTTTAAAACAAGAGGATAATTTATGTGTGGAACATTTTCTTATGATTCTTCACTAGAGAAAACATAAAAGCAAGTTGAATTTAACTAGGAGATATGGTTTTACTCCTATGTTTTTAGTTTATTAATACATAATGTTTGCATTCCTTGTGGAAAGTTGGTATACATATATACCACATCTTAATTTATTTTTTCATCCCCTTTACTTATCTCCCTTATTCCTCTGCCAGTCCTTTGATCCCCTTCGTTTCTTTTTAAAAAACTGTCTATTTATAAAAGGTAGGTGTATTCTGAAGATTCCTTTATGTAATGTAAACAGTCACAATAATTTAAAGACTCCAAAATGCAATTTAGATACCCTGGATTAAATCCCAGTTAAAGTAAAATCTGATTACCAGAAGATAGAGGAACCCCTGATATCTCTTCTTATGGTTTACTCAAGGCTACTGCTGCAGTCTTTTGGAGAGTCAGGAGGAATGTATACCCAGTGTTCAGCCCTAATACCAGCAGTTAAAAGCGGAGTTGAAAAGAAATATCAAGACATTCTGACTAATGCTTCATAAATCATTATTCTGAAGCACAGTGAGTATATTTTATCTAAATTGTTAAGTCTCTGAATTTTTATATGTATTTAGGAAACTGATGTTCTTTTTCATAGCTCATTGTATGTGGTGGCCACTTACTGTAGTAAAATGACAATAAGGTCTTATTTATTCAATATCAACTTATTTACATGATTTCAAGAATTACCTGCTTTAATTCTCTCACTGAAACACAGGGTTTGCTATTATCACATAAGAGGAAGTTGAGAATCATAGAAAAAAAGAGACAGCAAATTACAGAGCTAGTAAATATGTAGTGCAGAGAAACCAACCTGAAGCAGGATATGTTAGCATGTCCCTATAATCCAGCACTTTGGGAAGCTGAAGCAGAAGAATCAAGTTCCACCTAGGCAACTTCACAAGACTCTACACAGAAATTTAAAAGGGTCTTTGGATATAGATCAGGGGTATAGATCTGTCTAATCTCCAGTACCACAAACAAACAAAAACCAGAGAATTCAACATGAGTCACCCATCACCCATAACATGATTACAGCTAGAACACTATGTGTCTGGTACTGTTAGATCACTGGGATTTTTCTGAGTGCTTTATGTGCTCTTTAATGTCTGCAGTAATATTAAAATGTAATCTAGTAACAATTTGTTATATAATAAGTGTATGAATAAGAAAACATACTAAATCCGCAATTCTAGTTTTAGTCTCTATTATGTCCTCAATCATTTGTTCACAGCAATGTGAGTTAATCAGTGAAGATCACGTATAGACTGGGAGAATAAGTCCTTAAAATTTATAACAGGTAGGACTCATTTATCACTTTTTGTGGTTTGTTTTGCTTTGTGTTAAAGTTTACATAGAATCTTGTTATGCAGGCCTAAGTGGGAAGATTGTAAATTTCAGGCTATTGTGGGCCACTTAAAGAGACCCTGTCTCAAAATAAAGTTTAAAGAAAGGATGAGATGGTACTGAGGTTGTAGGTCAGTGCTCCCCTGGCTCAAATCCCTGTTCTGCCAAAAATTTATTACCTGAGTTCTTTTTGATCAAACATTAATGTTTCACCAATATTTTTGCTTTGGTGCTGAGACCTAAGTATTAAATCCTAAATACACACTAATAAAGGAATAACAGCATTTCTATAACAGATAAGCAATTCCTTTTTTTCTTTTTTCTGGTACTGAGGATTGAACTCACAATCTTGCATTTGTCAAGCAGGCACTTATGCCACTGAGCTAAACCCACAGCCCTAAAGAAATTCTTTTTTGTGTCTATTCAAAATTCCAAAAATGTCTTCAAGTAAACAGAATCAAAAGAGAAACTTGCTCATTCCATCATGAATAAAACCCAGAATGGAAAAGGGATTAAGTGATTATAACATAAATCTACATAAGAGAATTCATAAAAATATGGCAAAGCTCATCAGATACCAGAAATATCTTTAAAATATAGTTACTGCCACCTTTGAAAGTATGTCTGGGTTGGGAGGCATCCCTAGGGCACGTATGACAGACAAAACTGAAGCGGTCACGATCTGCTTAATCAAATGTCTCTTTCACAGTGTCCATGGGGAGTACACAGTAGCTAATGAGGTTTTAGGGTGATTTGTTAGCTGAAGGTTTCCATCAGACACAAGGTTCTTCCATTAATTATGATTTCCCCCGGAGTCTAACTAAGCAGCATTTCCTAATCTTACAATAAAGTTCTCCTGAGCACATATGGTTTCTTAAAGTAAAAAGTAGAGGCATGTTCCACTCTTTAAAGACAACTTGCAAAATGGAGTCAGATTAGATGGCACAGTTAGCTATGTTTGAATCCTATGGACTTTTCTGACTTCAGAGGATAAAAACCAAAGCTGGCCATCACTGAGGAGCGGAGAGAGGGAAGGGTATGAGATGAGAAGCTGGAGATGGGAGTCCCGAATGAGAGAAGATCTTGACACTTCTGCAACCAAGAATGGGTTCAGGGACACTGCATGTGACATTAGGACACATGTTTGGAAACTAATGAGACTCAATGAAAAGGGGGATATAAATATGGAAAAGAAAATTAACAATAAAATTAACAATATAATTAACAATATAAAGGCACTTCTTTTCACTCATCTCACTGGCAAGTGGTAAATATTTTATAATGCTCTATGTTCTAAAATATACTTAAAGTAAGTAGAAATAGTCACAAGGAGATAAATTTGATGAACTTTTAAGGTGGACAATTTAGTGCCGTCTATCAACCTTGAAAATACATAGTTTTGGAAACTTAGAATTTCCATTTCTAATTATTTGTTCAACATATATGTCGACTTTATAGGCACAAATAAGCAACAGGATAGTCTATGCAACACTGTGGGTTACAGTAAAACATAGGAAACAATTTAAACTTCTGAAACTTCTTCTAAATGAAGACAGATGAAACTATGCCTCAACTGTACATGGAACCCACTGCATTGTTAAGAGCACTGTGGCAGATACATACAGAAAGGAATCAGGTTTCCTTGCTTGGCCATTAAAGAGAATCAGGAAGAAAAAAAAAATAGGGTAGGTAGTTTCCCACTACTTGAGTAAATCCATAAAAGTTTCCCACTAGGAAATACAAGAATGGTGGTTACCTACAGAAAGGGAACTGGAGAAAAAGAGCCTGGGTTGGCCAGAGGATTTCCAATTCATTAATAAATCTTAATACCAAAGATAATTTTGCTCATGTATCTCTATTAGATATTTAGACCAATTAACTAATCAATATTTATAAGGTAGGAAGCCACCTAAAACACTTCAATTGCAAAGAGTCAGATAAAACTGTATCCATGAAATGGCTCTAAAAGAAGTTTTGAACATCTTGGCCTCAGAAGTTCTTTACACTCTTAAAAATTAGTGAAGACCTAAAGACTTTTGTTTATGTAAAATATTAGCCATTTTAAAACTGAGAAATTTAAAGTGTTTCTTGCTTTTATTTTCAAAACCAACCAAAGCAAACATCTTGCTTTGCAAAATATAACTATTAAAAATAGACAGAAGACTGAGAATATTTTCCAGCTTTGAAAGTTTAGTAGAAGACAGCTGGATTCTCATATTTGCTTCTGTGTTCAGTCTGTTGCAACATGACATGTGTCATGTTACGTGGTTTCTGGAGAATTCCAGTGAGGAATATGTAATGAAGGCAAATGACACATTGTTATTGTCATGACAATATATAAGATCTCATGGAATCTCAAAAAAGGGCCCATGCTGTAAAATTCAGTAGTCAGAATAAAAATAAAACATTACAACTGATTTGCCATGATAGGAAAAAAAATCATCTCTACTTACACTTTTCAATCACCTTCTGCTTCATTAGTACAGTTGGGTGTGCCCCCCCCCCCCCCCCGCAACTGGTGATTCACCACAGAGTCTTTTCACTGGGCTACATCCTCAGGTCTTTATTTTATCTTGTGATCCTTCTGCTTCAGGCTTCTAGAATACTGAGATTACAGGAATGTTTCACCATGCCTGGCTTCAACGTATTTTTTATTGAATGCACAATATGCTAATTTATTGTACTCTAGACTTCTGATCCACCGGTCTGCAGAATAACCTGAAACTTGTCTTCATTGAATTCACATTTTGGCTGATCAATATTAATCAAAAAGTATCAGAAATTAACAACATTGATAAAACATTTGTAAGCTCTGAAAAGCCCATAATAGGGCCTCCTACCACCTGCCACATTCTGTGGAATCAGGAATGTTTCCCAGAGGTAAGATTTCAGCAGAGATCTTAAGGAAATGAAGGAGTTAGTAGTGAGGACTGGTGCTGAGGATTCCTCTATGCAGAGAACATAGCACAAATATTCAGAGGCAGAGAGAGTACGGTAAGTTCCAGGTGCTGAAATTAAGTCAGCGCAGTCAATCACAGGGAGCAATTTCAAAGCAGAGGAAACATGGGTTGAATATGTGCGGGTCAATAAATTCTACACATTTAATAAACAAAATAAAGGATGAAGTCTCGATAGGTGAGGAAAGACATATGATAAAATTCACCATTAGTTCATGTGAATACTGAACAAATTAGGTGTAGAAGGAATATATTTCAACACAATAATGGTTATACATAATAAACCATCAGCTAATATGATATTAAATGGGAAACACTAAAAGCTTTCTTTTAAAGATCTGGAACCAGATAAGGATGTTACTTTCACATCTTTTATTTCACATAGTACCAAAAGTTCTAGCCAGAGTGATCAAGCAATAGAAAAGACTAAATGATCTCTATGTTAGAAAAAAGGAAATCCAAGTGACACTATTTGCACATGACCTAATCTTATATGCAAAATACTCTGAAAACTCCATCTCCAAAATTCTATTAAAACTAATAAATTAATTCAGTGAAACTGCAGAATACAAAATCAACAACAAAAACCAGTAGTACTCCTATTGCCAATAGCAAATTACCTAAAATAGGAATCAAAACTGCATCCTATATACAATAGCTACAAAAATACTTAAGAATAAATTTAATCACAGAATGAAAAATCTCTACAGTAAATGAAAACTATGAAATATGGTTGAAAGAAATTGAAGAAGACACACAAAAAAGAAACTTATATATTCATAAGTTAGAAAAAATCAATATTGTTAAAGTGTATATATAAATAAATTCACCTATTTAAATCAATCTATTAAAATACTAGTAATATTATTCACAAAAGTAGAAAAGCAATCCAAAAATTTTATGACACTCCCTTGCTCCAAAATCCTGAGTAGTCTAAAGCTATTTTGAGTAAAATAAAACAAAACTCAGGAAGCATTTCATCCTGATTTCAAAATATATTACAAATTTGTGATAACCAAAAAAAGATATTGAAAGAAAAGATTTCTAAACCAATGGGATAGAGCAGAGAACCTAGAATAAACTATGTACCAGCAGTTACTTGATTTATGGCAACAAAGAACATACATTGGAGAAAAAAACTCTTTTAAAAAATGGGGCTGAAAAAATTGTATATCCACGTTAAAAAACACACGACTTTTCTCAACAATCTCAACATGCATTCAAGACTTAAATGCAATACCCAAGACTAAAACTATTAGAAAAACTGAAAATTGGAAATAATCTTATGATGGACAAGAAATTTTTGGATAAAACCCCAAAATCACAAAAAAATAAAAGCAAAAATTAACAAATTGGATTCCATTAAATTTTCTGCATGGCAAAAGGAACAAACAGAGTAAGGAGACAATATACAGAAGGAAAATTTCTGCAAACTAAAGACCTGAGTATTGATTGATATCCAAAAATTATAAACAGCTTCAAAAATTCAGCAGAAAAAAGAAAAAAATATGCTTAATAGACACAAACATTTTCCAAAGAAGACACACAAATAACCATCAGATCATAAAAAATTCTCAAAATCACTGATAATCAGGGCAAGGAATACCAAAGCCACAGTAAGATAGCACCTCACCCCATCAAGAATGGATATAATCAAAAAGAGTTCAAGAGAATTGGGAAATAAAGAGAATCCTTGTGCATTTTTAGTGCATGTGTAAGTAAACTAGTATAGGCATTATGGAAAACAGCATCTAAGTTCCTCAAAAAATTAAAAAAAGAACTAACACATGATCCACCAAACCTACTACTATACATATGGCTATATATATATGTGCAAAGGAAAGGAAATCTGTGCATAGGAGAATTGTCTGCATGTCCATGTTCGCTGCAGCACTGCATTCACAATAACCAAGAAGTAGAAATGAGATAAGTGTTCATTCAACCAATGAATGGATAAGGAAAGTTGGTATATATGCAAAATGGAATGCTATTCAGCCACAAAAGGAATGGAATCCTGCTACTCATAGCAACATAGATAAAGCCAAATGAATTACATTATAATTAATGAAATTATTCAGGCACAGAAACATAAACACTGCATTATTTCACACTTATGTGGAATCTAAATTTAGACTTATAGGAGTCAAGAATAGAATATTGATTACTAGAAAATGGATAGGAAGGAAATGGGGAGATGCTGATCACTAGGTTCTGAATTGTATTCAAATAGTAGAGCAAAGGTTTATTATGCTATTGCACAGAAGGATGACAAAGATAATAAAAATGAATATTTCAAGGAGCTACAAAGGATTTGAAATGTTTGTACCACAAGGAAGTAGTAAATGTTTGAGGATATAGATATCTTTAAACTGATTTAAACATGGCATGATGTATATATTAAAAATATCACATTACTCCATTAATATGTACAGTTTATAATTTATGTATCAGTTTAAAAATCTTTTACATTTTAAAAGGAGGCTACAAGATGAGTTAGCAATGCAGTATGAGCAAAGCTCAAGCCGCATAGAGTCTTTGATGTAGCATTAAGGATATGAGCTGCCTGAAAGCAACAGAAAGTTACTGACAAGTATTACATACATTTGGTAGTTTTCTTGGTGCTTTTCTTGCTGGATGGTAGAGTGTTAGTTCTTCACATGCCCAATTGAAAGTGTCCCTTATACCTGCTTGGCTGAGGGTCTAAGAATTCATTGACCTCAATCAGTCATGTGTGATATAACATTTTAGTTCCTTCCCAAATGCTGTTAAAAACTTCATGGAGAATTGATTTCCCTGGATGATTAACTACGATATCTAAGTGATATTAGTGCCCCTCCAATTCTCTGATTCAGAGAGTTTTATCTAAGAGTCAGTTTTATCCAAGAGCACAGGGATCATCGAACCTGAGTCTCAAATTCCTAATAAAGGTATTGTAAGAAAAAGTCCCCTTATAGATGCATCTAGATCTGTTGCCAATATTGATGCTATTAGGATGGGGTCTACTTCATTATCTAGAGTTTCTATAGAGTCTCACATGGAAAAAATATTAAAATATAGTGCTACAGAACACATGGTTTTCTTCAAAGAAACAGATATATTCCTAGTTTTGCTTTAATAAAAACAAATTAAATTGCTACATTGGCCCAACCTTGTTTGTAAGGGAAAAAACTTGATTTCACTGGCATTAACTATGACTACACTTGTGATTTCTGGTTTTTTTTTGCTTTCTTATAATGATATATTTTGTTTATACCAACCTAAAACTATCCTTAAGCTATTTTTAATTCTTTTATGGAATGAAACACAGAAAACCATACACATGTAACAAAGCTACACTACACCTTTTATTCCAGAAAGATTTACTAATATCTCAACAGGAGATCAAAAGTTCAGCCCATGTAACAATTTCATTGCTGATTCTTCTGTTTTAACCTTGGCATAGGTATAGAAAACAAAGAATGGGTCATATGTATTTGCTCCACTGCAGGAATGCTGAACATCATATAAAAATTTTAAAAATGCATAGCCAAGTATAGCCTGTATTTACTTTACTGATACATTTGTAGTACGAAATTTCGGCCTGTGGTATCTCACATGTGGACCATTTCCTCACTCCAAGCTGGTGAAACTCATTCTGGATCATGAATAATTTGCTGAGGGCAGCTCACCGTTACTGATAGACTGGAATATTGTACTGAGATATACATTCCCAAGCAACTCTAATTCTTCTCCATCTAACAAAAGGGGCACCCCAGACAGAAGAGATACATCTACCAATGGGAGTAGAAGGTCCTCGAGAGACATTAGGAAAAATAGTCTAAGAAGAGCAAGAGTTGTGTAGTTACTCCCTATTTTTGGATATATGTGATTCATTCTTTTAACTTACACACCTACATAAATATAGATTGTGGCTGTGGTAGCAGAATTCTATGATTAACCTCTCCTCACTTTGTATGCCATGTCTTTATATGTATGATTCCCTGACCTTGAGGAGCATATGGATCAGTAATTTGCTTTTAATCAGCTGAATACGAAAGAAATGAAGCATTATTCAGATTTAATTAAAGCATTAATCGGTAGGCATTAAATTAATCCAAAGGCAGGTTATACTAACTAGATGGGGCCCAAACAGATGAGCCTTTTAAAAGAGGGTCTAAGAGTCAGAGTCTTTCTTGTGTTGACATTAAAGAAGAAAGTTTCAACTAATTCTATGACTGTAAGGGAATTAATTCTGCCGACAACTACACGATTTTCAAAGATGAGCCAGATCCTCAGATGAGACCCTAACCCTGTCACTACCATGATCAATGCCTTTTCTGACAATAAACAGAGGACTCAGCTCAGTCAAGCTGAGTCTTCCAATCCATAAAAGTTGAAATAATGTGTGTTATTTTAAGATTTTGTTGTAACTTGTTATGCTACAATAGAAATACTAACATAATGGTGTATAGTACTACAGTATACAAAAGCTGCCATGCTAAAAGAATATATATTAGTTAATAATGGCAATCTCAGTATTTGAATATAATTATGTATTTGTGGCTATCCAAGTATTCACAAATGAACACATGCATACTTAGATATATCCATCTATATTTAAACTTGTCATGAAGGGAAAAAAGGTGAACTTGTTTTCATTACTTGAATTATAAAATTTATTTCATTTTTGGGTCCTTCATATTTTGCTTATAGGTAAATCCTGCCATTTTTGTAGTCCAACCATAACCCTCAGCATTATTGCTGGCTACTTACCATGCTTCTTATCTTCTAGCAAATTAGTCACGAATCCCACCAGCTCTTCGACTCTGATTCATTCCTCTCTTTGGCTAGATGTCTGTTGTTACTCATCAGCTCTATTAGGGCCAAAATCTCTGCTCTCTGGCTTCCCTGTCCCAAGTTTCTTCCACACTAGCCTAAGGGCACTCTTCCTTCAGACCCAGAGATGCTCCATGGGGCAGTCAATGGACAGAATTAAAAGAGGCAGAGTAAAAAGGAATGGGCAGGGATGAGAGGTGAAAAGCCTAGACAACATGACAGAGATGAGCATGGGGAATATAGATGGATCAAAGATCTTGCTCTAGGTACTAAAAATTATCCTGGGAACAATGGAGCACCACTAAAGGATTTACATCAGAGAGTGATATTTAAGAGAAGCACAGTATGGCATTTCTTTGCAGGAAATTATTTTTAATTTGAAAAAAAAAAGTTCCATTATGAATCAGCAAGTTTCTTGCAAGGAAAAGCTTATTACTAACTCTCCAGCCTTGAATTGATGAGCCAAAACCATATTCCCAACCTTTTATTCTAGAAAAATACACATAACATAAAGTTTATTATTTCAATCATTTAAACATATATATGCACAAACAATTTGGATGCCAATTAATAGTATAATAAAACTGAGTTCTGTTTCCTCCCCCTCCCTTTTGCTAAATGTTACAACATGAAACAGTTTTTAATCTGCCCATTAGTACTGAACTAAAACTTGCTGAGTGATTTGATCTCAGGGAGTATCCATATCTAAAGTGCAGCAAAGTTCACATCTAAATAGCAGCTGGCAAAGGAAGATATGAGAAAAGATATGATGCTATTAAATGGAAACAGTTTCATATTTGGCTCTAAGAATAGCACAGAAGGGGAGACCCTTCATGACTGGTAGGAAATAACAAAGAATACAGTTCCCCTCAGTGAAAATGGAAGGATTTTTCATTTTCTATTCTCTATTTTTACAATGCTCACTTGCAAAGAATCACTTGTGAGACTGTGTGCTCATCCACAGATATTCCTATGGATGAAGTGTCTGTCTGTGTCTAACACAGCTACTTAACAAATCAATTGCCAAAGGTACATTTGTATGGTTGAAATACTATGTGTATGTCTCCTTTCTTCATTTCTTGTATTTACCTCTTCAAAAAATACACCCTTGGGGAGGTTACAATAATAAAAGATGCACAAACAATGTTTGGCTTGAATTTAAGTAATAAAATAGTTTAATTTCAAATCAAGTTCGTGATTTAGAAGGGAAAGTTCCAAAAATTCAAGCCAAGATCAAGAGAACATTCTTTCCACTCTCTGTACCCAGATGACACAGATTTTTAAAGGCTGCTACAGTCAGAGGATGACTAGGCAGATCTTGAAGCAATCTGGTGGTCACGTGGCATCATCTTGTTTTAAGGCCATGCTCACATTTGGGATTGCCACTCAAGAAGTGGAGGGCAGTGGGACTGCTAACTGCACAGTCACCAGATGCACGAGTGGGATCTGCCACTTCAACCATACAGAGCCTGGATTGGGCAAAAAAAGTCTGGAAGAAGAAAATATGAAGTTTTTTCAAGGCTCAGACGGGCACAGATTCTATCATGTGTGAAAGTGGCAGGATTGAACAACTTTTACTTACAAAGATGGTTCAACAAAACACATTACAGAATGGAAGACAAGAAAACTAATTTTAAAATATTGGTGTAATAACCCATCTGCATCTCTAAATCAAAATAATGGAAGTATATAACCAGAAAAATAGATAATGATAGAATCACAAAGCTATGGCTTTTACATTCACAGTTCAGTTTTGCATGTTTTTGAAAACTAGTTCTTTATGCCAATACTTCCAAGCATACAAAATGTTCTTAAATTACTTAAAAAGATATGTTGAAATAAAAAGTCAAAACTAACCTAAGGTAACCTTCTTTAATACCAGTTACATTTATAACAGGCAGGATTTAGAGTTGGTGAGTTGGTGAGTCCAGGGAAATGCTGGTTTTTCAGATAAGGTCTTTTTTATGTACCTTTCAACCCTTCCAGGTTGCTTATGCTAGTAGTTCTCTCCCCACTGTATTGCTGGAGATCTATCATATCCATTCTTTTCATACATTATGAACCCTTCTGTGTTTGGTATGAATGTAAATTAGCACAATCACTATGGAAATCAGTATGGAGATTCTCAAAAAACTAAAAAATATAAATTCCATTTGAGCCACCTCTGTGTCTCCTGGATATATTCCCAAAAGATTTAAAGACATCATAATATAGTGATACAGGCACAATTCACAATATGGAAACTCTAGAAACTTACAATAAGTGAGCCTAGATTCTCATCAATAGATGAATGATAAAGAAAATATGGTATATATACATAATAGAGTAGTGTTTGGTCATAAGCAAGAATGAAACCATGTTGTCTGTAGAAAACTGGGTGAAGGCCAGAGATATAGCTCAGTGGCACAGAACCGGCCTGGCAAGTGTGAGACCCTGAGTTGAATTCCCAGTACAAAAACCAACCAAACAAAAAACATGGATGGAATTTAGGATCATAATGTTGTATGAAATAAGTCAGACTCAGAAAGTTCAATATTACTTGTTTCTGTTATACAAGAAACCTAAAATACATGCAAATAAAATCAAAATAAAGGAGAGATTATAGGAAACAGAGATAAATATGTTGGAAATGGGGAAGGGGCTCAGCAGCATGGCGCATGTAGGAGGAACATAGAAGGATCAAAATGATGAATAAATGCTACATACACATTATACTTCCTCAAAACAAATGTATCTATGATATATTGCAAACACACACTAATAAAAATTGAAATTCGAGGTGTTGAAAAGAACCTGAATGTTGGAAGAAGGGTTCTGGCTTTGATCGGAGTGATCTGTAAGTCCTTTTTTAAGTAAAAGTTCTCATGTCTGCATAAAAAGTTAATAGTATATACTTGAACTAGTAAAAGAATTGAGCTGTATAAACTTCTAGGAGTCCCAGGTCTAATAAATCAATGCACAGTAATGTCAAAGAGATGATGAGGATGGTAATGACAGTGATGGAGATGATACACATTATCTACCAAACATTTTCATTTGTATCATCACACATAAATTCTTGAACTTCTTCACCTGAATTGGTATAGTAGTTTATGAAAGAGAGGAAAAGAAAGAAGAAGTGGGAGAATGACAAGAACGAAAGGGGGAAGGAAAGAGAAAGAGAGAATGGAAGAAAAAGTTCTTAGCCTTTATGATGTCTCTTAACAGGAAATAGTTTGATGTATTACAGTGTTACTTTTCACCATTTTTAAATGAGTTGAGAAAACCAATGTAAGTTAACAAATAACAACAGTTATCAACAAACATCAATTATTGGTAGCCTGGAGTGAATTATATTGTATGCATACACTCATAATAAAAAATTTGTTGAGATTAATGCAGTGGCATGATTATCTATACAAAACAGTACTAAAAATGTCATCTGCAGATGTTGAAAATTATTTTGTTAAGTAATATTTAAAATTTTCTGCCACACAAGTAGACTAAAAATCAGAATGACTAAAAATCAGTCAAATTGTAGACTTTAAATTTGCCTTTGGTATATACAGATTTTTTAGTTATATTTTTCACAAATACAATTAACATAAAAGTTATTTCATCTCATAAAACTAAGTGACTTAACAAATCCTCCTATTCCATGTTACCCATAGTTTCCAAAGTGTAGACTGGTGCAGCCAATATGGAAATCAGCATGGATATTTCTCAGAAGACTAGGATTGGAAATTCCATTCAATCTAGCTATTCCCCTTCTGTGTATTTCCCCAGAAAAACTTAAAAGGTCATGTCACAGTGATATCTGTGCCCTCATGTTTAGAGCAGCACAATTTGTAATAGCTAAATCTTGGAAACAACCAAAATGTCTATCAACCGCAGAGTAGATAAAAAAGATGTGGTATTTTTATACAATGAAATATTACTAAGGTATAAAAAGGATGATCTTGAGGCCTCTATAGGTAAATGGAGGCACCTGGAAACTATCCTCATAAGTTAAATAAATATCACATTGTCTCTCTGGTGTAAAAAGTAATAAAAACTGTAGGATTAATAAGATCTTAAATGTGTTATAGCTATTGTAAAAAAGAAAGGGAAGGAAAGTGCTCTAAAGGATATCACTGTATGTATGTTTAAGTATATAAGATAGATGACCATATTACTAAGTTTTTGTTGGATAATGGAACAGAACAGTTTGCACTCTCATTGTTTGAATGTCCATTTTCTATGCTTTAATTTTGTGACTTGAACAACTATTTCTAAGATGACAATATGTAATTTATCAACTAGTGATTTCTTAGTGTTAATTTTTTTTTGAAATTCTGTATTATTTTTACTCTTTTTTCTGTTTTGCTTTATTTTTTATCTTTAAATAAAAAATAAAAATAAGAAAAAAGAAAAGAAATGAAAAATATAAGGCAAAATAGTAGCTAATGCAAACATCTACCTATAGACAAGTGAAGAAATAAATTGAGGTAAATTTGTACAATGAATTACTTCTCAACAATACAAAGAAACCCCCTAAAACCTGAGAATTTTATTTCACCTGATAAAAGAGATCCTCTAAGTGTGATTATTTTGAGGATTATGAGATGAGAACACTGTCCTGAATTATCTGATAATTGATGAAACTATAGGGATCCTTATAAGAGGAGGCAGGAGCTCAGAGAACTTCTCAAGCAAGATGTGCAGGAGAAGCAGACACTGGAATGATGCAGCCTTGTAGCTCAGGAGTGTGGTCCGCCTCTGAATCTGAAAGATGTGGCTCTGGAAGCTACCCCCACCCCCAGGTTCCCTTCTACTGACACTTCGCTTTTAGCAACTTAAAAGTACTTTGGACCTTTGACATCCAGACTCATATTTAAGAACAAAATTCTGTAGCTTCCAGCGAAACATCAAAGCTAACTACTAGATCGTCCTTCATTAATCTGACTGAGGCAGATTTTAGAGGAGGGCAGTTCAGGAAGCCAGGGCAGAGCCTGAGATCTCTTTCCTACATTCTCCCGCCCGTCTGCAGCCCACACAGCCCACAATACTGAACTTTCCTTAGGCTGATAGCTTGGAAAATACTGTTACTACAGCATTAAGCTATTCACTGAACAATGTTTATTGTCTAATAAATATATACAATAGGGATCTCTTGCTACACCAATTACCAGTGAGAATTTAATGACACAATTATTGTATTTCACTTTGGTTTTCTATCATTTGTGACTTATTTTTACAGGGAAATATTTGTTTTATAACAGAAGATTCAAAGCACTCATTAACTAACTATATTTAATATTTAAAGCAAATACTTAGATAAAAACAGCATCCAAAGCAACTGAACAGGCTTCCAGGCTGGTTGAGGGCCAGTGCTAGTGTATTACTCATCTGTAGAATCCTGGTGTCTTCATTAGGTTCACTATGGGTCTGAATCTCTCTGAAATTTGCCCTGACTTTAAACAGATGCAATGACAAGCATTTAAAGAAGCATCTTCTTCAACTCTGATAGCTAAAATCTGAATTTAGTCAAATCAGTTTTAAGGATCTCTGGGGAAATTCTGCATTGAACTTGCTTGGCAAAGTTGCTGATTTGTTACTATAGTCATAGCCTAAAGCTAGCTAAGCCAATAGATCTTTTCTTCTAAAAAATAAACCGATTTATAATACAACAGAAGGTATACTATGTCTCCCCATCATATGTCTAATTAATGAGTTATATAATAATTTTGAGGGGCTCACTAAAAGCTGAAGAGCAGAGAAGAAACAGGAGTGCAGTTGAATCTGGGGTTCTCATACATGGTTGCCATGAGAAACAAACACAGAATACTTCTCAGTAAAGTTTTCTGAACTATTGTAATAACATGATTACTCTTTTTTTTTTTAATCTGTACCAGGGATTGAACTCACAACCACCTGCTTGCAAGGCAGGTGCTTATGCCGCTGAGCTAAATCCCCAGCCCCCAACATGATTACTCTTATTACTGTGATTAATATAACCTGTTATCAATATGTTCTTATTATGTTCTTTTATGACTCTAGTTTATAAACTATTCTATGCCACAGAAACAGCTAACACCTCCCATGTATTACAACACCAGAAATAGTAATATTTAATTAAATGGAAGCATTTGTAAAATTTTGTCATTTTGCTAGAATAATTGTTTACACTCTTTGTTATAATTGTGAAACTGTTTAGATAATTTTGAATTAACTACATTCTCAGGAAGTATATTTATTTTGCTCTTCAGTTTTAACATCACAAGTAACTATAATACCAGGCACTGAGGATTATATGGGATGTTAGGGACACTATATTTGTTTGAACAGCAACAGAAACAATATTTGAGGTAAAATATTTAAAATTTACACAATGGTTAGGCATCAATACTAAGTTAAATGAAATAAGTATGAAATCACAAATTAGTACAAAATTTCCTTCATGTTATTCCTTATTTCCATAAATGTAAATCTCTGTAACATTAAGGTCCCATGAATCTACAAGGGTCCTGATTTTCTGCCCCTCTGCCTTTTTTCCAGAGCTGATATTTACTCACTCAAGTGTCTTTTATATCGACTAAAGTACTTGGTGGTTTCTCAACTCTTTGAGAACATAAACCCCATGAAAAAGATTGCCTCAGTTTGGAATTTTTTTATCTTTGGAACTCTTCCTGCCCTTTAAAAATGGTGGAGTCCTAATTTTATAAAATTAACAACTTGTCACATATGAGGTTCATTTCTTTAATAATTCTTTTAGTGAAATTAATGTACAAATACTATACCTGAATGTGAACAAAATTGAAAAGATCCTCACTTTCACAGGGATTTATATTTTAGTGGAACATATTGGAATTAATCAAATAATTAAACAAGCTAAACTTGTAATTAAAATATCATAAATGCTATAAAGGAGAATTAGATAGTATCATAATAGATTTGGGACACCTGAGAAGGCATTAGTGAAAAGCTGATACTTGAAATAGACTCTCAAGTATAAATAGATGTCAGTAAAGCTTAAGAGTATGAAATTTAAAAGATCATCTTAGGCACAGAAAACAATATAGACCCCTGAATGTGTAGACTTATTTGATGGTAGTAAATTATTATAGGTAATTTTCTATTACTCAAAACTGTGGACTTGTTGATTTACTGGAGATTTCAGTTAATATTTATGGTAGTTTTGCAATTGTGAATGCAAATATGGGTTTCATTGTCTTATACCTGAGGATCGTCATTGTACTCTATTACTTTATAAAAGTATTAAAAGAACAGCATAGGGTGTTTATTAATGATTGATGACTCCATCACTATCTGCAGTAGAAACGCCCCTGATGAGTAGCTGGGTAATTTCAGTACAGGAGAGACCCATAGATAGAGACCCATGGGCAAGAACCAGATTCTCTCCACACAGTTAAAAGATTCCAGAAGGTAACAATGATTCCAAGTGCTGGTAAAGCAAAACATGCTTTTACAAAGAGCTCCAAATTTTGCTTCATGTTTTAAGGACTTAAAATTGTTTCCAAGAGAGCTATAAGAATACCCACTTGCTAGATAAACAGCAATAACAGTAACTATAACAGGAAAACATAGTATTGTTAACATGAACTTGGAACATTCAACAGACAAAAGGTGTTCCTCTCTCCAGAGGGAGGTTTGCAAAAATTAACCTGAAATATCAACATCATTTTTGGTAAGCAACTTGGTCTGTTTTAGCAGGTCAATCCATGTTTATCCGAACTACACTTTGTAAATAACTTTCTGAGATCACTGAACTAGAAGTGAGCGGACTGTATTGTGAACATCTGGGAATAGGGTACTCACGTTAAGAAAATCAGAGACCTGGATACCAAAACTGGCTTCTCCTTTTCCTTTGGCTTTATCTCGGCATAGACAAAGGGAATGGAATTTGGACTCGTGTCCCAAAATCCTGAGCCACACGCCTAGGGAGTTAATCAGGTTGGACCCGCTTGAGTGCTGCAGTTATAGGAAGAAATCAGGTCAAAAAACATTGCTTGAGAGAGAAACTGAAAAAAAACTTAGTTTTCAATCCTAAGGGCTAGGGAACAAATAAAGCATGTAAATCAAATTCATGTAACCAAAGGAAAGCAGGCTGAATGTTTGTGATGGGAGGGTCTGGAGGGATCCCTCAGCTGTAGAACGCAGCTCCTTTTGATTGTACTCAGCCTGCCCCTGTTAAGAATGTTATCTGGGCTTGAAGGCTTCTAGACTTCCGGTGACTGGCATTTTGATAGCAGGCCATCAACTTCAGTTTTATAAAAAATAGCCATAGTAATAAGAAACATTCACAGTGATTTCATATTTAATAAAGGGTAGGAAAGTTATTGAAATCATATAAATGATTGCACATAGCATCTTTACCAGAAACCATAGAAATATTTCATTTTAATTCTTAGAGCTCATAAAATGTAACTCTTGAGCAACTCTGTTTTTGTGTGTATGTGATGCTGGGGATTGAACTCAGAGTCTTCTCACTGACCCAAACCCCATCTCTTTAATTTTTGAGACAGTGTCTTTTTAGATTTTCTCAGGCTGAGTTTGAACTTGTGATCCTCCTGTCTTAGCCTCCTACAGTGCTGAAATTTCAGGTTTGAGCCACTGTACCTGGGAAGCAGATTGTTTTTTAATTTACTGATGCATGAAACTTGAACAGATAGTTTTTTTTTCCTTAAATCAGTTGACAAGAAATGCAGAGCCAGCTACCTATATTATTTCTAACAATTACTCAAGAATCAGTGGCACGCAATTTGTTTTCATTTTATTTCTGTGAAGTTGTTTTCTTCTGCTTAGCAATCTCATTTCTTTACCTTCTTGAAGTAAATTTGTTTATAACAGAATCCTTTTCCATTTTTAGAAAGGAAAGAGAAAAATGGGATACAAATGCAATATATTATAGCTTAAATGATTTTTAAAATATACCTTTCCAAAAGAGAGAAATCTATGGTTTTGCACTTATGAAAAGCAACATATTCCAATATTAAATGGAATCAGAGAAAAAATGTAAAGGGGCTGGGGATTTAGCTCAGCGGCATAAGCACCTGCCTTGCAAGCAGGCGGTCGTGAGTTCGATCCCCAGTACCGATAAAAATGAAAAAGCCAAAAAAAAAAAAGAATATAAAATAATACCTCCTCTTCACATACCTGTAACAAGTTGATGGTTTCCCATGTTTAGAGAAAACTGTATTGTGTGTGTGTGCATATACACATATGCATACTTGTATGCATCAAACATATGTGTGAATACATATACAGTGACAATCATATATACAAGTAGACAACAAAATGTTACAATATTCTGTGAACTATTCTAAAAATTGGTCTTTAAAACTCATGTATTTTATAATTACATTTTGATGTACACAAGTACCTTCATTCTTTAATAGATCTCTTTGTAGATATGATATCATTTATTTTATCAGTTCTCGATTAAGAGATATTTTGTTGGTTTTCAGATGTTAACTGTTATATACAGTGTTGTTAATTAGTACTTTTTATTTATTCATTATATTATTATGCTAAATTCTTAAGCACAGAATTAGTCAAAGGTATACACACTTAAAATACTGATTACATACTATCTGGTAAGTAATCAACATCTTCCTAATTTATACTCTTCAATAAAAATGTACCAGAGAAATTGCCTATTTCTCCACACCATGATTCTTTTGAGTTATTTTTTACAAAGTGATAGATGAAAATTTAAATAACATTGATGTTTCAATTTTTATTTTGTTTTTCACAAAGTGGAAAAACTATTCCAAGTGTGTGTTTAGTCATAAATCTTTCTTATTAAATTGATTGTTTGTGAGGTTTGTTTATTTTCTTTTAAAATCTTTTTATTATTGCTTTATTGCTTTTATCAAAATGTAAGAATTTTTAAGTTTCAAAAAACCAATCTGCACCATAATTTGTTCTATGCTGACAGTTTGTATGCCGCCCTTGCTCAATCCTAAATTTTCATGTATGCATAATTTTCACTCTTAACTATTCTTTCAATTTCATTGATATGTTGATTTATTCCTCAATTAATAATGCCATGCTTGAAGTACTAGCCTGTACAATAAATTTGGATATTTCCATAGAGAAAGATGATTTTATATTTTTTCAAAATGTTTTTCTATTCTTATACATGTTTAAATCAACTTTTAAGCCAATTAATGTCCTGCAATTCAACTGGGCATATGTCATTTTTAAATAAGCTTGTATTCTTAGCTGCCTAACCTGTTCTTTTTAAAAATTTCACTTCAGACAGCTTACTTCCACCTACTCCAATAAGAATAATATTTATTGATATATGGTATTTTTGTAATTGTTCCTTTAATTACCAATAACTTAGTTAACATGAGGGCACAGTGTATTAAATTTTGTGAGTCCAGGACTCATTCAGAATATGATGAATAGTCTCCCCCAAATTTGCCACATCACCATACTGCTTAAACATGTTAAATTATCCTGGATCTGAAGAATCAAGAATTAAAAATGTATTCTCTAGGCACATTTCATAAAAGGGGGAGCTAAAGGTCATCAGGGTTATTTTCATGCTTATGCAATTTTTTTACAAATATTTAGCATCAAAACTTCTATCTTTATTAATAAACATTATAATTCCTCTCTGCACCATAGTATCAAGTCAAATTATGGCTATCTTTTCATCAGGTATCAACAGCTATTCAGTGCAGTGAAAAGATTACCAGTCTAGAAATTGTAAGACTCTTGCCCCTTGGGACTTTGAAGCCTGGAGCTGTCCCCTCACTGTGGAGGGTGGGAGCAGAAACACATTCCATAGCATCCTCCTATCTCACCCAAGTAAGTTACAGACTACAGAAAGGGAAGGTTATAGTAGCAGGGATACTTTTAAAGCAATAAATAGCAAGACAGAGCTCCAGTCGGGAGAGGAGTAAGAATGGGACTGAGCAGCCTTAGACTTCAACAGCAGGAGCAGAGGATCAGACCATATCACAGCATCTCACCCCACCCAACAAAAAATGAACTGAGAGGAATGACTTGCTAGTGGAAGAGGAACACAGAAGGCTGAGCAAGGACCAGCAGCAGCCAAAAGTGTGTGGGACTGAGAGCAGGCCCCTGTCTTTGTCTGAAAATAGAATAGCAACTGGGAGAGAGATGCCTTCAAGAGAAACGGGTAAGGAGTGTATGGCCACCAAGGGGCATACAGAACATACTGGCCGAAGCCTCTGACCCCAGGCCTCCACAGTTGGAGGCCTAGATAAGCCTCAAACCCAGAACAAATTCTAATTCAGGCTTGGTAGTGTTATTTAGTAGTTTTAGATTCTTGGTGAGCAACAGAGGAATTTTGTCTTTTCCTTTCTTTCTTTCTTGCTGATTTGTGGCTAAAATTAAAATTTATTTATCCTTTTTCCTCCTTTCTTCAATTCACCTCTCTAAATTTATCCTATTTTCATATGAGTCAAAAGTCTCTAATTTTTCTGGTCAAATTCAATATTCCTTTGCTTATTCCTTCATTCTTTTTTTTTTTTTTTTTTTGTCTTTTTCGTTTTTATCGGTACCAGGGATCGAACTCACGACTACCTGCTTGCAAAGCAGGTGCTTATGTCGCTGAGCTAAATCCCCAGCCCCACCTTCACTCTTTTTCTTCTGTCTTCTTCTCTAGTTCTCAAAGCTTGTGTGATCATCCTTTGTCATCCAGCCTGGATTCTATTTTATTTCTTTTCAGTTATCTCTGTTGTATCCACTATGATTCTCAAGTTTCCCCACCACAAGGGAAACACTTTAAATACAAGCTCTCTATTTACAATCAGTTCTATTGTACAACTACAGATTTTTCTCTAAAGGTATAAAATCAACAGTTAACACAGTTTGTCAATCTTAAACTGCGCTTAGTGATAGTCAGTGCTAATTATACTAATTTAGCAAGAATGTTTTATCTGTCTTAATCAATTGTTCTCACTTCTGTAACAATACTGAGAATTTCTCAGGTAATAACCTCACCATACCCTAATACCAAAAGACTGGGGACTGGATCAAACAGACACCAACATCTTACTCTTAATTAGTAAGAAAGGTAGGATCTTGAGACAGACACAGACCAAGAACCTCCGATACACAGGAGACAACTTGAACAACACACCTTGCCTAGAGAGGCCTTGATAAAGCTACCCACCACTAGAATTTACAAGGACCAACACAGAAAAAAAAAATCCTTTTGAAATAGAAAATGACAAGACACAAAAACAAAACGCAACCTCACACCTCCAGCCCACCCAGAACAAGTCTAGGAGACATCAAGACAGAGGAAAATAGAAGACACACAACTGGCCTTTCTCAAATGATAGTAACTGAAGTAAAGAAACAAATTCATGAGGCTACAGAGGAAATCAGATCAGAAATGTCCTCTCAGCTAAGAAAAGAAATGTCAACATTTATAAAGGAATTGCTCAGCATATGTAGAGATAGATTTTAAAAAGATGATACGAGGATGGAAACCATGAATGATCAATATAGGAAACAAATAGATGGCATGAAACAAATTCAGACAGATATCCAGGAAATCAAAAATTCCATTGAAAGCTGGAAAACCTGCTTGACGCTAAAGACAAACTTTCCAACCTTGAAGACAAGATCTCACCTAGTGGTCAAAACAGGGAAGATCTCTTGAAATTGACAAAAGATCAGAAAATAACAATTCAACAGCTGCAAGACGAAGCAATGAAAAATAATACAAGATGGTATCACTGAAAAAGCAGGAACCAACACAAATCACATAAAAATAAATATTTGCAGAAGTAATTCTAGCAAATTTCCCAAGCATTGGAAAAGAACCTGACACAGAAAAAAGTGAAGCCATTAGAACTCCAATGAGCTATAATCAAGACAAATACTCACCCAGATATATAATAATCAAGATCCTAGAAATCCAGCAAAAATACAGAATATTAAAAGCTGTTAGAGAAGAGAAACAGATCACCTATACAGGAAAGCTCATCAGAATCATGGAAGACTTCTCAACACAAATCAAAAAGAGGCTGGAGTGAAATATTTCAAGTCCTGAAAGAAAACAACTTTCAGCCCAGAATGATATACTCTGCAAAACTATGTTTCAAAATTAATGAAGGAATAAGATACTTTCATGATAAAGAACAACTGAAGAAATTCATGACCACCAAACCAACCCATGAAAGAGTGAGGAAAGATACAACAGAGAGGAAAATGACCACAATTCTAAGAAAAACATCAGAAAAATAAAACTCACACAGCAGGGCAAGCAACTGGCAAGCAATTAAACAGAGAGGAAAAGTAGGAGATCAACAACAGAAAAATAACATGATAAAGATGAGCCAACTCATTAGATGTACTCATCAGTGAAAATGGCCTTAATTAATCAATCAAAACACATTGGCACAATGGATCAAGAAACAAGATCAAACAGTATGCTGTACACAAGAAATACATTTAACTCAAAAAGACACTCACAGACTAAAAGGCAAAGGATAGAAAACAATACTCTGTGCAACAGGAACCTAGAAAGGAGCAGGGGACAATGTGAACTTCAAACCAAGGATGCTCAAAAGAGATAAAGAAGGTCATTACCTACTTGTTAGGGGAAAACTTCAAGAGAAAGAGACAACAATAATAAATATAAATATAATATTCAGAAAATATGGGGCACGCAACTATGTAAGACAAATATTAATAGACATGAGAAATCAAATCAGCAATAACAATTTTATTGGGGACCTTAATGCTCCATTGTCACAAAGAGACAGATCAACTAGATAAAAAAAAAATCAGCAAAGAAATATAAGAACTGAACCAAACATCTGAACAAATAGATTTAGTTTATGTTTGCAGAGTACTTCACCCAACATTATCAGAATATACACTCTTCTCAGCTACACACAGGAAGTTTGCTAAAATAGACCATATACTAGCCCACTGAATATGCTTAAGTAAATGCAAAGGAATTGAAATTATCCCATGCATATTATCTGATCATAGCAAAATAAATTGGAAATCAATGGTATATATGAAACATATGAAACTATAAACATATGAAAATTAAACATCAGCTAACGGTTAAACTAATGGTTACACATAAAATAAAGGAAGAAATATCTACAGCAATAAGAATGCAAATATAACATACCAGAACTTATAGGATACAATGAATGCTGTCCTAAGAGGGAGTTTATAGCAGTGAGTTCTCATAAAAGGAAAACAGAATGAGCATAAATAAACAACATAATACTGCACCTCAAGCTTGGGCAAGGGCAAATCGAGCCCAAAGCCCATTCAAAGGAGGAGATTATAAAGATCAGAGCAGAGATCAATGAATGGAGACTAAAAGCACAATACAAAAAATTAAGGAATCAAAGAGTTGGTTTTTTGAAATAATAAAGTTAATAAACCCATAGGTAACCTTATCAAAAAAGTAAAGAAAAAACCCAAATCTGTGCAATGAGGAATGAAAAGGGTGAAATCACTACAAATTGTGTAGAAATTAAGTAGAAATACCTACTTCAAAAATCCTTATCCTCATGGGATGGATGGGTAACCCAGAAGAAATGGACAGATTCCTAGAAATGTATGATTTACTAAAACTGAATCAAGATACAAAAATTCTGAATAACCTAATATCAGTTAATAAAATTAAAAATTTAATTAAAAACTTAACCAACAAAGAAAATACCAGGTCCTGATGGATTCATAGTTGAATTCTACAAGAAATTTAGAGACATCCTAATGACAATAATCCTCAAACTCCTTAATGAAATTGAAAAGGAAGTATTTTCCCTAACTCATTCCTGCAGGCAAGTATTACTCTCATAACAAACGAGAGAAAAACCTAAGCGAAAAAGAGAACTACAGGCCAATCTCTCTATTGAACATAGATGTAAAAATCCTCAAGAAAATACTAGTGAACAGAATACAGCAAATCATCAAGAAGATTATACACCAGGGCCAAGTGGGATCCATCCCAGAAAGGCAGGTATGGATCAACATATGCAAAACATAACATCCTCTTATCAACAGAGGCAAACACAAAAATTACATGACCATCTCAATAGATGCAGAAAATTTTTTTAATAAAAATCCAACTCTCATTAATGACTAAAAACCCTACATAAGGGTTTTTAGATGGTCTTTACCTCACTCTGATAAGAGCCATTTATGACAAACCAACAGCCAATATTAACTAAACAAGTATTAAATGAAAGCTTTCACTCTAAAATCAGGAAAAAGACACGATGTCCACTATCACCACTCCTATTCAATATAGTTCTCGAAACATTAGCAAGAGAAATTAGACAAAAGAGAGAAATAAAAGCAATAAAATATTAAAGGAAGAAGTTAAACTATTGTTATTCACAGATGACAAGATACTCTATTATAGAAGACCCTCAAAATTGCACCAAAGGACTTCTAGATTTAATAAGCAAGCTCAGAAGTTCAGTAGCTAGATATAAAGTCAATACTCAAAAATCAATAGTATTCCTGAACACAGATAACAAACTTACTTAGAGAGAAATGAAACCAAACCTTTCACAATAACATAAAAAAAAAGAAATACTTAGGTATCAATTTAACAAAGGACATAAAATAATCTATACCTTGAAAATTACAGTACCCTGAAAAATTAGGTCAAAGTATATATGAGAAAATGGAAAGATATCCCTTGCTCATGGATAGGAAGAAACAACATTGTGAAAATGGCTATATTCCCAAAACTGTTATATGAACTTAATGTAATCCCTCTCAAAATACCATAAGCATACCTCAGATAATGAAAAAACTCCTAAAATTTATTTGAAACAAAAGAGATCTAGAATATCAAAGCCATTTTTGGCAACAAAGGCAAGGCAGGAGGCATCACAATCCCTGACTTGAAACTATGCTACAAAAGTACTATGATAAAATCAGCATGATACTGGCAAAAATGAGACCTGAGGTTCAGTGGAACAAATTGGAATGGGCAGACACAGGTCCGAACATACCACCTTGTCTTTGACAAAGGGCTCAAACATGTTCACCAAAATAAAGACAGCCTCTGATAAGTGGTGCTGCAAAGCTAGCTTTCTACATACCAAAACTAAAACTAGACACATGCACCAAACTGCAGTCAAAATGGATCAAATATCTAACTATTAAAACAGAAACACTAAATCTACTGCAAGAG
The DNA here is from genome assembly GCF_034190915.1 of Cavia porcellus. Taxonomy (NCBI): domain Eukaryota; kingdom Metazoa; phylum Chordata; class Mammalia; order Rodentia; family Caviidae; genus Cavia; species Cavia porcellus. The sequence continues at coordinate 48,252,353 of NW_026947494.1, forward strand.
AAAGTTGGCAGAAATCTTAAAGACAAAGGGGTAGGCAGAGTGTTCATGAACAAAATCCATACTGCCTGGGAAATACTTCAAAAGTGAACAATTAGGATCCTACATTATTAAAAAAATTTTGCACATCAAAAGAAGTTACCAACAGAGTGAAAAGAAAACCTACCAACTGGAAAAAATTTTACTCACCTGTTCCTCAAAGGACTTCTATATAGAACATTTAAGAACTGAAAAAAATCCGAGCTCCCCGCAAAATCCAAAGACCCAATTCAAAAATGGGCATCGGAAATGAATACACATTTCACAATGAGGAAACACAAATGGAAAGTAAATACATGAAAAATATTCAATGTCATTGTTCACTTGAGAAATGCAAATAAAAACAACACTGAAATTCCATTTCACCCCAGAAAGAACGGCTACCACCAAGAAATAAACCAATAACAAATGCTGGGGGCAGGGGCTGCAAGGTAAAAGGAATCTTTCACCATCGGTAGGAGTGCAGACTGGTACAACCACCGAGTTCCTCCAAAAACAAGGATTAGAGATTCCAGTCCACCTAGCTATTCCCCTTCTGGGTATCTCCCCAGAGGAATTAAAAACAGCCATCATAGTGACATATGTGTGTCTATGTTTATTTTCATCACAATTTGTAATAGGTAGAGCTTGTAAACAACTAATATGCCCATGAACCGAGGAACAGATAAAAAAGATGTGGTATTTTATGGAGTATTACTCAGCTATGAAGAATGATAAACTCAAGGCCATGACAGGTAAGTGGATGCAACTTGAGACCACACTGATAAGTAAAATAAATTAGATTTGCATGTATAAACTCTGTATTATCTTCCTATTCTAAGAAACTGAAAATTTAAGTAAGATTCAAAATGTACAAAAGTTATTATGAAAGGTTCAGTAACTACTTAAAAGAAAGTGCAACTGGGATGGGGAAAGGAGAAAAGAAATATATGTCCCAGCTCCACAGGTCTTGGGCCTGCCTGTGCCACCCTCAGTGACCCTCTCAATCCAGGGAATTGGGCGGTCGGACATGTTTCCGTGCACCATTGTGAGCCCCGGGAGTTTAAGGTCATGGCTCCCAGTGGTCAAGGAACCTCCCAGCTTCCTGCCACACTCGACCAGCTCCGCAGGATTTGGGTCTGCCTGGGCCACACAGTGCACTTCTCTCAATCCAGGGAACTGGACAGCTGGAGTCCCAGGAGCTGAGGGCATAGAAGACCATTTCCAGCAGGCCCAGGGAAAGCCTTGGAACAACACTTGAAACAGGGAAATATAGGAAAATGACAAAATGAAAGACCAAAATGCAATCTCAAACCTCCAGCCCATCCCAAGAAAGCCTAGGAGTCATGTACATAGAAGAAAATATATGCCATACACCTGAAATACCTGCAAATAGCAGGTAATAGCAACTGAAATAAAGAAGCAACTCCAGGAAGTTTTAAAGGAATTCAAACTAGAAATAATCTGCCAGGTAAAAGAAGAAATGATAAAAGTAACGAAACAGATGCTGAACACATCTAAAGAAGACACAGTTAAAAAATTAGAGGAACAAAAAGATTAATATATGTATATATTGCTAAGACAATTATTTCTATTGGTTCATTGAAAAGAATGGTTTGCGCTTACACTGTTTGATCAGTTTTTCATGCCTATATCTTGTAATTTGAGCAGCTACTTTGAAGATAATATGCAATATATTAACCATTGTTACTTTCCTATTAGCTTGTTTTGAAATTCTGTATCATTTTTATTGTTTTTTCTCTTTAAAATAAAAAAGGAAAGAAAAGAAATTATAAGGCTCAATTTCAACTTCTATATTTATTTGAATTTAGGTATTGGTCCATTTTTCTGAGACAGTAATATTCTCTTTTGCAACCCATGAAATGAACAAAGTATCATTCCCTTTTTACTCTTCATAGAGATTATTAATAAAATCAAATACATCCTGTATGAGATAGCATAAACTGAAAAGGTGAGGTTTCATTATTATTTTTTACATTTATAAGCTCATCATTTGTGGAGGAGACAAATAGATGGATGTAATCAGTAGCTACAAGAAACTTGAATGTATAAAATGTTAAGTGAAACCCTAAAAGATAAAAATACCCCATTTTCTTATAGAAATATCCACAGAATTATTAATATAAGTGCTGAGTATGACACGATAGTCTTGAACAAATGAGGAGCGGTGTTGTAGGGCGTGGGAAATGCAATCTAGGAAGACGTAACAGCTTCATATGGAAAGAGATGGGCGTGCAGGACAAAGAGAGATCTTGACACGTGGCAAAACCCTGAGTGTGGTCATTTCATAGAGGTGATGGAAAGGGATGAATGGTGCGATTGTCTGGGAGGAAGATACTGTAGGTTAATATTCTAAAGAGGGACCTAAGAAATTTAGAATTTTATCTTGTAGGCAGAGAACGTTTTTCCTAGGGCTTTAGACCAAGGTGCATTTGGTGGTATGGTGGGTAAAATGGGTTGGAATGTGGGGAGTCTGGAGTGCAACACTACCAAGATGCTATCGCAATGGTGACTGAACTAATGTTAAATGCTTGCATCAGGGAGACAGCAATGAAGAACACTGACTATTCAGAGGTAGATTTGGAAGATCTAAATTATACAGTTAAAGAGAGAGAGGAGTAGGCTAGGCTAGAGATACTGCTGGAGATGCTGGGACAAGTATTGATGCACCACACTCAGATCGATAACTGTAAATGCTTATGTAGATGACAAATAAAACTTATTTCTCAGTTAATCTCCAAAGTGATATGGTAAGGTTCATGACAATGACGGTGTATATGTACATGGGTCAAATCAATTTAATGAACTAAGAAAAAGACAAAATGAAATGCTCTCTTTGGGAAAAATTAGATTTCCCTATTTTAAAATGTAGAAAAATGTTTCAGGGGGTAAAAATAACTGTAACATCTTTTAAAATATAATACAGTGTAATTGAGTGTAATCCTTAGCAACATTGCTGTTATGAGCCAGGAGTAGAAGCGCTCAAGTTATAGACACACATATTGTATATTTTTAAACATGAAGATGGATAATAAGCTGTGAGGACATAATTTTAATCCATGTTAGCAAAGACGTTAACAGAGTATTTCTAATTGCTTACTCTATATGATGCTTCTGAACCCTTCTTAAGATACCCCTCCAAGTGGCCATTATAATTTAGAGGTAAAAATTATTGACCAAACTGTTACTCTGTGAGTGTATGTAAATGTACCTATTTCAAAAAGTGAAAAGACGTTATGTTTTCCAAAGTCATCTTTCCCTCAGTAATATTTGAAAATTCCATTTATTTTCAAGAATAAACTCCAAACTCAAAATACAAGTTATAAGGAAAGGATGAGTAGTGATGGGCTAAGTTTAGATTAACTCTCAGTTGATTTTTATTTCAATATTCATTGTTTTAAAGATATGTGTCATGTAGATATTTTTGGTTATGTATTTACTTGTTACTACTCCATATCTGGGCAAATGAATGAAGATAATCCAGTAAAAATCTCTTTGTGAATATCCTGTCCTTGATAAATTCATTCCTAGTCCCCTTTTCTTTCTAGCTCCTCTTGCCAAATCCCATGGAACATGGTTTATACAAAGTTTTATGGTCAAAAATAAAAGAAAGTGATAGGTCCACGAGACTCAGCACATGCCACTTAAAAATGTACTAAATTAAGAGAATCTATTAAGGTAAAGAAAAAAGTTAAAATCAGTTTTTTAGCAATTGGTTAGCATTACTTTGACAATATGTACAAAATTATGAAAATGCATTTTTTCTCATACTCACTATTTAAATATTTGCAGTGTCCTTACTTAAAGTTTAAGGAAGTCATGGAACATGACTGTAGATAGTATAAATAGCCAACTTTTAAATTAAATGTTTTGAGAATGTGAAACTCAAATTTTGTATAACAAACTTAGATTATTAATATGTTCTTTAACACAGAATACCAAACACTTTCAAAAACTCAAGGAAGACAATAGGTAATAGTTTAGGATCCAAAATAGAAAACTTTAATATACGTGTTTTGAACACAGACACATTACTATTACAATACAATGTTCCCTTAACTTAATATATCTATGTGTTTAAAAAAATGCCAAATATCTTATTATAGGCATGAGATTTATATATAGTGTGATTATAGTTTTCAGCTATTTTCTTCTTCATATTTACATCTTGTCATCTGGAATGCTTTTACAGCATCAAGGTATCACCTACACTATTGAACTTCCAATCGTAATTTACTATTGAGAAGATACATTACTGGAAAGGATAGTATTTTATTATGTGAAAGGAAGTCAAGGAAATAATTAGATCATATATCAGTTCAGTTAAACAGTGGTTATGTTTTGAGAAACTATTGGTTAAAATAAATCTAATATCTACATTTTTAAGGGAAGTTTTATTTTTATTTTTTATTTCTTTTTGTTCTCTTAGAGATCTAATTTTCTGGAAATTGTATTCTTTATAATCTCTCCTACATTGAGATTAATATTCCTATCTACCTTGCTAGACAGATATACCTTAATAGAAAATACATTTAACATTTTGAAAGGAACTGACAATGAAGACTCTCTCCCACCTGCTTATACAGACAGGTGGTTTCCCCCATTTTTTCAGAAACTGCTATTCTCAAAATTTCAGTCAACATAATAATAATTGTAAATTCTACTGCACATGGTAAAACAAGTTTTTTCAAAAGACATTATTTTTCTTTAAAATCCATAGAGAAGCATTCATACACCTACTCATCTCACGTATGGACATTAACCTGACAAATTTAAACCCTCATTTAAAGGGTAACGTGTACACCATGAATGTACACCCCCATACACAATTTCTTCTTGTTGCCTTTCAGAAGATCACTGAAAACAAGTGCTTGAATTTCTCTGAGCACTGCATCATACATCTTACTGTGTGCCATGTGGAATACATTCTACGCAGTGTACAGTTCTACACACTCTTTGCCTTTATTGTGATAACTGATTTCATACTGTTGGGAGTTCTGAAGTTAAAAATAAAAGTAAAACATCTCTCAGTGCTTCCAGAGGCTCATGTTATATTTTTAAAATGGACTTGAGTAATATATCATTTTTGGCTTATTTGACTTCCATGACTTGTAGCTTCAAGTATACAAATTTCATGTTCAGTTTCACATCATCTTGATACTGCCAGCATTTGCCCAGTTACTGTGCACATTTCTATCAGGAGGCCTTGTGCTGAATCAAGAGATTTTGGTTTCAGTCTCAGCTCTAGCACTCCCTCTTTACGTGATTCCAGACAGAGTACATCCCATATGTCTCAGCCTTCTTGTCTATAAAATGGAGATGATCCTTTTTCATCTTTATGCTATTATAGCATTCAA